>NC_065452.1:111070258-111410262 GCF_917563875.1 Diabrotica virgifera virgifera
TCATTGTGGCATTTTTATAATTAAGTATTTTCTATGGGAAATAAGCCACAATTTTACTAAAAAATGAATTTATTAACGGTTCGAAGCCCAAATCGGGTTTCGTTGTCAAAATACCAAATACTATTAAAATAAACAAAAATGTTGTTGCTAAGTAAAAAAAATTCTTCTAATAATTTATTTAATCTGACTCATTTATATTGGCAATTCAGACAAAAGATAGTTCATTCGATTACATGAAATCAATCCCAACTCAAGAATATCCGTCGCAAAAAAATCATAGCATGTGATCTGTCTTTAAAAAGACAACCAAATGCAACGATGACAGTAAAATTCTCGCGTTAGAGATTCCATAGTAAATCACGAGATAAAACCAGGAAAAAACCTCGTGATACTATCCCGACATCGTAAGTATTTGGTCTTACATTTAATTTACCTTCAAAAAACTAATACCAAATTCTGACTTTAATATGTTTAAATTATAAATAATATTAATAATACATAGATATATAACAAGTAATACTAAAATATAAAATTTGTATTAACTCGATATGTTATTGACTTACTAATCATGGTATTTTCTTTCTATTGACTTCCTCTTTCAGTATGGGTAACCACATCCTACTGCATTCTACCGAGGAATTTGCGACACAATTGGTTTCATTTAGCATAATTAGAGCCGCTTATTTGATTTTTCTCTTTTTACTATCTGATTCTTTCAGGGCTATACTTGAATCTCTCCACTGAACTCTATGTTCATTATCCCATACGTGTTGACATATTTGAGATCTATCAAATTCTCTATTTTTAATATAAGACTGAATGTTCACTTATTCTAACGTTTAATGGTCTTGATGTTTCACCTAAATAAAATTGTTCGCATTCACAAGGTATTTTATAAATGCAATTCTTTGTTCTTTCTTGTTCATTGTTAGGTTTAGTTTTAGATAGAATAGATCTCAATGTGTTTGTTGTTTTGAATGTTGTTGAAATGTTGAATTTATTTCCTATTGTTTTAAGTTTCTCGGATAGTCCTTTTATATATGGTATTATTATTTTCCTCGTATTATTTCTTGTGAATGTTGTAGGATCCCGTTCTAAGTTGTTCTGTTCCATTCGATCCAATCTTGTCAATTCCTTATTTATAAACGATAAAGGATAATCATTTTTTAATAAAACAGATGTTAACAATAATTGTTTTTCTTCTAAAAATGAATTTTCGTTAGAACAAGTAATTTTGGCTCTATCATATAAGGATTTAATGATTCTCTTTTTAACGTTGATGTTGTGATTTTATTTGTAATTGTGATATCTGTTGGTGTGTGTTGGTTTTCTATACACTTTATATATTTATTTATTTTATATAATTTTATTTATATAATTATTTATTTTCTATATACTATATACCAAAATTACTTGTTCTAACGAAAATTCATTTTTAGAAGAAAAACAATTGTTAACATCTGTTTTATTAAAAAATGATTATCCTTTATCGTTTATAAATAGGGAATCGACAAGATTGGATCGAATGGAACAGAACAACTTAGAACGTGATCCTACAACATTCACAAGAAATAATACGAGGAAAATAACAATATCATATATAAAAGGACTATCCGAGAAACTTAAAACAATAGGAAATAAATTCAACATTTCAACAACATTCAAAACAACAAACACATTGAGATCTATTCTATCTAAAACTAAACCTAACAATGAACAAGAAAGAACAAAGAATTGCATTTATAAAATACCTTTTGAATGCGAACAATTTTATTTAGGTGAAACATCAAGACCATTAAATGTTAGAATAAGTGAACATCAGTCTTATATTAAAAATAGAGAATTTGATAGATCTCAAATATGTCAACACGCATGGGATAATGAACATAGAGTTCAGTGGAGAGATTCAAGTATAGTCCTGAAATAATCAGATAGTAAAAAGAGAAAAATCAAAGAAGCGGCTCTAATTATGCTAAATGAAACCAATTGTGTCGCAAATTCCTCGGTAGAATGCAGTAGGATGTGGTTACCCATACTGAAAGAGGAAGTCAATAGAAAGAAAATACCACGATTAGTAAGTCAATAACATATCGAGTTAGTACAAATGTTATATTTTAGTATTACTTATTGTATATCTATATATTATTAATATTATTTATAATTTAAACATATTAAAGTCAGAATTTGGTATTAGTTTTTTGAAGGTAAATTAAATGTAAGACCAAATACTTACGATGTCGTGATAGTATCACGAGGTTTTTTCCTGGTTTTCCCTCGTGATTTACTATGGAATCTCTAACGCGAGAATTGTACTGTCATCGTTGCATTTGGTTGTAGACAGATCACATGCTATGATTTTTTTGCGACGGTTATTCTTGAGTTGGGATTGATTTCATGTAATCGACTAATTAGTACTAATAAACTATCTTTTAGTAAAGTCGTCCCAGGAATGCAACTCATAAATATTGGCGATATCATTTTAAAGTCTTCTACTTTAAAATGTATAATATACGTCTGAATTGCCAATATAAATGAGTCAGATTAAATAAATTATTAGAAGAATTTTTTTTACTTAGCAACAACATTTTTGTTTAATTGATGGATTCGACCGTTACTTGATGGAAGTTCATTTTATCTAACAATAAAACACTGAAAACGTTTGTTTTCTATACTTCCACAAAATTTATTATAACTAAGTGACTACAGCTGTTTCGGCGGAGTGTCTTTCTCAAGTGATATAGTTTACAATGTGTTTGCCTTTTTAAGTCTTCAACTGAAGAGGTTGAGGAGTGGGGAGCTGTTTGTCTCGAGTTGGTCATTCAGAATTATATCTGTATTTTTCAGTTTATTAATTTCCATAGATTCTAAAAAAGATAGCTTAAGGCCTTTATTTTGAATATGTAGAATTTGAAACTCTTCATTGAAAGAATGATTATGATCTAGAAGGTGAAGTGCGTATGTAGAAGTGTCTGTTTTTCTATTGTTGAATGCCCTTTTGTGTTCTGCTATCCGTTTGTCAAAAGTTCTGCCAGTTTGACCGATGTACGTTTTCGGACAGTCACCACAAGTTAGTTTGTACACACCACTCTGTAGTTGCTTTCTCTTTCGGCTTTTATTGTTCTTAATATACTTGCTTAAGTTGTTGTTAGTTCTGAAAGCTGGTGTTATTCCTTTCTTTTTTTATGTATCTGGCTATCTTTGTTGTTATCTTGCCAGTATATGTGAGAGAGCAGAAGGTACTGGGTTCTTTCTGTGGTGGTGGATACACTAATTTCAGGGCTTTCTTATGGATTTTTTGGTTTAAAATTTTGTTAACTGTTTGTTCGTTATAGCCGTTGTTTACTGCTATTTGTTTAATGATGTTTAGTTCTATCTCGAAGTTATTTTTTGTCATGGGAATTTCTGTCAGTCTATGTATCATGCTATGGTAGGCTGCTAATTTGTGTTGTGTAGGATGGGATGATGAATTGTGTATAGTTGTGTCAGTATGGGTAGGTTTATGATATACGGAGAACTCATGTTTGTTGTGTAGTCTGTAAATCGTTACATCTAGAAAGTTTATGGAGTTATTCTGTTCTATTTCTATTGTAAACTCAATATTATTATGAAGTGAATTAATATATGATAGAAATTGGTCAAGTTGTCTGTTAGTACCTGTAAAGCATCATTTCAAAATCTATTACTGATGTATGTAGTGAAACTAATAATTCCTGTTTCAAAGAAAACCAAATAGCCGTTTCAATTAAAAATAAATCAATAAAACATGACATAATATTTACAAAAGCAGACAAAGGTAACACTACTATTGCTATCGACAAACGAGACTATAATAACAAAACAATAGAATTTTTAACTAACCAAAACAGTATAAAACTAAACAAAGACCCCACAGAAAAATACCGAAAACAAATTAAACTATCCATTGAAAATTCAAAATCAATACTAAATCCAACAGAACAGAAATACCTTAATATTATGAACCCACAACCTCCTAAATTATACTCTTTTATTAAACTACACAAACCTGACCACCCAATAAGACCTGTAGTTTCTTTTTATACAGCTCCGTCATATAAACTTTCCAAAAAACTGTCAGATATTATTACAGAATACACTAAATTTTCACCTAAATTCACCGTAAAAAATACACTAGAACTAGTTAATAAAATACAACATGTTCAATTGCCCAACAACTCCAGACTAATTTCATTTGACGTAAAAAATCTTTTTCCTAGTGTTCCTCCTACAGAAACTTTTGTTTTAGTTAAAAATCTTTTAGACCATAATAGTACAAATCCGATCATTGCATCTGAAATTTTACACCTTCTTGAAATTTGCATAAATCAAGACTATTTTGAATTCAATAATCAAATATACACAAACAACAGTGCAGGACTTATTATGGGTAATCCTCTAAGCCCATTGCTATCAGATATATTTATGAACCAACTTGAAACAACAATTTCTAAACATCCCGTATTTAAACAGTTCTTATATTGGTGGAGATACGTGGATGATATACTAGTATGCTTTACAGGTACTAACAGACAACTTGACCAATTTCTATCATATATTAATTCACTTCATAATAATATTGAGTTTACAATAGAAATAGAACAGAATAACTCCATAAACTTTCTAGATGTAACGATTTCCAGACTACACAACAAACATGAGTTCTCCGTATATCATAAACCTACCCATACTGACACAACTATACACAATTCATCATCCCATCCTACACAACACAAATTAGCAGCCTACCATAGCATGATACATAGACTGACAGAAATTCCCATGACAAAAAATAACTTCGAGATAGAACTAAACATCATTAAACAAATAGCAGTAAACAACGGCTATAACGAACAAACAGTTAACAAAATTTTAAACCAAAAAATCCATAAGAAAGCCCTGAAATTAGTGTATCCACCACCACAGAAAGAACCCAGTACCTTCTGCTCTCTCACATATACTGGCAAGATAACAACAAAGATAGCCAGATACATAAAAAAGAAAGGAATAACACCAGCTTTCAGAACTAACAACAACTTAAGCAAGTATATTAAGAACAATAAAAGCCGAAAGAGAAAGCAACTACAGAGTGGTGTGTACAAACTAACTTGTGGTGACTGTCCGAAAACGTACATCGGTCAAACTGGCAGAACTTTTGACAAACGGATAGCAGAACACAAAAGAGCATTCAACAATAGAAAAACAGACACTTCTACATACGCACTTCACCTTCTAGATCATAATCATTCTTTCAATGAAGAGTTTCAAATTCTACATATTCAAAATAAAGGCCTTAAGCTATCTTTTTTAGAATCTATGGAAATTAATAAACTGAAAATACAGATATAATTCTGAATGACCAACTCGAGACAAACAGCTCCCCACTCCTCAACCTCTTCAGTTGAAGACTTAAAAAGGCAAACACATTGTAAACTATATCACTTGAGAAAGGCACTCCGCCGAAACAGCTGTAGTCACTTAGTTATAATAAATTTTGTGGAAGTATAGAAAACAAACGTTTTCAGTGTTTTATTGTTAGACATTTTTGTTTATTTTAATAGTATTTGGTATTTTGACAACGAAACCTGATTTGGGCGTCGAAACGTTAATAAATTCATTTTTTAGTAAAATTGTGGCTTATTTCCCATAGAAAATACTTAATTTCTAAGTACTTTGACAAATGTTTAAGAAGTTTATGTAATAAAATGCATACTCTTCCCGTTATTTAAGCTTGAATACTTAGATTTGGGTACTCACCGAAAAAAATATACATTCAATTACCTATAACTCACTTTTAGTTAACATTAAAAGGTTTTTCCACTAAGGAGTTTATTTCGTTTTTTATTAGCTTCAATTTTGGTAATAATAATTTTTTTGCAAAATCTTATAGTTTTTAAGTTATTTATAAAAAATCGGTTAAAAACATGCATTTTTCTCACGAAAAATGAAAATCTTTGATCTTGAATCACTCAAAAAGTTTTAAATTATTTCAATAACTTTATGAATGATGTGTCTTAGTCGTCTTTATTTTGTATCAGATTTTCAGCTTGTTTAATAATTTCTTCATTGCTTAATTTTGGCAAATATGTTAATAACACGAAAACGTTGATAAATAAGTCGATAAGATTCCAGACGTCTATTAAGGTCTCTTATCAGAGTGTCGATTTTAATATAGAATGTGTGGATCTTCATCGGATCACTAGTTGAAAAGTTTGGTTCATCATCGGCCCCCTCGTCAAATTGAATTTTTCTTTTTCGCTTTCTTATTTCTTTATATGTTTTATTTGAGCACAATTTTTTTGGCTTCCTTGCGGTAAAGTAATTTGAAAGAGCTTCATACTGTTTAATGACAGAGCCCAGATCCATAATTTTTATATAAAAATATTTTTTTGTACAGTATTTTTGCCGCCCTCTCATAATGTGCCGCCCTAGGCAACTGCCTATATTGCCTAATGGATAAAGCAGCCCTGCCGATAAGTACTTAGCCTACAAAAGAAAAAGGGAAATTTTGGAAAATTGGCAATTTATTTCTCTACATAGTCTCCTCTTAGCTCGATACACTTGACCCAGCGATGCTCCAACTTCTCTAACCCGTCTGAAAAATACCTTTTCTCGAGGTCTGCAAAATAGGCTTCCGTGGCGGCGATGACCTCCTCATTCGACTTAAATTTCTACCCAGCGAGTGTCTTTTTCAAGTTTGGAAACAAATAGTAGTCGCACGGGGCCAAATCTGGAGAATACGGTGGATGGGGCAACAGCTCGTAGCCCAATTCGACCATTTTGGTCATGGCGACGACGGAGGTGTGAGCCGGTGCGTTGTCATGGTAGAAGAGCACTTTTTTCTTTGCCAAATGGGGTTGTTTTTTCTTCAATTCAGCGTCGAATCTGCCCAATAATTCGGCATAATAGGGCCCTGTGATCGTTTTGCCCTTCTCCAAGTAGTCGATATGTAGATCACACCTTGTGAATCCCAGAAAATGCTGGCCATCACCTTTCCGGCCGATTTGACAGTTTTCGCCTTCTTCGGAGCACGTTTGCCGGGTGCTGTCCACTCTTTCGACTGTTCCTTGGTTTCTGGTGTATACCAGTGAATCCATCTTTCGTCGACGGGTATGAAACGACGTATAAACTCCTTTGGATCACACTTAAATAGCCCCAAACACTGCTCTGAAGTGGTCTCACGGTTGCGCTTATTGTCTGAAGTGAGAAAACGCGGCACCCATCGCGCCGATAGCTTTCTCATGCCCAAAATTTCATGCAGGATATGACCTACGCCGCAGTGGCGATGCGTGACTTTTTCTAAAGTGTTACCAAACCAGATGTAAAAAAATCTTATTTAAAAAAATTATTTTGAACCTCCCAAATATAAGTTTTGATTTTCGATCCTGTGGGATAAAATTAAATAAATCACTATTCCCAAATTATATGTATGTAATTATGTAGGTATATGTAACAGGTATAACAATAAATAATAAAAAATCAATGGGAAATACCCATTAGTTGGATGTATACCATAGTTTAAAAAACTCATACAGAAGTAAAAACTTCAACTTGTATTCTGGTATAAAATCGTTTATTAAAAAACTATCTAAAAAGTCATCCAAATGGATTGCAAAACGTTTTCGTTCTAATTCAGAACATCTTCAGTGCATTCATCTGAGTAGTTTGAAACTAGCACACTATTTAAAGTAGTAACCCCATAATATATGGTTTAAATATCTTATTTTAGCAAAACATGGTGACTACAAGTCGATGTTATTAGATATAATAGAACACATGCTCAAAGGGCAACATGGTTCCCTGCTCGGAAATGCTAGGTACTTGCCAAAAAGGCAAGCTGGCAATACAAGTTGAAGTTTTTACTTCTGTATGAGTTTAATAAATAATAAACAAACTAAACATATTATTCTACCATAAAATTAACATAAAAAAATAAACAAGTAGGAAAAAGAATAGATTTTGAAAACTATTGTTTATATTTTAATTCTTCCATTTTCAATAATATCATTTTTTTTCTTCAAAATTATATATAAAAAAAATATACAAGGAGAATAACTTTTCAAGTAGTTGATCAATTACGCAATACGTAGCAACACTCTTGCACGTTTAAATACACGCACACTGCAATCTGTAATAGGTACTAAACTAATGTTACCAATCCTCAAAATAGTTACAATACTGATATACACAGCGGGTCCGCGCGCCGTCTCTAACAGAGCCGTCGCTCCTTCAAAATTTTCAGAAACGAGCTAGTCCCGAGCGATAGCGAGGTTTCTCCTGCGTTACCACTGCCAGTATTGGTAACAGCATACTATTATAATAACGTGCAATGGATTCACATATCTCGCCAATGTTTTCGTGCGTCTAGTTGGCTATTTACTGAATTAGGTACTATTAACAAATATTTCTGTTGATAAAAAATATAAATGGAATTATTTCATAACAGTCATAAAATATTTATTGCAAGTTTTTTAACTGTTACCAATGGTAACAGTGGTTACATGGACGCTTCGCCAGTGCCTACGCGGTCTTTTGAGATGCCTACTTTATCAGTTATCTCGCGCACCTTCAGTCGACGGTCTGCCAATACAAGATCGTGGATTTTCGTCACGTTATTCTCCGTGGTAGCCATTTTCGGGGCACCTACGCGTGGCTCATCAAAGACCGACGTTTGTCCACGTTGAAAATCATTAAACCAATTTTTGACAGATGCCATCGAAGGAGAAGAGTCACCGTACACAGCATCCAAGCGCTCTTTGATTTCGCTGCGTGATTTTCCTTCCAAAAACAAGAATCGAATCACCAACCGATATTGCTCTTTTTCCATTTTATTAAAATCCGCGGACACGCTGATTTTCACACGCAATCACAACAATACTATAATTTCGATTTGGCTGAAATTTTGACATTAGCAATCTTCGAGAACGCATTAAGTGACAGTACACTTCATTTGCGATAGTGGCGCCATCGGACGGAGAGGCTAAGTACTTATCGGACTGCCCTAGTATGTATACACACAACCAAAGTTAAGTGGAATCATATGATACCTATTTTGACTATTTCAGGCGAATTCAAAAAAATCAACATACGAAGTCAAACAATATTTATTTTAAAGCAATTTAATCAACAATACATAAATATTAAAGAAAGCAATAAGCGCCTGGCAATAGCAACTTGAAACTACATATTTATTATAATATATTGTTTAAATGTGTATTAATGTTTAAATTGCTTTCATTTATTTGCGTTTTTTTATAATCAGTTTTAAGCAAGCTTTAATTTGCGTGGGCACGCACGGAACCAAATTGTCAACATTTTGTTGTGGTAGTTGTTTCATTCTTCAAAAGCAGCTTGTACTAGCCGTTCAGTGTTTTGTGGATTATCCCGGTGAACTTTAATTTTTGTTTTAAGCATATCCCACAAATGCTCTATATATAAGGTTAAGCTCGGGTAAGCAAGCAGGCCACTCCAGAACAATGATATCTTCTACTTTAAGAACGTCTATCTATAGCCATTCTTCTGGTATGTGGTGGTGCATTATCATGCATGAAAATGAAATTTTCTTCGAACCAAATTAACATACCTGCGAGTTGTTAGCTGGTTGGATGAAAACTAAACAGTGGCGTACTGAGCATGGTTCCGCGGAATAATGCGCTTTTGCTTCTTTTGTTTCTAATTTGATGGGGACATTTTGAACTACACAAGTACACACATAGGAAATGTAACTGCTTAACAGATTTTAATTTTTGTGTAGTTACTTATAATTATTAAAAACGAAGAATACCTATTCCTCAAAAAATTTGAAAACAAAATTTATTGAAATACAGGGATCGCTGTTGTAAGGTTCCTTACACGTTTTACCTGCTTTCCAAAGCCCATGTTTCAACATTTGTAAAGACTAACCGACAGGGCCTGCCTACACGTGATAACTCAAACACTTGTATATTAGCAAGATTCATGAATAAAATGTAGGTAAACTACAAAGTGGTAAATTCGCGAACTCAATCGACTATAGGTGGCAGTGCAGTTGCATGAAAATGGCCGATGGAATTGGGATAACGTATATTGATACAATATTTTTATTGATGTAATTAATTAATATAAATAAATCATTCATTAAATTAACACACCCGACAAGCATTCAATCGACATTGATACATAGATTAACGGATGATTTGTTTACGTTTTTATCCCAATTCCTCTAGTTCCAAATAAGCGGCAGCACCCTCGCTTGAGTTCACGAATATGCATTGAAAGTAATATACGGTCATAAAAACAATCCCAATACAATAGGCTCGATACTCGTGTTTATAGAGCCGTCATCATTCAGCCTGTACTTTTATATAGATAGGTAATTCTTAAAAATTGAAATTAAATTCTAAATATAGAGAATAGTGGTAAGGATAACAAGACACAGTGTCTATATATAGTGTCTATATATAATTTCTTTTTAAGAAAATCTCGTCGTTTGATAAAAGATATCAACCCCACCGTTATCCAAGGTTTTTTTTGATAATTTTTTAAGCGTTTTACCTCCCTAGAGGTTTGTATGTAACTATTTAACTTATTTATAAATGTATCATATTATGCAATTCGAGAATCTATTTTGTGAATATAAATTTTATTCCAATGTTCATTTTTTAAAAGCTGTGTTAGTTTTCCGATATTAAGGTTTTTAATTATGACTGGAATTTTGGATGTAGAAAATTTTTGAGTTTCATTATTTATAAAAACAGCTGGCGTAAAGTGACCAATCAGGTGAGTATGAAAATCGATAGGATAAAAATATTAATTTACTGTTTTAATAGTCTATTGTTTTTTTAAAAAGTTTATAACATCAAAAGGAAGTAAATTTCGATCAAAATAATGTTGGTATCTTTTTTTTGGTTGGTAAAAAAGTCGCGAAAATCACTTTCTAATTAGCATCCGAAATGATATTACCGCTTCACAAATGACTTTACTTATTGTTTATAAGATATGTAAGATTCGTTGGTTCAAAGTGCCTATTTTTGAAAAGGCTGTAGTCAAATGGGCTTAAACGAGTCACTAATCACGAGTCTATGCAAAATTTAAACAGACATATATCTTATAACCAATTTTTGTCTTTAGGAAAACAAAAAGTCCAAAATAGTCACAATAGCAAACCCTATATTTTTTATACTAGTTGAGATTTTTGGTATCACCAATAATTAATAAGTTATTTTGAAAAAATAAATGTTTTCACAATTATAAATTTTTTTTAATTTTAAACCAAATTGTTTTCAAAATTGAGCACTTCGGAGCGGTAAAGCTTACACATCATATAAGCAATACATAAGTCAAGTAACTTGTGAAGCGGTAACGATTAATTTCATTTGGGATGCTAATTAGGGGGTGATTTTTACGATTTGTTTACCAAAAAAAGTGTCAAACTTTATTTTGAGCGTTACATAGTTAATATTGATGCTAGAAACTAAAAAATGACAAAAATATAGCTTTTTTAAAAAACTTTAAAAAAGTTGTGATGACTTTTTCTCGAAAATTGATTCATTTTTGGTTATTTCACGTTGAAATATTCGATTTGGAATTTGACGAATAAGAACCTACATTTGATGACCTACTGGCTTTAAAGACTTCGTATATACAACATATTTTTCACTTTTTTTATAAGCTATATTTTTACAAAGAATATTTTTTTCGATAACATACTTAATTTTTGAGGTATTTGCAAAAAACCGTCTCAAAACGTGTTTTTTTTTGAAAAATGAACATATTCACTCACAAATAACTCGAAAAGTATTGAATTAGTGAAAAAACTCTATAGAACTTAAAAAGGTTGCTTAGAATTAGTCAGTTTATCCAATTCCGGACTTATCTTGAACGTATGTTTTTCACCCGAGAAGGGGTAAAACACACCTAGGGCAGAAGCGCACATCGGCACAATAGATATCACTTTTTTTGTTTGACATGTTAGCTATGTGTGTGCCAAATTGCATCTCAATCCGGGCAGTTCTTTAAAATTTACAGTAAAAACCGTGAGTAAATGGACTATAAATTAGCTCGAGTTTTTATGGTATATTTATGATATACGATGATTTATATTTAATGTTTTGGGCGGGGGCCCGCATCCCAACTGGAACCAGGGCCCGCTGATCTATCAGTACGCCACTGAAACTAAAGGAAGTTTTTACCGATCATAATGCTTCCCCAGAACATGACACTTTCTCCTTTATATCTGTGATATTCAAAATCTGTGTTTCGTCAAAAAATATCACATTTTCCCAATGTTCCAGATTTGGTGTTGAAGACACCAATTTAGGCGATCAACCTTGTGCTGCCTGTATAACTCGGGAGCTCGTAACTGTCTCCTGCTGTATACTCTTTGGGCACGAACTCTTTTTCTTGTCGTTTCAACCAGTGGCGTACTGAGCATGGTTCCGCGGGTCCCGTGGAACCAGAGCCCGGGCCCCGCAGGGGCCCGCTCTAACGCGCTTGTTGCTTCTTTTGTTTCTAATTTGATGGGGATATTTTGAACTACACAAGTACACACTAGAAAATGTGACTGCTTAATAAATCTTAATTTTTGTGTAGGTATGAACTTATAAATAAACACGAAGAATACCTATTTATATTAATACATAATGATATTCGTATCAATGCATTTTTAAAAGGTTTAACCTTTGCATTTTTGGGTGGCTTAGCATGTTTTTGTAACACTGATGATGCTCTTTTTACAGAGCGAAAACGTTTTGTTGTGATATTTGTGGCCCTTTTAAGGGTTTTTGAATAAATATACCTTTTACGAAGAAAAATGTTTCATTAAATTTACTTATTTTTTTAATTTTTCTGGAGGCCGTGAACAGTTCTGTTTGCTACGGCTATGCGTATTTTTATTTCGTCGCTTGTCGTCTTTGTTGCGTTTACTAGCGATACAAATGTGGATTCGTTGACTTGCTCAAAAGTATGATTGTTGATTTGAATTCTCTGTTGGATATTTCGGGAGTTTTTAGAAACCACCATATATTTGGTTTTCTCCTCGTTTACCACAAGCACTAATTCACTTGCCGCGTCCGCAAGCCTTGTAAAACACTGCACCATGTCTCTATGTAAAACCACCATGTAAAACACTATAACTATATCGTCACAGAATAGAGAATGCGGGAATAGTTCCATTCATTCTAATATTTAATTTGCTGATTGCCTTTTCCAAGGCCATATTAAAGAGGAGACACGCCAGCGCTTCTCCCTGTCTTAGACCACTATTAATGTCAAATAACGTAGAGTTTTCCACTTCAATTCTAACTCAGGATCTTACGTTTTCCATTGTTAGTTGGATCAACTTAACTAACTTAGGTGGAATCTCAAGGTCTACCTATCAGTGCTCTATATATAATGCAGTTCTTTTAATACTGTCCTAAGCTGCTTTGAAGTCGACGAAGAGATGGTGTTTATGTATGTTATATTCTAGTGACTTCTCTAGAATCTGCGTATGTGCTTGAATTTGATGTATAGTTGACTTTCCAGCAGTAAATCCGCATTGATATTGGCCAACGATATCCTTTGTAAAATGTTTAACTCTTTCAAACAATACATTGTCGAAGATTTTATAAGATTTCATCGATTCGTGGGTCTTTATTGTCTTTGAGTTTTAGGATGGCATTTGACATGTCTTCTCTTGCTGTTTCTTCACTGTGTAGTTGATGATGTAGATTTTGTTGATTTTCTATGTTTTTTCCTCCATAGTCGTCTCTTGAGAGTATGTTTTTTCACCCCCCGAGAAGGGGTGCAACTCACCTCCAGGGCAAAAGCACACATCGGCACAATATCACTTTTCTTCTTTGACGTGTTAGCTATATGTATGCCAAATTTCATGTCCATCCAAGCGGTTCTTTAAAATTAGGAGCAAAAACCGTAAGTAAAAAAGGAACTATAGATTAGCTTGAGTTTTTATAAAAAATATATATTATGATATATTTTATAATGTGCTTATATGATGATTTATATTTAATGTTTATTAAAAACTTTTGTTATACAATGTGTGTTTTTATTGGGCGAGAGGGCCCGCATCCCAACTGGAACCAGGGCCCGCTGATCTATCAGTACGCCACTGGTTTCAACTGAGACACATACACCTGTAGCTTCCAAAAGATGCCTTTGGAGCTGCCAGGTGAGAAATTGTCAATTTCTAGCTTGCCGTCAATTGAAGGGGTCCGGTCGGGGCAATAAGGGACCTAAGCCTCATTTGAACAGTTTTGAGTAAATCACGTTTAAAATTTTTGACAAAATCCTGAAATCATATTTTTATATTTTATAATGTTTACCTTAATTCCTTACATGCATAATAAATTATTAAATATATTTTTTCAAAGAAAGATACAAAATGAAACTGCATTTTTTAAGAAAAAATTTATTAAACAAATAAATGTGGCTTATGACCTTTTTGAAAATAACAAAATGAATCATTCTAAAAGCAAGAATATACCTACAATATTATATTTTATTAAAAAAAAAATCGGTTTCATCATCCCTGTCTACTTCCTCTGCTTCATCAACTTGGTTATAGTCTTGTTCAATGTTACTTGTACTGATTCCAATAATACTGAGATAAAACTGCTGGTTTATGTGAGGAATATATTGTAAAAATTTCTTTATATCCTGAATATTTTTAATGTTCAGTACTATTGGTCCTCCATATATATATATATATATATATATATATATATATATATATATATATATATATATATATATATATATACATCGTAGTTTCTTAGAGAATCAGCCTTTTAGCTAAGAAACCAGCCACTTAGCTAAGAAGCGCTTCTTAGACTAATGAAATTCAATGTCTCCACCCTCTTTTCTATAAGGCTGAAAAATCCAGCTTTTTAGAAAATTTTCGAACGTTTTTGTCTAAAAGGCTAAATTCTTCAGTCACTTAGACTAGCGTCATAGAATTGGCCCGCCTCTTCTCTATAAAGCTGAAACCGGAGCAGTTTTATAGAAGAATTAGAAAACATGTCAAAAGATGAAATTGTCAATCTTGTAGTGTATAAAGCCAAATGGGATGGGAACTGAAATTCCCGTTAGGTCAAATGATCTTTTGTTACATTTTAAGGAATAAACTAAAAACCCTATGAGCATAATATTTCTGCATGTAGCATTGCACCTTATTTAAAAAAAAATCTATTAGATCGGCCTACACAGAATCACGCCTTGTTCTTAAAAGTGTACGTTAGTTTTGATAATATAGGAAAAGTAAATAATTTAAAAAATCCACAAAGAAAATGATTTTCTGTAGACGGCTCTATACCATTTATCACAAAAAATTCTATTTAGTAAAATCCTTTATGAAAGGTATATAATTTATTAAATAAAAGTTCCTTAAAGGGGTACATCAGAATAATAGCAGAACGTTTTCGATCTGAAGAGAGTCAGTGTTGAACGGGATGCAAACATTCTAAGCCACCAAAATGGCTTTTTTGATTTTGGTGGCTTAGCATGTTTGCATCATGTTCAGCACTGATAAAAACGTTCTGCTGTTGTGATGTAGCCCTTTAACTGACTTTTATTTAATAAATTAAATACCTTTTATGAAAGATTTTACTAAATATAATTTTTAAAATAATACACTAAGCAGCAAAATTAACGTACCACCTGGTAAATCCCATCAAAAATGGGACATTTTTGATGTCTCAAATTTCCTAAGCCTCTTGTCCGATTTGAGTTATTTTTTAGTATATTATAGCTTTATTATTTAAAGATATCACTGTAATAATATTATTATTGGTAAACAGATAAACTGTCATTGTATATCGGGCGTTGAATATGTTGAAATTAAAACTCAATTGTAGGTTTAGGCTTTTTTAATAAGTATTCTGTTTTTTGATTCATTCGCTTATATTGGAAAATAAAAAAGTTAAGTACTTTTAGCTATGTTTTTTGTCGATAAATCCTCATTTCCGCTTAGTTTAATAACCAGGTCTACAGTAGGCTATGAGGAATTAACAATTTGATAAATGTCAAATGGATAAAAGTCACAAACTGTCTGATTTGTTGTGAAAATTAGTAGATTTATTATTTAAAGTTTCAATTAAGTCCGTATTTTTTTTTTGTTGTTTGGTGGAAATAGAACGCGCTGCAAGGAATTTGACCCACGATGAGTGTGTTTAAGTAGTGACTATACTGAAGGACGTACCTACCATGCTAGCGGCCTTCTTGTATTGGTAACATTTTTTTGCTTCTTCTTCTTTGAGTGCCTCTCCTATCGGAGATTGGATATCATTAGGGCGATTCTAATTTTATTTACTGCTGTTTTGAACAATTCGTTAGTGGTACAGCCAAACCACTCTCTCAAATTTCTCATCCAGAACATTCTTCTACGGCCTGGATTTCTTCGTCCTTGGATTTTTCCTTGCATTATGTTTTGTAGGAATGTGTACTTTTGTCCCCTCATCAGGTGGCCTAAGTATTCAAGTTTTTCTTTTTTATATTCAGTAGAACTTCTGGCTTGTTATTTGTTTTATTTGTATTACTTCTTCATTTGTAATTTTATCCACCCAACTTATTCTTAGTATACGGCGGTAGCACCACATCTCAAAGCTTTCAAGATTTTTAATATCCCTCTGTTTAAGAGTCCATGACTCAACACCGTAGAGCAAAGTACTGAATACATAGCACTTTAACATTCTAGTTCGTAGATGAATACTAATATCACGATTACAAAATAATTTTTTCATTTTTATAAAAGTAGACCTGGCAATTTCAATACGTCTTTTTATCTCGTGATTTTGGTCACCTGTTTCATTGATAAGGGTTTCCAAGTATTTGTATTCGTTTACTTTTTCAAGTTGGGTACCGTTTATTGTGATACTAGTGTCATTTATTGGATTCTTACTGAAGGTCATATATTTGGTTTTTTTGACGTTCATCCTTATGCCGTAGTTATTACATATCTCATTCATACTTTCAACTAGATGTTGTAGATCTTCCGCTGTTCTTGCCATTATCACAGTATCGTCAGCATATCGAATGTTATTGATAACTTCTCCATTGACTATTATCTCTTCGTTTGCATATGAGAGAGCTTCTTGGCATATTTGTTCGCTGTAGATATTAAACAAGAGCGGTGACAATATACAACCCTGTCGTACCCCTCTACGTATTTCTATTTCGTCCGATGTTTGGTCTTCTATTTTTATGATTTAATATTATTTGTATGTCTCTGGTGTCAATGTTCTTACTCTCCAGGATTTCTTTGAGTTTACTGTGGCGTACTTTGTCAAAGGCCTTTTCAAAGTCTATAAAGCAGGCGTGCACCTCTTGGTTAACATCTAGGCATCTCTGTGTTAGAACGTTCAGGGCAAAGAGAGCATCCCTTGTACCTAATCCTTTTCTGAATCCCATCTGTGTATCGTTAATATCGATGTCTAGTTTTTGATAGATTCGGTTGTGGATGACTCTAAGAAATATTTTAAGCAGGTGACTCATCAAGGAGATTGTTCGATGATCTGAACATTGCACTGCCTTAGTTTTCTTCGGTATGGGGACAAACGTAGACAGCAACCATTCTTGTGGTATTATACCAGTACTGTATATTGTATTGAATATATGCAATATTATGGTTACGGATTGAACATTCAAAAGCTTCAGCAGTTCTGTAGGGATTTCATCAGGTCCGTTTGCTTTTCCATTTTTAGCGTTTCTTATTGCGTATTCTACTTCTTCTTTCAATATGTCTGGCCCAGTTGCATTGATTATCTGAGTTAAGTTGTTTCTATCGTCTTCAAATAATTCATTCAGGTATTCTGTCCATCTTTTTATTTTATTCTCTAGATCTACAATAAGGTTTCCATCTTTGTCTTTAAGTTTACCTATTTGGCATTTCTTTATGCTTCCTGTTATCTCTTTTACTTTTTTGTGCATATTGAACGCATCGTACTTTTTCTCATAGGTTTCATTTCTTCACACTGTTCTTTAATCCACGCCTCTTTGGCTTCTTTTATTCTCTTTTTTATGTGTTTGTTTATTTCTTTGTATTTGTCTAGGTAATTCTTCATATTTCTTCTTTGTTCCATCAAGTCTAGTATGTCCTGTGTCATCCACCCCTTGTTCTTTGTTGTCGTTTTTGTCAGATGTTTCTTTCCTGCTGTTTGTATAGCTGTATTTATGTACTTTAATTTTTGGTTAACGTTATCTGTATCGTTAATTTGTTGTTGCACTGAACTGAGGTTTTCATTTATTTCTTCTCCTGTTTCTTGTTGTATATTTTTGTTTCTAAGTTTAACTAAATCTAGTGTCTTTCTTTGTGGTCTCCTTATCTTTTTTGGTCTCGCCTCTATCACAGTAACTACCGGATTATGATCTGAGCCTATATCAGCTGCTGGGTACGTCTTAGTACATTTGACAGCATTACGATACCTCCTTGCTATCAGAATGTAGTCTATTTGATTTCTCACTATTTTTTCTTTGGTATGTTGTGGAGATGTCCATGTATATAATCGCCGAGGAGGTAATTTAAAAAGGGTGTTTGTTATTACGAAGTCTTCGCTCTGGCAAAATTGAATCAATCGATCTCCTCTGTCGTTTCTGTTTCCAAGTCCATAGTTTCCTACATGTTCTCCTACCTTACCTTGACCGACCTTGGCATTAAGATCGCCCATTATTATGTTAATGTGTTGCTTTTTTATTGCTTTCAGCATTTCTTCTAAGTCGTTGTAGAATTGTTCTATTTCATCGTCATCTTTATCTGCTGTTGGTGCATAGGCTTGAATAAGATTTATAAAGTTATGTCTTTCTTTAATTTGTATTAATATTAAGCGTTCTGAGTAAGGAGTACAGGTAATCAGAGAATTTTTCCATTTCTTTGAAATGATGATTCCAACTCCGTACCGATGGGTGTTGTTGTCGATTCCGGAGTAATAAAATACGCCATCATTTCGTGTTGAACATTTCCCGGATCCTGGCCATTGTGTATCGCTGATTCCTAAAACATCAATGTTTAGTCTATTCATTTCTTGTTCAACATTATCCAGTTTTCCTGCAGAGAACAAACTTCTCACATTCCACGTTGCAACTCTTAAAGTTGTTGGTTTCTGCATTTTTGTACAAGGATTTTGCAGGTTTACGACCGAGTGAGCCTTGTAGTCTTGTGCTTTTCTCTCTCTGCCGGATCTTGGTATCCGATTCCCATGATCAGTAGAGTTTCCACTATTTTTGGTGTACACCGTAATGACTTAACTAGGGGTACTCTATGAGTCTTTAATGCAGTGGTTCCCCGTTGCCTTCTGCATCCTTCCACCGTTGACCATCCTTGGTTCATCCGCCTTCGAGACCGATTTCTCGATCTCAGGACAAAAGAGTGCCCTTCCACATACTAGCTCATCCGCCCGAAGCCGTTGGCCAGTAAGTGGTGGGATTGCATATACCGGCAATCATTCGGTAGATTTCACCATATCTGGTTACCCTCACTTAGTTTAGCCTGCAGGCCAATGCAGTTGCCCGGAATGTGGCACGAGGAGCCATAAATGAGAGTTGGATGTCTTATGGGGACCAGTTATCAAGAACCATCTCCCGTCCATGACGCTCGATGTGGCCGTTCCGATAGAAAGGTACTACCCCTATAATACATCCTATACATCCCAATCCTCATACATTTTTTTGCTAATGCACGATAATGCAAGAGCTCACGTTGCATGATCTGTGACCGAATATTTACAACAGGTATCTACGTCTTCGTTATTTTGAATTCGCCACCGCATAGTCCAGATCTTAACCAAATCAAAAATTTTTGGGACATAATTGGCAGAAGACTACGACAGCTTTTGCCACATCTTAAAACCTTACAAGAGGTCGAAACAGTAGCTCGCATAGCCTCATTTGTAATATAAAAGTACATATCTCTTTTATTATCGAACACAAGCGAATGAATTTAAAAAAATGTTAAGAAAGCCTAAGACTACAATTGAGTTGTATTTTCAACATTGTATAATTGTTAGAATATTCCACAAGGTGTTCCGAACTTTTAGAAAAAATCACAGTACGATTGGTAAACAAGGTATATAATGACAACTTACCTTTTTAGCAACAATATTATTACAGGAATATTGTTAAAGAATAAGGCTATGCCATATTAAAAAATCACTAAAATCGGAAAAGAGGTTTAGGAAATTCGAGACATCAAAAATGTCCCATTTTTAAGGTGGCACGTTAATTTTGCTGCTTGGTGTATAAATAATTAATGATTAAAGGCCGTAGTGTTTTCTCATTTAAACTGAATAGTTTTACCTACAGATATAACAACAGATATACCAATACTAAATTTGAATATAATTTGAATTTTGTTATTCTCATTAAAGATTAAATACTATATATTTATTACAAAAGTAAGACCCGAAAACAAAACCCTATAGGTACCTACTTTCCCAATGTTACAACGAGAATTTAAAACCAAATTTTATAAAACTTACCTATGCGACCTGTTACTTCGCATAGTTGGAGAATCAATAGAATTTAGTGGAATTTTCAAATACCAGCCAACCCTTGCATTTAATAATTCCTCTGGATTTGCATTAATTTTTCCGATTATCAAAAATCTTAGCGCTTTGCAATCATTTTATGGTATTTACAGACACCGACGAGACGTGCACTGTGTAATAATTTTCAGCTATATTTTAAAATCCTAATTTTATGACAGAGATGAGTTTGTACTATCTACGAGTATTTTTATGCTAATTGGCGATGAATACGTGTACCTACAAATAAAAGGGCGATTAAGCTATTACACTCATGTGGCGCTGGGTGCCAATATTCTGCTACTTGCTATCTATATCTCGATCTTTGTTCGTTAAACACAATAACTCAATAAAACCATTAAATTTTATAAAATCATACAGAAGTAAAAACTTCGTTTGTATAATGGTATAAAAAAGATTTATTAAAAAACATTAAAAATCATCCAAAAGGATTTGCAAAACGTTTTCAATCTGGATCAGATCATCCTCAGTGCGTTCTGCTTAGTACGTGAAACTAGCAACTTTTTGAAATTGGTTACATCGAGAATTATGGTTTACATAATAATTGTATGATATTTATAGCGACTCCAAGTCGATGTTATAAGATTAAATGTGTTAGGAGTGCTCAAAGGGCAACATGGTTCCCTGCTCGATAAGAACTTGTGGTTCTTGCCAGTTCAATGGACACAGACCAACTGGCAAGTTCCATTGAACTGGCAAGAACCACAAGTTCTTATCGAGCAGGGAACCATGCAGGGCCGCGCCGTCCACGTGTGCAATGTGTGCGGCGCACACAGGCGCCAGCAATTAAGGGGCGCCATTAGAGTTTTCACAGAAAATTTAGACGGATCAAATTAACACTAACACATTTTTTTCAGCTTCTACCAAACGTTGGGATATCATAAAACAACACTTTGCGAGTCTGGCTTTAAAGCATTTATCTAATACACGCTGATCCAGCAGAATTGATGCTTTAAAGCCATTATACAAAAATTTGTCAGCAATTTATTATGCTTTATGTAATACAGTCGAACCCGCGTATTGGAATAGCCGTTGTGCCAAGAAAAAGTATTCCTATAACAGGGATATTCTAATAACCGATCATATAAGCCTAGTGAAAACGTTTTGGGACCTCAAATTTCTATTCCTTAAACCGGGATATTCCTTTAACCGGTATTCTAATAAGCGGGTTCGACTGTATAACGCATTAGGATAAAGATCGTGATTGAAATTATCAAGCTAGATGTTTAGGAGATAAAATATCAACATTTACATTCATATGCTCAGTTGTTCTGTCTACATACCTATGGTATAAAGTTCTGATGAAAGCTAACGTTAGCAAAATTTTTCAATCAAAAACAATGAATATGCAGCTGGCCTTAAATGATTTACAAGAGATAAAACAATTGTTGCTAGAGTTTCGGACAGATTAAATTTAATGATGTAATTACTACAGCAAATGAAACTGCAGAGAAACTGGATGTGGAGCCCAGTTATCAACCAGCCACACAATTACGGCTTCGAAAAAAAGCTGACAGTTCGATTACGAACATAAAGACGAACCGATTTTGGATCCTAAAATGTCATACAAAGTTAATTTCTTTCATTGTGTTCTCGAGCAAGCATTAATTTGGAAATTTGGAAAAAACTGAGATTCAATGATCATCTAACTAAATATTATAGAGGGAGACGATTTGTTTAAAGAATTATATGAATTATACAGCTTCAGCCTTTGTTAAAATAATTAAATAATGATGTTTGTAAAATTTTAAAATATATATTTTTAAAGGTATTAACTGTTTCTTCTTCTTAACGTGCTTATCCGTAACAAATGTTGGCGATCTTCATGGCAATATTTATCTTAGCTATATCCGCGCTATGCAGAGCGGTAAAGCTGCACAGATATTGTCTTGAACCAGGTTTTGAGTTATTTTAACCAGGATGGTTTTTTATTGCTGGACCTCGCTTTCCAAACATTTTTTCTTGCACGATGGCTTGTAGTGGGGCATATTTGGATTCATTTCGCATAATGTGTACAAAATATTCTAACTTCGAGATTTGATGGTGGCCAGTACCTCTCGGTTCTTGTTCATTTTTCTAAGGACCTTCTCATTTGTGACCCGGTCAGTTCACGAGATTTTAAGAATTCTACGGTATAGCCACATATCAAATCTTCCAATTTTCTACACACATCTTCGTTCAACGTCCACGATTCAACAAAAAGGACAGAGAAGACGTAGCATCGCAGCATTCTTATTTTTATACCAAGAGAGAGGTTGTGGCTCTTGAAAAAGGCCCCCATACGGTTGAAGCTTTTCCAATACGCGCTCTTATTTCTTAGTTGTTAGTCCATTTTTCATTTATAATGGTGTCGAGGTAGTTGTGTGCGTCACTCTTTCTACAGGGGTTTCGTTGATTTAGAGTTGCCCTTCTGTTATCTTTTTCTTGCTAATGATCATAAACTTTGTCTTCATTTATATTGAGTCCATATAGTTGACTGTAATATGTGATTTTGCTCATAAGTACTTGTAGGTCTTCTAGGTTGTCCGCAAATATTATGGTGTCATCTGCATACCTTATGTTATTTAACAGGTACCCGATTAGTAGAACTTCTTTTTCAGTTTCGTTTAAAGCATCGATTAATATTCTTCCAGAGTAGAGATTGAAAACTAGAGTGTATAAAATACAGCCTTTACTTGCCTCACTCCACGCATGATGTTCACGTATTCAGTGTGTTCACCTGCAACTCTGAGGTTTGCAGTCTGATTCCAGAAGTGCTGGAAGGCGCGAAAAGTGAATTTTTTCTGAAAGAGATATTTATTTTCAAGTTTACCTGTATATTTAGTTATTTAAGTTGTTACGCCAAAGATTTATTTTTACTTAATTATTTTAGCTTTGTTTATTTTCCTGATTGCATATATGAGAATTTTTTGTTATTTTTTTTTTGGTTACAATAAATAATTATTCATTTTCACTTTATTTAATTTAACGAGATGATTTAAAAAAATGCGTATTTTTGGGCGACATTAAATGTTTTGCACACAGGAGCTAACACTTGCTGGCGCGGCACTGGAAGCATGTTGCCCTTTGAGCACTCCTAACACATTTAATCTTTTAACATCGACTTGTAGTCGCTATAAATATCATACAATTATTATGTAAACCATAATTCTCGATGTAACCAATTTCAAAAAGTTGCTAGTTTCATGTACTAAGCAGAAAGCATTGAGGATGATCTGATCCAGATTGAAAACGTTTTGCAAATCCTTTTGGATGACTTTTAATGTTTTTTAATAAATCTTTTTTATACCATTATATAAACGGAGTTTTTACTTCTGTATAATTTTCTAATTATGGTATACAGCCAGCTACCGGGATTTTCCCATTGATTTTGTTTTATTAAATTTTATCTTTCTAAATTACTTGAGTAAGTTGTTTTTAAGTAAAAATCCTCCCTACCGTCAAATATTTTAAAAAGCTGTTATGTATTTTCTTTCAATAAACTTCCCTCAAATTGTCTTCCCTCAAGAAAAAATATACATACTGAAAAAAGAACGAAAGATGACAATTTTCAAGGCTCAAAAACACAAGTAAAAAATATCACTTTTGTAATCATCAAGTACATAAATTCAAGTTCAAAACTTTTTCTATCAGGTCTTGATAAACATTTTTTATTCTAAAACAAAATTATTTTAATTGTTAATGAAGAAGGTTTCTTATGGGAAGACGGCCATTAACAACTAAAAAACAATGTTTCAGAATGAAATAAGTACAACAGACTTATCAAAAACTGATATAATAAGACCCGTGTTGAGCTGCCCCCCCCCCACTTGAAAAATCAAAAAACAAATAGCCCTGATTTATGAGCTATTTATGAACTCTCATATTCCGCAAACTAAAATTTTTGAGCTTGTTCCACTGAGCAGGAATTTGATACTTTAGTGGGGGGGGCTGAGTCAGCCCCCCCACTACTTAAAAATAGGAATATTGAATCGGTTTTTGCGGCAGAATTACGAGCTATTTATGAGCTCTTGAAATTATATAGTTTCGATTTTTGAGCTCATCCCCTTCACCCCCAAACAACCCTTTAATTGATTTAACTTAAGAGAAAAATGCTGAGAAAACTTAAAATATATCGTATTGCGGATATAATTCCTATAGCTTATATACTCTAAGAATAAACTATTAAATCACGTGCATTTCGATTATTGAGCTGCAACCCCTTCGCAAGAAAACCACGCTATCTTCCCGGCTTAAGAGAAAGTTGTACTTAAAATGCATTAAACTAATTATTTGGCGACTACATATCATTGAATAATTTATAAGCTTCCAAATTACGCGCATTTAGATCAGTAAATTGCAATTTATTTTGTATAGTGCAGTCACTGAAGGTAAAAATCAACGATTACCTTCAATTTCGGTGAACCTTAATCGATTTTCACGAAAATTGATCAGTGGTTAGAGGATACGTCAAGAAACAAAGGTGGCATGGTACCACCTTGCGCCTTTACCCTGAGGGTGGATACCGCCCCTTCTCGGGGGTGAAAATTATTTTATTAAAAATAAGTGCACAAATCAATAAAAGAACAAATTAAAAGCAAAATTTATTATATAAAGTTAATAAAATAAGTCAATACTTTTTAAGTTATTAAAGATCAAAGATTTTAATTATTCGTGAAAAAAATGCATGTTATGAAGCGGTTTTTCGTAAATCACTGAAAAACTGTAAGTTTTTACAAAAAAGTTAATAGTAGTTTAATTCGTATCATAGGCGTAACCAGGATGATCCTAAGGGGGGGGGGTTACAACTACCTGAAAGGGGGGGTTACAACTATCTGAAAGGGGGGGTTACAACTACTGGAAGGTCTTTGAGGGCTATGGTGTTAAGTGTATAGAGCTCAAATCACATCCCAATGGGGGCTTACAACCCCCAAAACCCCCCTGGTTACGCCTATGATTCGTATAGCTTATATTCTAAGAATAAACTCTTAAATCACGCGCCTTTCGATTATAGAGCTACAACCCCTTCGTAATAAAACCATCCCATATTCCCGGCTTAAGAGAGTTGTACTTAAAATAATTTAAATTAATTATTTGGCGACTACATATCGTTTAATAATTTATGAGCTTTCAAAATATACGCATCTCAATTATTGATTTGCCATTTTCTTTCTATAGTGCAGTCACTGAAGGTAAAAATCAACTATGACCTTCGATTTCGGTAAATCTCCATTCATTTTCACGAATTAACAATAACAACTTGGGGTTTTAACCTGGGGTATATGTCACCCCTTCTCGGGGGTGAAAATTACTTTATTAAAAATAACCCCACAAATCGAGAGAGGGACAAATTGTAAGCAAAATTTGTTATATAATGTGATTAAAATAAATCAATACTTTTTGAGTTATTAAAGATCAAATATTTTAATTTTTGTGAAAGAAAATGCATGCTTTAAAGCGAGAGAGAGAGAGAGAGAGAGAGAGAGAGAGAGAGAGAGAGAGAGAGAGAGAGAGAGAGAGCGAGAGAGAGAGATATACCTTATTGATACAATGTACCAAAAGGCCATCGACCGAAGTCTTTCAGCCAGGCCTTTAAAGCGATTTTTCATAAATAACTCAAAAACTGTAAGTTTTTACAAAAAAGTGTTCATCACTAAAATTCAAGCTAATAAAAAATATAAATTGCTTACTTGAAAAACCCTGTAATGTTAATTTAAAGTAAGTTATTGGTAATTAGATGTATATTGTTTCTGCGACTATTCAAATCTAAGGATTCAAGCTTAAATAACGGGAAAGAGATGCATTTTATAACACTTAGGTACTAAATACTTGTCAAAGTACTTAGAAATACCTATCAAAAATGAGCTCCAGAAAAAGTTGATAGCATCAAAATCCGCTCACCAATTTTCGTGAAAATGAATGGAGATTTACCGAAATCGAAGGTCATAGTTGATTTTTACCTTCAGTGACTGCACTATAGAAAGAAAATGGCAATTCAATAATTGAGATGCGTATATTTTGCGAGCTCATAAATTATTAAACGATATCTAGTCGCCAAATAATTTATTTAAATTATTTTAAGTACAACTCTCTTAAGTCGGGAATATGGGATGCTTTTCTTGCGAAGGGGTTGTAGCTCTATAATCGAAAGGCGCGTGATTTAAGAGTTTATTCTTAGAATATAAGCTATACGAATTAAACTACTATTAACTTTTTTGTAAAAACTTACAGTTTTTCAGTGATTTACGAAAAACCGCTTCATAACATGCATTTTTTTCACGAATAATTAAAATCTTTGATCTTTAATAACTTAAAAAGTATTGACTTATTTTATTAACTTTATATAATAAATTTTGCTTTTAATTTGTTCTTTTATTGATTTGTGCACTTATTTTTAATAAAATAATTTTCACCCCCGAGAAGGGGCGGTATTAACCCTCAGCGTAAAGGCGCAAGGTGGTACCATGTCACCTTTGTTTCTTGACGTATCCTCTAACCACTGATCAATTTTCGTGAAAATTGATGAAGGTTCACCGAAATTGAAGGTAATCGTTGATTTTTACTTCAGTGACTGCACTATACAAAATAAATTGCAATTTACTGATCTAAATGCGCGTAATTTGGAAGCTTATAAATTACTCAATGATATGTAGTCGCCAAATAATTAGTTTAATGCATTTTAAGTACAACTTTCTCTTAAGCCGGGAAGATAGGGTGGTTTTCTTGCGAAGGGGTTGTAGCTCAATAATCGAAATGCACGTAATATAATAGTTTATTCTTAGAGTATATAAGCTATAGGAATTATATCCGCAATACGATATATTTTAAGTTTTCTCAGCATTTTTCTCTTAAGTTAAATCAATTAAAGGGTTGTTTGGGGGTGAAGGGGATGAGCTCAAAAATCGAAACTATATAATTTCAAGAGCTCATAAATAGCTCGTAATTCTGCCGCAAAAACCGATTCAATATTCCTATTTTTAAGTAGTGGGGGGGGGGGGCTGACTCAGCCCCCCCACTAAAGTATCAAATTCCTGCTCAGTGGAACGAGCTCAAAAATTTTAGTTTGCGGAATATGAGAGCTCATAAATAGCTCATAAATCAGGGCTATTTGTTTTTTAATTTTTGCAAGTGGGGGGGGGCAGCTCAACACGGGTTATAATAAGGTTTAAACTTGAATTTAGATACTCCGTAATTTCAAAAATGATATTTTATACATACTTATGTTTTTGCGCAGTGGAAATCGTCTTTCGTTCTTTTTTCAGTTTTAAATTGTTTATAACTAGAAAACGATCAACTTTAGAGAAAAATTACAAAAGACCTTTTTTGTTTATAACAACCTAAAAAATCTGAAATAACATCTGCCCGGATCGAATTTGTTTTTCATTTATAAAAAAAAATGTCATTTTTAAGTACTAATTATTAATTATAGTTAGAACAAGTTAGATCGGACAACCCTTGTTTTTTTGTAATTGTTAACATGACAAATTACATATTCAATAATTTTTATCCATTAAACAGATCGGTGGAAATCGACATTATATCGTATTTTAGACTATATCGCTGGTACCTATGATTAATGTGATTCCTAATACATTTCCAGGGAAAATAATAACTCTTTGATAAGTGTTGGCGATACAATTCTTTTTTATATGCGTGTCCGCGAAGATTATAACTCCCAAAATATTTATAACGAAAAGATGTAGTTCATAATAGATGCCGACGAAAACAATTAGTTCTGAGAACTTTTTAGTAATTATAATTTTCGTGGACCCAAAAACAAAAATGATGTTTTTTGCTGATATTCCTCAAAAAATAATTTTTTTCGCTAACACTTTATTAAAGATTATAATTTTCACAATCATATAATCGAAAATAATATCTTTCGCGGCGTTCATTGAAAGTTCTACTCTTACCGGTATTTTTCGGAGTTAAACTTTTGGTAGGCGGCGGCGATATACTCATAGGGGTTTTAGTTTATTCGTACAAAAATAACAGAGTACATGAGATAAAACTATGGCATTTAAATCATTATAGACTAAGAGCCGCTATAGGTGAAAATTCTTAATCATTTTAGACACGACGGGACCCTATAACTTAAATAGTAGAACCTAAAAGAAAACGTTTGAACACTGTGCCGTCACTTTTCAGTGGCACATGCATCTACAGTGGCGCATCAAACTTTCCACTTATGGACGGGATACATAAATTAAAAAATACCCTCCCTAATTACCAGAATTTATTTTTTTTTCATTTTTTTATGTTTTATGTGATTAAGACATAAGATTCATCGTAATTTTAACCCACCACCCCCTTCTCCCTGCCCCCACCATCAAAAACTTTATTTTTCGATTTTATTTTTTTTGGTGGGATGCAATCAATTTTAAAATTTCAAAAAATTTACACGCATAGTTAAGGGTTTTATAAAACACGTCTATTTTTTATAGACCTGTAGGTTGAGTGTACATAACCTCAAAAAAATTTAAAAATATTTTTTTTTTAAAAGTATATAACTTTTTTTGGGGATAGCTGCAGATCTAATTTTTTCTTAGTCTTGTGTATTTTATCAAACACTATGTTTCTAATTTTTTCAGATTTTTCTGTAACGTTGGTCACCTTCAAAAATCCAAAAAACTGTTTTTAAGGGGTTTTGGGGGGTTTGAACGTGTTTTTCTGATTTTTAAATATTCTAAAGAACTCAGTTACTTCAAGTTACATATAACCTATAAAAACAAAATTGATTTGATATATTATGAAGTCTATAAAATAGGGAAAATCCCCCAAAACCCCCCAAAAAACAGTTTTTCGGATTTTTGAAGGTGGGGAGACTTACGGAAAAATCTGAAAAAAATTTAGAATATAGTGTTTGATAAAATACACAAGATTAAGAAAACATTAGACCGACAGCTATTCCTCAAAAAAAGTTATACGCTTTTTTGAAAAAAAAAATTTCTTTTAATTTTTTGAGGTTATGTACACTCTACCTATGGGTCTATAAAAAATAGGAATGTTTTATAAAAGCCTCAACTATGCGTATGAATTTTTTGAAAATTTAAAATTGATTGCATCCCACCAAAAAAAAAATAAAAACGAAAAATGAAGTTTTTGATGGTTGGGGCAGGGGGAAGGGGGTGGTGGGTTAAAATCACGATGAATCCTATGTGTTAATCACATAGAACTTAAAAAAATAAAAAAAATTTTAATTCTGTTAGTAAGTTCTGTTAACTTTTAATTTATTTATCCCGTCCATAAGTGGAAAGTTTGATGCGCCACTGTCGACGCATGTGCCACTGAAAAGTGACGGCACAGTGTTCAAACGTTTTCTTTTAGGTTCTACTATTTAAGTTATAGGGTCCCATCGTGCCTAAAATGATTAAGAAATTTCACCTATAGCGGCTCTTAGTCTATTAGTTTCTAGTAATTACTTTTCCTATATTATCAAAACTAAAGTATATTTTTAGGACCAAGGCGTGAGTGTCTGTCGGCCGAACTAATAGATTTTTTTGTAAGGTACTGTTTAGTACACTTTAGAAGACCAATAATAATAATATGTAATAATTTTTTTCAAGAATTTTTATTAAAAATCGACATAAAACTTTTACATATTAATATCTAACTCTTAGATAGTACAAAACATATATCTTTTTTCATAAAAAATGAATAACCATTTTCAATTACCAAACCATTACCAGCCAGCCACATTGTTTGATTTGCTTGTCTAGATAATTGCTAAGAAGAAATGCGTTCAATGTGCGTCCCCGTTTAGGATTTTGTCCTCTTCAGGGTTTGTCGTGAATGTATTGTGTGGCAGTAAAAGCAAACAGTCCGAAAAACACACTGGGGCAAGTGTCGTATCCTTGTGTTTTTCCTTGGTTATGCCGGACGGTGGTGTCCAGAAGGCTAAAAGTCAACAGAGAAGAAAGTTTTGATGGATTGTTGTTGGTTCCATAGACATTTACGTGTACTGTCCGTGCTTTGCTCTCGACCAGTCTCCCTAGAAACCATTGTACAACGACAGGCGAACCTGCGTCCCTCGTGGGCGGTCAGGAGGTGGCTTTTGAGCGTAGTGTGGACAGTGAGCGTTCGAGTGGAGAAAATAGTTGCGGCTATTTTCTTGGGACGAACAGGTATAATTGTGCAATGAAGTTGGAAAACCGCAAAAAACCAACTTCTCCCTGTTCGGGGTAGGGAAGAGGATATGTTATAGGTGGGTACGGAAGGCTAACGGAGTAGCCTCAAGGATGTTTTCGTACTCTGCCGGGAGTTCGTCAATGCATGTTTGCATTAGAGCAGACGGTAAATGAATCTTTTTGTGTTTGGGCGTTCGGCAGAGTACATGGCCGGAAGATGAACAGGAACATTTGAGAGATTCTTGTGTGTCGGAGGGGGGGCCGTTGATTACTTTGATTGTGAAGTTCCTGTTCAGAGAGTTTATTCTCTCGGTGATTTTGGGGATGAAACCATTACCAGAGAATCCCATTGTTTTCAATCTGGTAGGATGAAGAGTAACATTTTTTGATGTTGTTTTATGTGCTATTATATTGAAAACTTAGCCTTTTCCTATATCTTTTTTTCATTTATGCACGTACACTAATATTGTAGAGGGCGCAAAAGTCAAGGCCTCTAAAAATGATGGCGGACAGTTAATCTCAGGATTGGGATATCTGAAACAAAAAAATCGTATGACCATATATAATATATATATATATATATATATATATATATATATATATATATATATATATATATATATCAATCGGTTTTAAAACGTCTTGCGACGTTGTCCGATGCCTAATTTCCATGACACTCTATCATCCCATTGGCCCTCTCTAAGATCTCTTGCGCTCATCGCCTTCGTTACTCCCTCTCTCCAAGATTTCTTGGGTCTTCCTCTCTTTCTGCGGTTTGGTGGTACCCATTGCATAATTATTTTAGGGTGTCTTGAGTTATCCATCCTCTGGACGTGTCCGTTCCATATCAGCTGTTTTCTTTCTATGTGTGTTGTTAGAGAGCCGTCAACCCCCATTCGCTGTCTTATCTCATCATTACGTATTCTCTCTCTGCGTGACACTCCTACTGATCTTCTAAAAGCGTCCATTTCTACTGCCTCCAGTTTTCTTCTGTTGTTTTCGGTTATCCGCCAAGTTTCTGCTCCGTACAATAGACTGCTTTTAATAAGAGATTCGTAGATATTGTGTTTTCTTCTTTTTCCTATTTCATGATTCCACAGTAAGCTGTTTAGACAACCTATTGTTTTTCTGGATTGTGTTATTCTTCTCTTTATTTCTTCATCATCTTTCCCCGTTGTGTCAAAAACGATTCCTAGATATGTGTAATGGTCGCAGGGCATGATGATTTCATTATTTTCTAATGTGATGTTCGATAGTTCGGTACCTATTGGCAGGTATTTTGTTTTTTCTGTATTAATTTCTAGTCCCCACTTTCTATTTGACCCCAATTTGACCAAAAAATAAATAAGTATTTTTTTAACCATGAAAAACTGAAGAATAACGGGCGATTTTTTCACAAAAATTTTTCAAATTTCCGTAAAATCTTTCTTTTGCGGCATTTTTCACTAACGTTGGTAAATTTTTACGTAAGAAACCTTAAGAAATTTTTCAAATTCAGAGATTCCAATCCTGAGAGTAACTTTCCGCCATCAGAACTACTTTTTTCGGGGTCTCGACTTTGGCGCCCTCTACAATATTAGTAGTGTAGGTATGTGCATAAATGAAAAAAGATATATTTTTTGTATTCTCTAAGAGTTAGATATTAATATAAAAAAGTTTTATATTTATTTTGTACAAAGGTACTGAGAAAAACAATCTTGAAAAAATGCTTATTTTTGGTCTTCGTAAGTGTACTAGTACCTTAAATAATATTCAATGCTCATGCTAAAATAATATGATCATATGGTTTTTAGTTTATTCTTTAAAAAATAACAAAAGATCATTTGACATAACGGAAATTCCAGTTCCGATCCCATTTGGCGTTATACCTCCCTACCTAGAGACTCACAATTTCATCTTTTGACAGATGTTTTCTAATTCTTCTATAAAACTGCTCCGGTTTCAGCTTTATAGAGAAGAGGCGGGGCAATTATATGATGCTAGTCTAAGTGACTGAAGAATTTAGCTTTTTAGACTAAAACGTTCGAAAATTGTCTAAAAAGCTGGATTTTTCAGCCTTATAGAAAAGAGGGCGGAAACATTAAATTTCATTAGTCTAAGAAGCGCTTCTTAGCTAAGTGACTGGTTTCTTAGCTAAAAGGCTGACTCTCTAAGAAACTACGATATATATATATATAGTGGTTTGAAGTTTCAGCAATTCGGTCATGTGAAATAAAAGTCTATTTGTTATTTCTCAATATTTCGTCACACTTTTGTGACTTCTTCAGGAGAAAACTGTAAATTTATTAAGATTAGAAATTAACAAAAGCTAAATATTTAATTACTTACAACTATAAGAGTATTAATTTAGATATTTTTAACATATCGTAAGGGACATTGACTTAATTTTGATTTTGACATTTATTATTTCGGAGTTATGGTAACTGCAATAAATTTTATATTCATAGAATATTGTCTGATATTTAAAATTCTTTTTTTAATAATAAATATCAGACAATATTCTATGAATATAAAATTTATTGCAGTTACCATAACTCCAAAATAATAAATGTCAAAATCAAAATTAAGTCAATGTCCCTTACGATATGTTAAAAAAATCTAAATTAATACTCTTATAGTTGTAAGTAATTAAATATTTAGCTTTTGTTAATTTCTAATCTTAATAAATTTACAGTTTTCTCCTGAAGAAGTCACAAAAGTGTGACGAAATATTGAGAAATAACAAATAGACTTTTATTTCACATGACCGAATTGCTGAAACTTCAAACCACCATAACACAGTACGGTCGAAAATATTTGTACAAATATATATATATATATATATATATATATATATATATATATATATATATATATATATATATATATATATATATATACGTGCTTTCTGTTGTTTTCCGGGTTTGACTCCGCGTTGAATAAGTTTGGTTTTGAGAAAAACCATTATTTTGACGACGTTTCGGCAAGATCTCACTTGCCATTGTCAAGTCAGGTAGTTCCGCTTCTCGCTGTTGCTTGAAGTAGACTTCAATACTGGACAGAAGAAGCTTAGGACGCTGACATATATCCTGGCTAAACAAAATTGATGTAATGATACAAACTGCAACTCTGTGGAGTTGCTATAAGAGGTAGCACGTAACAAAAAAATAAAAATGTTAAATAAAAGTTAAACATTAGTCAGATTTACTTCTTTCGTATATTATGTAACTTGATCTCCTGTATATTATCGTTTTGGTTTTACGACCACCATCCAAAACCGTTGTGAAGTGCTTTTACCATATGCCCAATGCCCATGCCTGGCATTCTCTCATAACATCTTAGAGAAACACGATGTGCATTTTTTTAAATTTTCAAAATATTACGTATATTGTATATAAAATATTTTTTTAATATACAGGGTGGTGAATCGGAAAACGGGCCATAGGATACTCAATGTAAAATTCTAAACTGTTGAATTTCTGCTTCCCTAATTATATTACATCAAAAGTCATGAGAAGTTATTTGTAGAGGATTGAAATCTGTATTAGAAACAGAAGTTACAATTGTTCTACGATTTAAACACATTCCAGAATTTTGAAAAAGTATAATGTATTTACCGCAGTAGGTATGTGTGGGCATGTTAGGCCACACGTTACTATTTAACTGACAGTGAGCACATTATTGACTGAAGAAGATATCTTTATTATTAATACTTCTTAACTAAATGTATCTTATCAACTTTATTGTGTTTTAAACAGTAAGTGATAAAATAAATAATAAAATTGACAGTTCAAATTGTTAATATAATAAATTTATTGTCAACAAATGCAACCTTATACACATTATGGTATTGCGTGTGGCCTAACTTTGGCGTATTACTCTGAAAAATGTATTATATTTTTACAAAATTTTGAATAATTATTGTTCGTAGAACAATATTAACAGTTGTTTTCAATACAGATTTCAATTCTCTACAAATAGTTTCTTATGACTTTTGATGTAAAATAATTAGGGAAGGAAGAATTCAACAGTTTAGAATTTTACATTGAGTTTCCTATGGCCCGCTTTCCAATTCACCACCCGGTATATATATATATATATATATATATATTGATGTGATCTTGATTATTGATATGAGATAATATTCTTATATGTTACTTAATTTAATCAATGTATTAATACTAATCCAATTAATTAACCAGATCACATATCAATATGTTTTCAATCTCAGGGCGAATTATAAATTAATTACTTACTTCCGTGGCTTCTAAATATTTCTTAATGGTTCCTAATCGGGATAGAAAAGAAAAGAGTAAAAAAAATACACATATGGGTTACAATTATAATCAAAATATTTTTTATTTTATTTAAAAGGCAATCAATGCTTAATATTTGCTATTTCTTATTATTCTTAAACATAACATTTACAAATGGGAATCTTATTTCCTTTTGGTTTTCAATTGAAAGTTTTTATTAACATTTAACTATTAGGAGTTATTAGGAACAACTCTATTTAAGTTTGATGAAGCTTTTCTGATATTATTGATTATGTTATTCAATTTTTTATGTGGAATTTAATACGAAAAACCCATACATTCATGTCCAAACAAATGAGACTGACCTTTTCCTGGTGAACTGAAAATGTCCTCACACAAAACCCTTTCCTGCTATCCTTGGCTGCGATCAAACCTCGTCCTGGCTTCCAGTGATGTTCTCCTTTGAAAAACTAGCTCGAATAGCTCTCGTTCCTGCTTTTGTCGTGATGCTGTGTTCTACCTTTTTCGAAACTGCTATCAGCTACCGGGACACTCTGGGCTCAAGGAGGTTCTTTTACTCTCGACCTGGCCTACTTCTCGTTCCACGATAGATACTCCACACTCACGGAACTACACCGGCTATCTCTCTCCTCGAACACTACCGTCTACTACTCGACTTCACTTCTCGACAGCTCAAAACATTCTGATCTCACTTTGTCATCCATTCCCCTACTTTCTAAATATCCCTTCCAGATTCACAAATCAAACTTCCACCACCAACTCTCATTCGCAGTATTCCTCAAAACCAATTTTTAAACTTTCTAAATATGCTTAATGGATTTCAAAGAAAATAGTTAATTCCCATTCTAAAATTACTTTCTACTATATACAAATTTTAATGACCTATTCTCTATTTCCACTTAGTCTTATTTAGCATCGGCTAATGATCGATCCTTCCGCGAACAACGATAATGACCTATTTTCGATTTCACTTGAGTCTTATTTAATCACTTCTTAAAATTAAATATAACAATTTGTTGTATACAGGTTGTTCTAAATTTATATGCCCGTGGTTGAGAAAATTGAAAATATTTTATATTAAATTGAATTTTGTTTATAATTATTAAAATTTAATTTTCATATCAAATAGAAATATAACAATATATATATATATATAGATATATATATATATATATATACATATATATATATATATATATATATATATATATATATATATATATATATATATATATATATGTATATATATATATATATATATATATATATATATTTGTACAAATATTATCGACCGTACTGTGTTATTGTACCGAATTGCCGTTATTCAAACATTACTATATATATATATATATATATATACGTCTTCATATATATATATATATATATATATATATATATATATATATATATATATATATATATATATGTTAAGCTTTTTGTTGTCACCAAACTTTACAACCCTCTTACCAACATTTACTTCATCAAACGCTCCATTTAGGATGTGTTTAATGAATATGGAATTTGGGTGTTCGCTATCGAACCAAGAAAGGACCAAGCCACCTACTAAATAAAATACTTTTTTGGTCTTAAAACGTGTTATTGACAAACGAATTTAAATAGAATATTAGTGTTAATGGCTCTTTATCAATAAAAAAAATTTTCAACAGGTTATTTATGGCTACGTTTTACTAAAAAAGTAAATTTAATGTTATTATAACTTATTAAGACACAAGCCACATATCCTACAGCAAGAAGGTTTCAAGCCACTAAAATGTTTACTTACCTTTTTAGGAGAAGATTCATCACTTTCACTGGAACTCGTGTGCGGAGAATATTCTCGATCCTATACAGAATCGTCAGAGTCAAAATCCGAACCTGAACTACTGTATTTTTCCTTATAAAATAATTGTTTTCTTTCAACACATGTCAACAATGTCGTTATAGCCTGGTGGCCACATCTATTGCCCAATAGCCGTAAAATTTCGCTGGTGGCTTGAGACCATTCTTACAGTGCCCGTTTTAGTAAAATCTTAAAATTTCAAAAAATGTGGCTTAAGTCCCTTATTGCCCCGAGCCCTTCAATTTATACCATTTTGAAAAGATAATCGTGTTTATTTTTAACTTTTAACCGATATTGGAGATATTTGTGTTTTCTAATGATTATGATAGTATAGATTGAATTTTCGCTGCATATCTACAGGGTCTTTCATTATGCAGCACATCTTTTTATAGCAATTAATTTTATCAACGGGTTTTTCTTATTAGGACTAAAAATTAATTTAAACTGCTTCTCATAGTTCCAAGAAAAAATAAAAAATACACCAAACTTTTTCCTTTTCATATTAATTGGATGAATTTACAAATTTCTAGTTCTTTCTTCTCTTTTTTATACGCCGAGAGAAAACACATGGCAACGATGTATTTGCATGATGAACATCGACTGACATTTCGAAACAGGCCACAAAACCGTCAAAGTGTGAAAGCTCGCCTGTCCGTGTAAACGGTGCCGTATAACCGGTCACCCGGTGTGTGTGAAACCGCTCTTACCACTCCTAGTCCTTATGCAAGCACGTGGAAACGCTCATAATCAAATTGTCAACATTTTGTTGTGGTAGGTTGTTCCATTCTTCAAAAGCAGCTTGTATTAGCCGTGCGGTGTTTTGTGGATTATACCGGCCAATGTTCCAGTTGGCAGTTGGGCTGTTGAAGACATTAATTTAGGCGATCAATCTTGTGTTGCCTGGATAACTCGGGAACCCGTAACTGCCTTCTGCTGTATACTCCTTGGGCATGTACTCTGTTCTTATCGTTTCAACTGAGACTTACACATGTAGCTTCCAAAAGCTGCCTTTGGAGCAGTGCCGGATTAACCATTAGGCAAAGTAGGCAGTTGCCTAGGGGCCTCGCGGGGACCAAAACGAAAAAATGTTGAAAGATTCATATATCGCGCAATACCATAAAAGTTATGGTGAACGTACAAAGCTACATTACAATGCATACTTTTGTTCACATAGAAAGTATATGCTGTGGGAATACATCGCTAATGAATGCCCTTTGGTAGAAGGACCAGTACTACAGATGGAAACAAGAATCGAAAGTGAGCAAAAAACACAAGAAAAATCAGGAGAAAGAAAAGATCCTTAATCAAAATCCAAAACAGAAGCAAAACTTATTTAAACTCAGTTTCACACGAAAATCCATAGCTAGTGAAGCAGCAACCAATGAAAATGCACGAGATGGATTAGAAATAACTGAGGTAAACATAGCTTCCCTAACTGAAGAAAATGAAAAAACATGTAACGACAGTTCTATTCCAGTTAAAGAATTTAAAGAACCAGAAACCGAAACTAAGTTAAAAATTGAAGTTAAAGATAAATTGGGTCCTAAATTCGGAAAACGGCATAGGATTACAGAATACAGTAACTGAAGAAGTAAGGATATTTTGGATTGGGAAAGGTCTTCAGAATGTAAAAACCTTGATGGAAGTGTTTTAGCGTCAAAAAGAAATTTTGAAGGCAGTACAAGATTTTTATATAATCTATGGTTTTTCGAAAACAAATCAGTGGAACAAAAATTAAAAGAGATTGGCTGACGTATTTTCCCTCAAATATAATATCGTATTTTGGGTTTGTCCAGTCTGTGTACAACTTTTTTTCATCCTCTACCCACCGTTGGGAAAGTATGCTCAAATGCTTAAATGAAACTCCACTAAGCGATCTCATTCGCCACGATCTAGTCCTTATAAGAACAAGCAGCACATGCGATAAGACCTTTGGCTAAAGGTTAAAACACTTTCAAATCTGCTCTTCATAAAGAGCAGATGTGTCTTGCTGAAGACACTACTCAGCAAGCTGAAACAGTTCATGAGGCTAAGTATTTGTTGAAAGAAATGTCAAAAAAAAAGAAACATTCATAATGAATGAGTTTTGGGTAACAATTTTAGAACGCATCAACGCTGTCAGTAAATCATTGCAGAGAGAAGAGATTGAACTTCAAACTGCAGTTCAGCTTCTAAATTCACTTTTGGAGTTCTTAAAATTCCAAAAAGATAATTTTGCTTATTACGAGCAGAGGGCCTGCGACCTACAATACTCTGAATGTTCTCTACTATACTCTAATATTACTGAGTTGAGTCGTCGGTTGACAGTGTACGGGTCAATGAACTCAGTATTTGGTCTTTTGTGTTCTTCCAAAATTGAGTGATACTCAAATAGAGGAGTGTGCTTCAAAACCATCCTGATGATATTGAATCTGAACTTAAAAATTAACTAGAATAGTTCAAATATTTTATAGCCCAGCTTCAAACTTGCAGGGAAAACAATTTATTCCTGCTTCACAGTCATTTTGGGTTATTTCGCAACAGGCGAACGGACATTTTCAAAAATAAAAATTATTAAAAACGGAGAAATCTGAGTTTCTTAAGGGGCCTCATAGCTTGGGTTGCCTAGGGGCCTCAGGATTCTTAATCCGGCACTGCTTTGGAGCTCTAGGTGAGAAATTGTTGGGTCTCATCTAGCTGCTTGGAGCTTGGATAATAAAACGATCATGGCGAGCACTTGGTTACTTTTTGGCGACTTTGTCTTGATCTGTTTTTAAGCTTTCCTAATTTCTGATACCTAGTAGGTTTTTGACAAAGCGCCCTGTGTTACGACTACCACTGCAGCCATGTCCCTCTGAGGCATTCCTTGCTCCACAAGACCAATAATTGTTCCCCTTTGCACGTCCGATAACTCCATATAAGGCATATTTTTGTTTTTGAACGCAAATATTTTATTTCAATTTACAACTATAGCAAATAATCTATAGCGTACCCAGCTGTGCTATCTAAATAACTGAATATATCGGAATTATTGTTTTATAGGTTTGTTTATTTTCAATATAAACCTTCATTCTTCGTAATAATGACAAGTTTTTTCAAAGGTAATACCACGAGTCCTCTAAATTTTATCGATAAATTTTTTTTGTTTTCACGAAAACTTCTTTATTTGGTAAAATTACGAAAACAAACCGAATGATATCCATTTTGGTTTGTTTGAGTGATTTTACCAAATAAAGAAGTTTAAGTATGAAAACGAAAAAATTTATCAAGCAAAATTTAGAGGACGAGTGGTATTTGAAAAGATTATTTTGTGAACCAATATGTATTATTAATAAATACGGGCATCTGTGAAATATTTTAAAGACAACTAGGATCAATGTCTTAAGTAGGTTATAGATAAATTATTGTATGATTTAAAAATGAACCAATTTATTTATTATATTGTTAATACATAAAAAATTGTTTAAATCGAAAATGAACAATTATTAAAAACACAATTGTTATTACTAATATGAGATTTTCCAATGTCGTTCGTAACGTCTAATCTGTCGTCACTTTCAGTATCATTAATTACAGTCGCAGTTGATGTACTGGCAATGCACTCAGTTGTAGTAGTTGTTCTAAGTTTATTAATAATTTTTTTATGATGTTCTTCATTAACTTGTAAATAAGGTTTTAACGAAGAAGCTGTGGCATGTCCAGTTATTTTTATTGCCTCCTGTTCTTGAATTCCTGCCTTAACAAGATGAGATACTACACTGGATCGGCTTGAATGATTTGTTATTTTTCGGTTTTGTGTGTCCAATCCGCATTTTTTTGCAGAGTTCTTCAACCATTTAGCCATTTCATTTGGTCCAATGAAAGTATTTTTATACCATATTCCATTACCTGTTTGCCAGTATGGATTTGGGGTAAGGAAAAATCTATCGCTGGTAATATTTTTACCACGCTTCTCCATGATTTTTTTATATAGTCTTATTGGGCACCTTTCTGGATCTTTAATGTTTGGTGTCAGCCATTTTGAATCCGAACACTTTTTTTGACCACCTTGGCATGTTTTGGTAAAAATTGGATTATATTCAATCCTTCCTGTTTCTTTGCCGGCATTATTTATTTCATATTTGAAATAATCAATTCTACAATGAACACCCTCACCACCGCGCCATGCTAACTCGTAAGAGACAACATGAAAAAATTTCATCTCTAATCCTAGCGGATTTTCATCGCACGAGTCTATAATACTCAAATACTCTTTTTCATCCAGCGCTATAGCACTTTGTTTTCTTTTTTCGGGACGACTTTGTAACTCTTTCCTTTTTGCATTTCTCACGTCTCTTGCCTTCTTACATTCAATGTCGATAAACGGGTTAAAAGTTATATTAAACTCTGAAAAATATTTTTCTTGAAACATTTTGGCTGTTACATTCCAAATAGTTTTAACAGAGTATTCCTTGTAATCTTCACCATTCATTTTCTTCATATTCATTCCCCAATCTTCAAGAACTTTTGCAATTTCTTGAATACTTGTATTATCATTCAACTGATAGTTCCTTACTGTGCAAAATTGCTCAAATTGTGTCCAAACAGACTTTTTTGTCTTAATTGTATTTTGAGGCGTATTATTTTTTAACAAATCTTTAATTTGTTCATGATTATTGTCACCAAATCTAACGCTAACGTCCATTTTGTTTAAATTAAATTATGACTTATGATATGTTTAAGTTAAAAATTGCGCGGCCTACTTGCTTCGTGGTCTTACCCAGCTACGCTGGGTGAGTTCACCACAGTGCAGTGGTGTAATTGGTTTTGCCTAACCCCCAGGTGAATGCATTTTATTTAACCCTACGTTAGGCGCGTCGTTATTGCTGACAAGCTTAGGCGCGTGGTCTACGATTCTAGACCAATAGTTTTTTGTCGTATAATACCGGATTTTGACAAAATTAACAAATTAGTGGTTAATAACATGTTTATTTATGTTCGCACTTTGATATTAGATATGTTTTGTTCCTTGGATTTTCTCATTTTGACAGTGGTAAAATTAAAAACGAGGTCATGATTTTTTGGGTCTTTATTCGCAAGTAAATGAAAATGGTCACAAAAATAAGCTTAATTTAGTCAAAGACACAAATATTTTTTTTATTTGAACTTAATGACCAATAGGGATAAATAATAAAGAATAGAACTAAAAAGTAAAAAAAGGACAAAACTATTAAATGGTCAAAGTGGCACAATTTTAATCCGTCAAACATTCAGTGCAAATATCCCCAAAATGATCCTTGAATTCAAATGTGTCACATCTTTGCCATGCCCTTCTTGTTGACATAAATTGCAAATTCATGCACAAATACAACATCGTCCCACGTAATTTGTTGGAATATTAGGGGAAGGGGGTACGACTTCTTGAACTCCGAGCAGTACGCGAGCTCGTTGTCTAAGTTCTCGTAGCAAGGAAGGCATAGTTGATCCATATTCAATTTGCTGTTTGATTAGTTCCCATGCTAAGTTTTTAATAAAGTCGCTTGTTGAAACATTTTCATTTATGTTATTAGCTTTATATACACAACACGCTATATATTAGCTTTATATTATATATACAACTAAAAACTGGAACGCGCTTAGTCGCGTGGGCTACAGTTGTAGGCCAGTGCTTTTGAATAATGGTAAAAAAATAATGCAAACAGATCGGCGGCGTTTAGCAAACTGAAGCGTAAGTTGGAAGTATTAGTGATAGCTACTAAGCGGGATGGGGGCGTATGTGCAGTTTTATGCAATTGGCGACCACTTAAAAAAGAGTGGTCTACGATTGTAGACCACGCGCCTAACGGAGGGTTAATTATTATTCACACGTGTTTTTGTAATAATAAAATAGGAGAATGTAATTTTAGAACTATTTTACTAATTCTACTAATATAATGTGTGTTTTAAAAGTAACTATTGTTCCAAAATATTACGTTGTAAATATTCGAATCCTTTTATGTGATAACACTGGTTTGTTGAAATCGGCAACAAAATAGAAGAATTAGTTCTGTGTTCTGTGTACGGTTTACATCGGTTCTGTTTGACGTTTATGAAAAGTTTAGAAATATTTATTTTGAAAATAAAAACTGTAGAAAGTCTGAGTATATCGTGGTTAGTGTTTTTAAAATATCTATGTACCAGGGCTGTTCATAAATTAAGTTAGTAAACACAGGCATGTACGTATTATGTGAAATTTAGGGTACCTTAAGTTTTATCAGGGAAGATACTGTTTTATCAAGGAAGAGGCTGTTTTATCAGTATTACACTCAATGATTGGCTAGAATGACGCGTGGTGATTGGCTGAAAAGCAAAAACGTCAGGATTTGACAGGTGAAAAAAATAATCAAAAGAAATAAATATTGATTAAATATACCTAAGTTGGGTTGTGTATGATATTTCAGTACACAGGGTGATTGATTAGTGGGGTAAAGCTCAATAGATCCGCCACAGTAATAGATAGCAATAAAAGTTAATAACAAAAATTGTAGCCAACTTTAAGCTCCACATTTTAAAATTAATTAGAATGTTACAGGGTGTTCGATAACATCGTGGCAGACCAAACTTATGTTTTTTTAAATAAAACACCCTATATTTTATCTTATATTCGAAATCGTCTTACCTTCCCCAAAATATAAAGGTCTGTTGTTTTATACAGGGTATTTACAAAGTTATAGCCAATTTTGTATGAAAATCGTATCAAGTTCAGCTCCCTGTATAAATACATAAAAATAAGCAAAACAGCACTGGTTTATGGATTCCATATTTTTTATTTATTGTCAAAATTTTTAAAAATGATTAAAATTGCTAATTTTCTTTATATCGAATACAGGGTGAGTCCAAACGCAAGTACATACATTATGTTCTCAGTAATTTTAAATGGTATTTATTCAGTATTTTATATCACTATTGAAAAGTAACATTATTATACTTTAGTTTGTATACAACATTCCCTATGTCTAAATTTATTAGTTTTCGAGATAGTTTCATTTTTCAATGGACCAGTAGCATGGCTACACAGACCACCAAATTTAATAAACTGGACTGATTTTTTTGGGGTTACGTTAAGAATGAAGGTTATAAAATGTCTCCAACAAAAAGCGATGAGATGAAAAATAGAATACAAAGTGTATTTCGAAGTGTTAATTTACAAATGCTTCATAGTGTAAGTAACTCATTCACTCAACTCATTTTGAACACCTTATGCAATTAAATATATAAAATATTTTACTAAAAGTAGCTTTTAATTTTTTCAAAAATGTTGTATTTTGTGTTCATGTTTTTTTTTGTAAAATTTTTTACTGATAAATTATTTTTCGTTCTTTATTTGTTACATTGTTACATTTACATACAAAACTAGTTTTTAATTGTTTTCAGAAAATGTTGTATTTTGTGTTTGTGTTTTTTTTTGTAATATTTATAACTAATAATTTTTTTTTCTTTATTTGTTACATTTACAGACAAAAGTAGTTTTTAATTGTTTCAAAAGTGTTGTATGTTGTGGTTGTGTTTTTTCTTGGAAAATTTATTACTAATAAATTATTTTTATTTCTTTATTTGCTACATTGTTACATTGATTACCGGATTGATAATCAGTAGGTAATCTTAAATTATTAGTTTTAAAAAATTCAGTCATGGCTTACTTAAAATTTGGAAAGATTTAGACCATTAATAATTAATAACTTGCTCTGAAAAATTAAAATATCTTGAAAACTAATAAATTTAGACATAGGGAGTATTATACAAAAATTAAAGTACGGTAACGGCACTTTTCGATAGTGACATAAAATACAGGGTGTTTTATTTAAAATTACTGAGAAAATAATGTACTTGCGTTTTCACTCACCCTGTATTCTATATACAGAAAATTAGCAATATCAACCATTCTTAAAAATTTTCATAATCGTCAAAAAAATATGGCACCAATAAACCATTGCTAATGTGCTTATTTTTATTTATACAGGGAGCTGAACTTGTTACAATTTTCATAGAAAATTGGTTATAACTTTGTAAATACCCTGTATACCATAAATATTTTTGTAATAGGAAAGTTAAGAAGATTTCGAATATAAGATTAAATATAGGGTGTTCCATTTAAAAAAACATAAGTTTGGTCTGCCACGATGTTATCGAACACCCTGTAACATTCTAATTAATTTTAAAATGTGAAGCTCAAATGTGGCTACAATTTTTGTTATCAACTTTTATTGCTATCGATTACTATAGCCGATCTATTGAGCTTTACCCCACTAATCAATCACCCTGTATGTAAAATCAAAGAAAATGAAGCTGAAAGAAGATACGAAGCAAATATTGGAACAAACATAGGAAAATGAAAAAAATAATAATATAATGTAACCTCAACAATTTTTAAAACAACTCAAGGGTTTTTACTCGTGTATTTTGATGGCGTAAAGCAGGAGTCACCGATTAGTTTCCTTGAGGGTCCGTTTCGAAAACCTATGACACTTCCGGGGTCCGGATTTATGCTGCCTGTGTCTGGCTGTTCTGATTAGGTTTCTTTGCGGATTCTTGTTAAAAAATATCCCCTATAAACAAATTAGAAGGGCGCGTGGAGAAATTATTGGACAGAAATTGTTTGACATTTTTTTAACAAATTCAAAAATTTACCTTTTTTGCCCACGAAAATATGTTTTTAGTCTTTTTGGGCCATCTTAAACAAAAAAGATCTGTCGATTTATTAAAACTTAAGAGTTTTATTTAAAACTTTAAGCATTTTTTAGATTTTAAATCGCTTATAACTCGAAAACTATTAACTTTTCAGAAATAAGACACGATACTTTTTTTTACGAGCGTGCAAAAATGTCTACTTTCGCGCACGCGTTTTAGTTTAGAAAGTTTCACTTTTCCGCACGCGTTTTACTTTTCCGCACGCGTTTTACTTTCCCGCACGCGTGTAGATATTTTAATATGGCCTTAAAATAATTATAATACATGCAATAAACTGATATTTAGATATTATTTACTATTTTATTTCAAATGTATCTTATTGTGTTCCTGTTTTAATGAAATTAACGCGACAATTAGATGAAATAAAATTATTTTTTCTACAACCACTATTCAAAGTGCACTTTTCTGCACGGTTTTATGTTAGCAAACTTGATATTTTCTCACAGTATAAGATATTTGACATTAGTGTGCAGAAAAGTGACGTTTCTGTGCCGCAAAGTGACGTTTCTGTGCCGCAAAGTTCTTTTCTGCACAGTTGACTACCTCATTCTGAGTAATGAGTAATGTTATATTCTGTTTACATCCGTGGACTACCGCATTCTGAGTAACGTTATATTCTGTTTACATCCGTGGTTAAACTTTAGACAAATATATAATCTATAAGACAATTATTATATTTAACTATAGCATAGAAACTAAATTATGGATGTTACAACTGTTTTATTTTACAATTTTATTCTTATTAAAAATTTTATAATTATCAAATAACCAATAAGGATTTAGCAACCTGTGCAAGAGACGTCGAATGAAGTAGGTTTTGTGTAAATCCGTGACTGCATAAATATGATGTTAATAATGTGTAATAATTGTTTAAATTTAAACAAATTAAGGCAGTGCATTAATTTTTTAACTGATTTCTGTGCAATTTATTTAGGTATAAGGAATTTAAATTGATTAGTAGGTATTAATTAAATACAGTTTAAAATTTATCACATAGGTACCTATTATAATTAATCGTCGTTTGGAAATTGTGATTTTTATTTTTAGGAAAAACTGTGCTTGTAGAAAAAGTATAGTGTGAAACACGTGCAGAAAGGTAATTTCTCACTCGTTTGAATTGCGGCACTCGCTTGCGCTCGTACCGCAACTTTTCAAACTCGTGAGAAATTAGTACCTTTCTGCACTTGTTGCACAATATACTATTGACATAATATTCGAAAGTCAAATCGGTAGACAATAACAGTCGTTTTGAATCATCGTCATGGAAACCAAGGTCGTCGTCATGCTAACTAATTATATTGAAAGTTTGGTTTTGACAACCTTGCCAAAGAATTAATTTTTGTATGTATTTTCATATTAACTAAATTAATTGATTAAGATTTGGTCATTTTTTAAAGACTCGTAGAAAAAATATTGTTCCTAACTCTTGCAGAAAGTCTCTTTTCCGCACTCGACTGCTTGCCGAACTCCCGCTTCGCGTCGACTTTCTGCACTTGTTAGGAAAATAACTATTGTTTATAATTACCGAAGAAACCTAAAAATGCATTTTTCGAGGCAAAAAAGTAATTTTGAATTTGCTTAAAAAATTGTTTCACCCGGCACCCTTCTGATTTGTTTAAAGGGGATATTTTTGAACAGGAATCCGCAAATACATCGAGTCAGAAACATTTTTCATACGAAAGTGGCCTCAGACATGGACTAATATGGAAAGGAAAACTAATAATACCTGATTGTTTTTAGTGTCAAGTTGACAAATGCCAAAGTTATAATAATTTTTGGATCTCTTACAGAAAATATTGAATTTTGGCGGTTTTTTCGTAAATAGTGTGTTGGTTTGTGTTCCCGTTTGGTTTTTTAATTTGTTATTTGCAGTTTAGAATAGTTTACTGACAATTTAGTTCTTCTGATTAGGTAAGGTATTGGAAATTTTATTATACTATAGTATTAAGGTAATATGGACGATAAAATAGGCGGGGATCAGCCCCCGCCTAAACAGGATCCACCTGATAGAAGCGTTATGAACTCAGAAATGGATATAACAAAAAATAATGGTAAAGTTTATGATATCCAGAACAGGTATGCAGCAATAGATATAGGTCCCTATTATGTCATTGTTGAACCAGTAGATAATAGCTATCGTTTATCACCAGTATAAGTAGGTCATTTTCTTTTTAATAATTCTAATTTTAAAAACGAGTTTGTTGACATTAAATTAATAGGTAGAAACAAAGTAAAAGTTATATTTAAAACATTCCATACAGCAAATAAAATCATTGAACATGAGGTTATTAAAAAAAATAATTTAATTGCTTACATCTTACATATCTATGTTTTTTAATCACAAGAAGGGTATAATCAAAGAAATTGACACATTTTTAACTGACAAATATATATTAGATAATATTGAGAGCGAAAGAAAAGTAGTACAGGTTAAAAGAATGACGAAGAAAATACTAGGCCCAGATAAGGAGGTACAATATGTACCTAGACAAATGCTTATCGTGACATTTTTAGGTAATAATTTACCACAATATGTAAAAATAAATTTGATCAGGTTTGTAGTAGAACCATATGTTTATCCAGTGGTCCAGTGTTTCAAATGTATAAGGTATGGACACACAGCAAAGTACTGTAGAAGTACCACAAATAAATGTAAACGATGTGGCCAAATACACGAAAATGCAGACACTCAAGAATGCACAAAAGAAGAATATTGCATACATTGTGAAACAAATGGACATCAGTCTATTTCCAAACATTGTTCCAAATATTTGCAGCAGGTAAATATAAAAAAGATTATGTCACAAAAAAATTTATCTTTTAAGGAAGCGGAATTGTTAGAAAAAAATAGCAGTTACTCTAAAGTAACTTCTAATAATAGATTTGATGTATTGAACAATTTCGAAAATTTTCCACAAATGAGTCAAATTGATAACTCTGACATATCATCTACGCCAACCAGTTCAAATAAAAATTGGGTACCACGACCACAATCACAACCAAAAAAGCGTAAAGCTATTTCACCGATTATTATAGAAGAAACACCAAATTTTCAAAACAAAATTAAAATAAATAATTCAATCTTACCTAATCCGCACAGAGAAGACTTTCAGATATACAAGGAAAAATTAGAAATGATAGTAATGCAAAAACTACCTATAATATTCGAAAATATATATAAAAAACTTAATTTAGATGTCACAGAAATGCAGGTTATAAAAGAGACACAAAATGAACTAAAAAATTTATTAGGATCTATTCAACAAGATGCTGGAAATCAAGAAAATGAATAAGGAGTTTAATATATTACAGTGGAATGCAAAGTCTATAATAAAAAATAAAGCAAATCTCTTAAATCATATAAACCAAACACAAAACGTTGATTTAATTGCACTAAATGAAACTTGGTTATCACCTAACCAAAGTTTTAGATTAAATAATTATAATTTTATAAATAAAAGTAGAGCAGAGATGGATATGGTGGCGTAGGAATACTTATAAAAGATCATTTTTGTTATTCTGAAATAAAATTTAGAAACAACTTTAATACAAAAATAGAAATTTGTGCAATATATATAGAAGACCTCAAAATATCAATCATATGTATATATAAACCACCAAATGTACAAGCTACAAAAAATGATTGGACAAACCTATTTACACAAATACAAGGAGAAAGTATAATTTGTGGGGACTTCAATGCACATCATAGCATATGGGGCTCGGTGCACGACAATATTCAAGGTAAAAATTTAGCAGACGCTCTAGAAAATCTCAATTTTATTGTTTTAAATGATGGTAGACCTACAAAAATTACTAGACCAAATGAAAATCCTTCTCCAGTGGATCTAACACTTACTTCACCAAGCTTGATCGGTTACATAGGATGGAATCCTTTAGATGATATGCTAGGCTCAGACCACTTTCCCATAAGTACAATCTTAACAAGGAGATATAATAACAGCATAATACAACCAAGTAGAAAATGGATTGAATCTTCGGCCAACTGGGAAAACTATCAAAATATTTTAACACACAGCATGGAAAATGAAAGTATTACTTCCACTGAAGACAATTTTGAACAGTTAGTCTCTAATATTAATAAAGCAGCTTGTGAGGCAATGAAATGCCGCACAGCCGCTAGTAAGAAAAACACAAGACCAGTGTGGTGGGATAGAGATTGCGACGAGAAAGTGAGAGATAGAAAAGACGCTTTAAAGAAGTATAATAGAGTATCAAATTTTCAAAATTATATAGATCTACGCAAAATACAAGCACAGTGTAAACTACTATTCAAACAAAAACAAAAAAAATGTTGGGTAGAATTTATCAATCAACTAAATAAAAACACACCAATACCAAAAATTTGGAATTTTATTAAAAAAATATCAAATAAGAATAACACTCACAAAAAACCTCAACTAACGCAATCAATTATTGAGGAATTATTAGATACATATGCACCAACTTATGTACCAAATATATTAAAGACTATTGATAATAATATGCATGTAATAGATTGCAATGAGCTTCAAATTCCGTTTGATCTTGAAGATTTGGAGGTTGCAATGAAAACAGCGAAGAATACTACTCCTGGATATGATTTTATTACCTATGAATTAATTTATAATTTACCCATAATAGCTAAGGAGCAATTAATTAAAGTTTTTAATAGTTGGTGGGTAGGAGAGCAATGCATAGATCATTTTAAAAAATATATCATACAACCATTATTAAAAGCTAATAAAGACAAAAATTTATCCAAGTCATATCGACCAATTTCTTTAATGTCATGTATAAGTAAAACCTTTGAAAGATTAATCAAAGCTCGATTAGAATGGTTTTTAGAATCAAATTGTATTTTACCTAGTACACAGTATGGATTTCGCCGAGGTCTTGGATCATTGGATGTAGTAACAAAGCTAGTTACAGATATACAAATTGCGCTGTCTAAAAATGAGTACCTAGTTTGTTTGTTTCTGGATATAAAAGGAGCTTATGATTTAGTAGATCTTAACATACTAAAATATAAAATGTGTTCACTTGGTTTCAATAATGAAATCTGTAATAATATATTAAATCTATATACTAATAGAACAGTATGGTTAAAAGATCATAGAAATATACTACACGGACCAAGAGTTGTAAATCAAGGTCTGCCACAGGGTTCAGTATTAAGTCCAACATTATTCAACTTATATTCTGCTAGTATTCATAGTTTGTTTGACGAAAATATTAAATGTTTACAATATGCAGATGATATCTGTATATACTCCACCCAAAAAACCTACGACGACTGTCTACGATCATTGAGGCATATAGTTGAAATTATTATACAATGGACAAATGAAAATAATATGACAATGTCCACAGAAAAATCCAATATTATGTTTTTCACCAGGCACCGGGAAACGTAACCTCGAGTGGGCGTACTATACCAGTGGTGAATCAGTATAAGTATCTAGGGATAGTACTAGATAATAAACTTCTGTGGACTAAACATATTCAATACATCAAAGGTAAGTGTGAAAAAAAAATAAATATACTAAGGTGTATTACCAACAGAAAATGGGGTGCAGATCCCAAAACAGCTTTATTGTTCTACAATGCTTGTATTCGGTCAGTCGTGGACTATGGGTGTTGGATATATGGATCAGCAAGCAATACGAACTTAAAAATTTTAGATCGGATACAATACAGATGCTTGAGAATATGTTTAAGTGCAATGGTATCCACTCCAATAAACGTTATGCTAGCAGAGTGTAATGAAATCCCATTAAATTTACGTAGACAATTTTTAGCTCAAAAATACTGCATAAAGCTAAGAAACACTGAGAGACCTTTTAACAAATCTGGCTTTATTAAACATGGAAAACTTAACTAGTAAATATTGGAGAATAAAAAATTCACCACCACTAACAGATGCATTCATTGAAACCAGGAATTATACAGATTTACACAAGAGTAAATTATTACCAATTTATAAATTTCCGTATAAAACTTTGATAAAAAAACCCAGAATCATAATTCCTAAATATACAGAATCAAATCATTTAAATAATATTTTAGTAAAATCTATACTGAGCGACTTTGTGGATTACACAGTAATTTATACAGACGGTTCTAAAAATCAAACAGGAGTAGGATGTGCTATGTATGTGCAAAATACCCATCAACATAATAATTACAAATTATCTAGTATTATTAGTATTTTTACAGCTGAGATTATAGCTATCGAAAAAGCTCTAGAATGGATCAAAGAGAATAATATTGAAAAAGCTGTGATAATAACAGACTCCAGATCTGCAATATATGCAATTGAAAATACTGATTTTAGTTCATACAAATCAAAAATTTTATGTAATATAAAAAATAATTTGTTTAGAGTGGAAGTAGTATTTATATGGGCAAAAGGGCATGCCGGTATACTGGGTAATGAGAAAGTGGATGAGTTGGCCAAAGATGCAATAAAAAAAGGTGAGATACTAACTCACATCTTATCGACAGATGCAATAAATGACGTCAAAGTTAGAATAAATAAAATATGGAAAAAAGAATGGAAAAATATTACAAGCATGTCAAAAAATTTATATTTTTCTTTACATCAAGAACTTCCTCCACCACCTGAATACATATTTAAATATAACCTGCCAAAGCAAGATATTTCTACTATCGTCAGATTAAAAACTCGACACGGGAAATATGAGGCACATCTGCACAAATTAGGAATAATTAATTCATCAGTATGTTTTTGTGATAATGTTTCGATTAGAGATTTAAACCATATTTTCTTGGAATGCAAAATTAACGAGAGAGATATAAATCAATTATATTACAATTTACGACAAACACAAGTTCATTTTCCAATTATTATAGAATATCTACTAAGTTGTCATAAAATGGAAATATTTAAATTACTCATAAACTACTTGAAAGAAACAAATATAATAATCATTTAAGTTAAATACGTATAAATATAACAAAACTAATAAATTGAGGTAAAAATAAAATAAAAATCTGTGGCTAACGGACTCGCATCCAAGCCATTTTTTCACACACACACACATACCTGATTGTTTTTTGGTTACTGTATACTTTTCTGTAAGTTTTCCTGGTACAATAAATAAAATATAATGGTAGGGGAGCCCAAGTGGGGATTTTTGCAGTTACTCGAGCGCGTCAGATTATTACATGGGGAGAAACCTTGTACCCTGAAAATGTACCTCTGCCATATATTGGCTCTTAATGCAGGGGAGTTCGTTAAGGGGGGCCGAAAAAAAATCTATCCTTAGAAAAACTCAAAATCGTCAGATTAAGATTAATCGTCAGATAAGGTAAGTTGTAAATGCAAAACAGTGTACATTTCAAAAATCTGAAGATTTGAGCGGGGCGTAAGGAAATGAGTCCCAAAGTTTTACAAGAAAAAAGCGAATATTTCGAAAAATTAATGACAGATCGAAAAACTAAAAAATGCCTGCTCAATATTTTTCAAAAATCTATCGAATGATACCAAACACACTTTACACGGAGAGGGGTGGGGGTAAATTTAATATTTTAAATACGAATCCCGCGATATTTCTCGAAATGAACATCAGATCGAAAAACTGAAAAATACATTTACTCAATATTTTTGAAAAAGCTATCGAATGGCACCAAACACGACCCCCACGGAGGTGGGGTGGGGTGGGGTGTTACTTTAAAATCTTAAATGGGAGTCCTCATTTTACTTTATCGTACTACATACGCAGTATGAGTATAATAGATAAAGTTATAGGATCGTGCAAAAAAAATATTTTCAGATTTCACTTTTTTTCGACGTTTTGAGTCCCCCTGAGTCTAAAAAGCAAATAAAAAAAACATGTCGGAAGTATGTACGTATGTACGTACGTATGTCGCCACCGCCCAGCAAAAACTACTGGACCGATTTCGATGAAATTCGGTATGAGTAAGTTTAAGAGAATTTTGTCAAGAAACTAAGCTTTTGAAAAAAACCTCTCAAAGGGGGGCCGAAATAGGGGGGGTATTTGGGGCCCATTTTTGCAAATTTTGACTGAAACGAATGAAATTTAACTTAAAGTTAGCTCATCGATAGTTAAATAGAAATACGGAATTTGACATTTCCAAATCCAAAATGGCGGCCAGCATGGCCGACCGCGCACCCGATACATTTCCCTACCAATCTAAAAACTTATTTAAGATAAATTTAATTTGAAAAAACATTTATATAGCCTAAAGATGGGGCTATAACAAGAATATTATCGTTTTTCAGAAAAAGTTATGGGTTGCCTACATTTAAGGGGTCAAAATTTGACATAAATTTGAACTAAATTTTCTCAAAAATGACTCCAAGGAATTTGTTTATTTTTTGATATGTTTTTGATATCCTATCGGTAAATTGAATAACATTGGTCAGGTTTCTTAACTCCTCATAGGAGGGGAGTTATGAATTTTTTATAAAAAAATATTCGAGTGCCCGTAACTACCTCTGTAATCGAAACTAAAATTTGAAATTTGGCAGACATATATAGTACTTTGTTATCTATTAGCACAATAAATTTTACCCACAATATGGCTTCCGGTTTAACCGGAAATGAAAAATAAATCTTAATTTTTTATATATGCCCTGTATATTTTTACATATTTTGAAAGAATGTAAAATTGTCTTTCCAATGACATAAAACTCGTTGCTGTAACTCAAAAACTCGAAAAGTTACAGAAAATTGAAATTTTGCTAGAATCTTGTGTGTGTCCCCTCTCACGCGATCATAGCAGAGCATTATTATAGGGCAGTCAATGAGGGTATTTGGCTCCGAATTCCATCCTACTACATCGATGTACTTGATATTTTCACAGTAAGTAGGGAATAGCTCAAGAAACAAAATCTACCCTATATACTATGGCGCTTTTATCTTGGGGCAATTCCCACCCCTTCAAGGGGGTGGAAAATTTATTGGTCAAAATAAGCATGGAAGTGGCTAGAGAACCTATTTTTAAGCAAAAACTGATCTATACTTTTTTTTGAGAACTCAATACTTTTTGAGTTATGCGCAGTTGAAAATTGGCCATTTTCATTTAAAAATGACACGTTTTCGGAAGGTTTTTTGTGAATACCTTAAAAACTATGCATCAAACTAAAAACACTATATAAATTTTTTTTTAATTATAAATAACAAAGAGATTCGTTCCTTCGTAAATTTTCTATTTATAATACAAAAAGAGATATGGTAGGTAAAAACAGTTTGGTTTTTGGTGCATGCTCAAAATGCTCATGCTTTTGTAGTGTTTGAAAAGGCCTTTAAAACGAGATAGATAGATAGATAGATATATAGATAGATAGATAGATAGATAGATAGATAGATAGATAGATAGATAGATAGATAGATAGATAGATAGATAGATAGATAGATAGATAGATAGATAGATAGATAGATAGATAGATAGATAGATAGATAGATAGATAGATAGATAGATAGATAGATAGATAGATAGATAGATAGATAGATAGATAGATAGATAGATAGATAGATAGATAGATAGATAGATAGATAGATAGATAGATAGATAGATAGATAGATAGATAGATAGATAGATAGATAGATAGATAGATAGATAGATAGATAGATAGATAGATAGATAGATAGATAGATAGATAGATAGATAGATAGATAGATAGATAGATAGATAGATAGATAGATAGATAGATAGATAGATAGATAGATAGATAGATAGATAGATAGATAGATAGATAGATAGATAGATAGATAGATAGATAGATAGATAGATAGATAGATAGATAGATAGATAGATAGATAGATAGATAGATAGATAGATAGATAGATAGATAGATAGATAGATAGATAGATAGATAGATAGATAGATAGATAGATAGATAGATAGATAGATAGATAGATAGATAGATAGATAGATAGATAGATAGATAGATAGATAGATAGATAGATAGATAGATAGATAGATAGATAGATAGATAGATAGATAGATAGATAGATAGATAGATAGATAGATAGATAGATAGATAGATAGATAGATAGATAGATAGATAGATAGATAGATAGATAGATAGATAGATAGATAGATAGATAGATAGATAGATAGATAGATAGATAGATAGATAGATAGATAGATAGATAGATAGATAGATAGATAGATAGATAGATAGATAGATAGATAGATAGATAGATAGATAGATAGATAGATAGATAGATAGATAGATAGATAGATAGATAGATAGATAGATAGATAGATAGATAGATAGATAGATAGATAGATAGATAGATAGATTTATTTAACTACTTTACAAAAATATTGTTTGTAGCAAGTCAAAATTACAAGGTATATCAAAAAATTATAAAAATTACAAGGTGTATAAAAGTACAAGGTGTATAAAATAGAAATATTAAACATAACTTATTAATATCACAAACAAGAAACATAGATTAACAAAAAATATTTTGTGTCACGGTAAGCATTTCAGTGGATGTTCTGCAATGCGTCATATATTCTTCCGAGCAATAAAAGCAATGCTTCAACAGATACCTTTTATGACTTTTTTGAAACTGTTACAGCTTAGCTGTTTAATATCTTTTGGTAAAATATTGTAATAGTTATAATTAAGACAATTTTTGTCTGAAAGACGCAATCTACAGCGATTTGTTCGCAAATAGTGAGAGTTTCGCGTATTGTGAACGTGAACATCAGACTGCTTTATTAAATGGGCCCTTTTTCTGTGAATTTCAGTCAGAACTTGATATATCAACAGAGTAGGTAGCGGCATAATTTTTAATTTAATGAAGAGAGGTGGGCAATGTTCCAGATAACTAACCCCTGCTAAAATTCGGATAGCTTTCTTTTGCATCCTGAAAATTTGAAGAGCATTTGTTGAATTGCCCCATAAGATTAATCCATAGCTTAGGTGCGAGTGAAATAAAGAAAAATATGTCACCTTCAATGTTTCAAAGTTGACAACCCTTGCTAGTTGACGAATAAGAAACAATGAACTAGACAGCTTCCTCTTTACTTGTGAAATATGAGCCGACCAGTTCAATCGATTATCTATGGTTATTCCTAATAGTTTAGCAGTCTCTTTTCATCTGGATCGCCATGTAAACCACTTGCAGATATAATCAAGTCCTGCGTTTTTTCAGTATTAAGTTTTAGTTTGTTCGCAGCAAACCATGTATTAGATTTATCAGAAACTTCCTCGTAAGCCATTTTTAAATCCTCATTATTATTACCTGATATTATGTATGTCGTATCATCCGCAAATTGTACTGATTTGTACGGAGATATGAAATGAGGCAAATAGTTGACATATATAATGAATAAAAGAGGTCCCAAGACCGAACCTTGTGGGACTCCATGTTTTACGGGTCGAAAATCGGAGAGATGACCTTTAGACACAACAGCCTGATGTCTGCCACATAGGTACGAAGAGATAAGCTTAAGAGGGATACCTCTGATTCCATAATAATTTAATTTGTGGAGCAAAATGTCATGTGAAACGCAGTCAAAAGCCTTCGACAAATCGCAGAGAGAAATTGCTACGCGATTGCCACGTTCAAGTCTCTCAATCACCTCGCTCACAATATTATATACCGCGTTTGTAGTAGAACGAGCACTTCTGAATCCATATTGCGAGTTGCTAAAATAACTTTTAGACTCAAAATAAGAATATAATTGTTGTTTGATCACCTTTTCAATCACTTTCCCGAATGTAGAAACAATGCTTATGGGCCTGTAATTGTCAGTTTTCGAGGAATCACCTTTTTTATAGATAGGTAGTACCTTTGAGTACTTAAGTGCTCCTGGAAATACTCCAGTTGACAGAATTAAGTTAATAAGATGAGTAAAAGGTGTTAAAACTATTTGGTAAGTTTCTTTTAAAATCTTGCTATTAATTTCGTGAACGTCCTTACAATTGGAATTCTTAAGAGATTTAATTATTTGAGAGATCTCATCTTCCACAACAGGTCGGAAACAAAAGGACTTGCTCGGGGAAGGATAATTTCTGTAACTGAAGAGGATATCGTTATTAATAGTGGGAAGGGATGTAATGATCTTTTCTGTGATTGTAATAAAAAATTGATTTATTTCGTCTGGAGATAGATCTGGTTGTACCGAACTGGATCTTGTATTGCCTCTTTCGAAGTTTAATATTTTCCAGCAGTCTCTAGGTTTATTATTGGAGTAAATAATAAAATCAGAGTAAGCCGACTTTTTAGTATTTTTTAACTGCCGATTATATTCATATTTTTGTTGTTTATATAGTTTGAAAATATCGGGATCCTTAGTGACATCTGTAATGTGTTTAAGTAGAGAAAGATTAGATCTGTAAGCCCTTAATTCGTCATTAAACCATTGCACGGGTATTATTTTAGCAGTTTGTCGTACTTTTTTTAATGGAAAAAACTTTAATATTAAGTTGTTATAAGTTTCAGTTAGAAAGAACATCAAAACATCGGGATCGTTATTGGTATCATAGAAAAAGTCCATCTTTATACTAGCTAGTGCATATTTAAGCTTCTGCAAGCCAGAAGAAGTAATAGACCGTTGAAGTGATTGATTAGTGTCAACAACTTTAAGCTCAGAATCAATAGATATAAATTGTGCTCGATGGTCAGAGAAACAAGGTTCAAATACGCCCACTCTGTAGATATTTTCAGAAAAATTCGTCATAATGTTATCGATGCAACTACTGGACTGAGATGTGATTCTAGTATAATCGTTTATCGTTATTTCTAGACCAAAAGACATTAACAGATTTTGAATATCATAAGAAGAGTCAGATTTAATTTTAAAATTTATATTAAAATCTCCAAGTATAATCAGTTTGTCTGATTTATTAAGTAAGAACGCTATAACATTCTCAAAATTCACCAAAAATAAGTCACAGTCACCATTACCTGATCTGTATACAGTTAAAACATTGGTTTTTATTGAAGGTATATAAATTGCACAAAACTCTGAAGTTTGCTCTACGTTATATTCATTTAGATTAAGAGAAGAATGCATAAGATTTTCTTTTACATAAATTGCAACTCCACCTTGTTTCTTTACAATCCTACAAAAAAAGTTAGCTAGTGAAAAGCCGGAGATGTTAATTAGTTTTAGATTTTCTTCAGTTTGCCAGTGCTCTGAAAAACATATGACGTCATAGAACTTTTTATCCGCAAGAAAAGCATTGATCATATCGACTTTATTTGATATACACTATAAATTTACATGAAACATGCTTACCGTGCCTAGTTGAATTAGGTTATTTTGAACATTTGATTGAGAGTTAACAATTATGATTTTAAAATGTTTTAAAGAGTCTAGCTGATTATTATTTATGGTACATTCATCAGCGTGGTTGGTTATATCAAATTTGTCTGGTGCGTTCTTTGAAGGTATAAAAAACGCTGGACATATGCTCCATGGGGCCATTTATCAGAGTCCATAGCATTTTGGAAATTAGATTCATAAATGCTTACCTTAAATGACGAATATATATTAGGATGTTTCGAAGTGAGAGCCTCACAACTTACTTCTGGAAAGTGTGGTTGTAACATATTTCGTAGGTCATTTGCGTTCACCTGTGGATCCACCCGGTATACGTGAAGATTTGCCATTTTTGGAACTCCCTTAAATTCTTTGCCGTTTATTTTAATGGTTTCATTTTTGCCTACTATAAGATGCCTTCTTGGTTTGTTTCTTTTCACTTCTTTCCATTCGTTGTTGATACGAGAAGAAGTACCTATCATCCCCCAAACTTATGATTTCGTGACATTTTTCTTTTGTGGCAGCACTCAGTATAGCAGAGGAAACATCTTTTCTTGACACTTCTGATTTTATCGAAGAGCTGGCAACAGGCTCAATTAACCTTTTATTTTTGTCTGGTTGGACAGTAAGCTTCAGCGTAAGTTTTATTGTTAATTAAGCTTTTTGAGGATTCCCCACTTTTTTGTACATGATTTAAATTGTCAGTTTTTGTCTCATTTTTATTTAATTCACATTTTAATACGGCAATAAGATCATTTAAAATATTGTAACAAAATAATTATTGACCTACCCTCGTATACCAGCTCCCGTCTCCGGACAGACAGAACACTATCGATGTTTCGAGATACGCCGATGCAGCGCCGATGACGTCCAAGCGGTCGAGTCACATGGACATAGCTGGAGATATATAGATATTTCTGGAATATCTGTATCGCATATATAAATAGGACATATTTGTAAATATAGTTAGTCTTAAGCTAAAGTTTGTAAAGTAAACTTGTATAAATAAAAATAAAGTCGTATATAAATTACGAACCGCTGGTTTTATTGTAATTAGAAGTAATTACACTAATCACGCTACAGTTGGTGTCGGTGTTCGGTTAACTTAGTGCGATATAAATAAGTGAATTACAGAGAGACTTTAAAAGACTTTTGAACTTTATTCGTCGGGAATAACCGGAGTGCGTTAATTGTTCGGTATTCGGAAAGACTTTAAAAGACTTTTGGACTTTATTCGTCGGGAATAGTTAAAGTGCGTTGATTGTTCGGTATTCGGAAAGACTTTTAAAAGACATTTTGGAAAGTACGTGTGTGCCGACCAAAGATGTTGCTACGAGAACTTACAGTAAAACAGCTCCGTGAACAGCTCGAGGAACGGGATCTGGACAGCAGTGGGCTCAAGATAGTTCTACAAGCACGACTCGAGGAAGTCCTAACGAAGAACGGAGATGATCCAGAGACGTTCCACTTCCAGTCAGCAGAACAAGCAATCTTATCGAAATTAAAAACTGTTTCTGAAACGATTGATGATACTTCTAAGATAAGCAACGAGAAATTTGAAAGTGGTTCTCAAAAGATCGATGAAACTTCTAGACAGAACAACGAGAAATTTGAAAGTGTTTCTCAAAAGATCGATGAAACTTCTAGAAAAAGCGACGAGAAACTTGAAGAAGTTAGTAGAAAAAGCGACGAGAAATTCGAAAATGTTGCTAAAAGATTCAATGAGACTTCTCAAATAATTAAAGAGGTCTGTAGGCAAAACAACGAAAAACTAGAAGAAGTTTGTAAACAGAACAATGAGAAATTTGAAGAAGTTTCTAGAACATTCGATAAGATGCAGAAAAGTGTAGAGACCGTAGAAGAAAAGATCAAACAGCTAGAGAGCAGGATAACCGATACAAAAGTACAACCATCAGTTAATGCAGCAACGTTAGATCCTTTAGTGAAAGATGAACTACCGAGAGACGAAACGTCGCATAATATGAGATTCAAATTACCACCATTTGATGGAAAGTCCTCTTGGTCCATATATCTTAGACAGTTTGAAGCTATTGCGACCGCCAATCATTGGACCGAACAAGAAAAGGCTGTTTCCTTGACTGCTGCTTTACGAGGTGATGCTGCAGATATATTAAGGTCAATTCCCAAGGGTCAAGAAAATTGTTACCAGACCTTGTTCACTCGTCTAGAAAAACGCTATGGAGATGCCCATCTACAACAAGTATACAAAGCACAACTGCGAAGTAGAAGTCAACGAGCAAGTGAGAATCTGCAAGAATTTGAAGCAGATGTGGCTCGTGTGGTGCGGTTGGCTTATCCAGAGGTGCCAGACAGCGTTTTAGAAGAAATTGCAGTAGATACCTTCGTCAATGGGCTGAAAGATAATGAACTACAGAAAGCTTTACGACTAGCAAGACCGAAAGTTTTAGATGAAGCACTTGCTATTGCATTGGAACACGAAACGGCTAGTCAAACTTCACGAAGCCATAGAGTAAGAACCATTGAAGAAAGTGACGAACACAACGATGAACGTCTGGAGGAAATGATACGGAGAGTATTAAGTAATCAGATGCCAAAGAGACGCGAGCCTAGATGTTGGAATTGTGGAGACGTAGGCCACATTCGTCGTAATTGTAAGAAGATCGTACAGCCGTCGGAAAACTAGAGCGGGTCGACACCAAGGGGCAACTGCCGACCTCGAGAACTAGAGCCCCCATAGTAACTGTCAACCTTACGTCCTCCGGTGGAATCCACAACTTATACATCGAAGGTCGTATCAGTAATAGATGTAGATCATTTTTGGTGGATACAGGTGCAACGAGAACTATCGCACGTCCAGATGTAGTACGAGACCATAATAAATTATCACCTGCAACAGTAAAGCTTAGAACAGCGACTGGTGAGCTAATTAATACATATGGCGAGGCTAATATGTCAGTATCCATTGGCCAGACCACAGTTGAACATCAAGTATTAATTGCCGAGATCTCCGACGAATTCATATTGGGGATGGACGTACTAAGGAAAGTGGGGGCAATATTGGATGTTCAAAATGGAGTTCTCAAGATCAATGGTGAAGAGTTGCCCTTTCACGACGACAAAGAAGATGTCATCCGCTTACTTACTACATGCGACGTAACCATACCCGGTAATAGTGAGAAAATTCTGATGACCATGCTTGATGGACACTGCCGAGAGGGAAGTTTAAGGATGGTCGAAGATGTGGATAATGTCGAGTTCCTAACGGCGAAAACTTTGGTAAAAGTTCGAGATGTGATCCCTGTAAGAGTTATGAATTTAAGGGAAACTGCTATCAAGTTAAGTAGAGGAGCTTTGATCGGGCAGTGTGTTCCCGTGGCTTCAATTTGCTCTGTGAATACCAATGAGAAATCATCGAAGGCGAAGTATCCAAAGGAGCTTGTTGAGATGATCATTGAAAGATGCCAAGATCTTGATCATGAACGAACGGAAAAAGTGACATCTATGCTGATAAAGTATCAAGATGTTTTTGCTATTGACACGAAGGATAAGGGAAAAACAAGCATAGTAACGCATAAAATAAATACCGGAGACGCTCAGCCAATCAGACAACGGCCTAGACGACTTCCATTTGCGAAAAGAGATGAAGCCGAAGAGATTATCAAGGATATGGACAAACAAGGGGTAATTGAACCATCGAACAGTCCATGGACATCACCAGTAGTTCTGGTAAAGAAGAAAGATGGTTCAACGCGTTTTTGTATCGACTACCGCCAGCTCAATGCGGTAACAAAAAAAGATAGTTATCCTTTGCCCAGAATAGACGATACATTGGATACTCTCTCCGGTTCTCGTTGGTTTTCCACACTCGATTTAAAAAGTGGATATTGGCAAGTAGACATGGAGCCAGCCGATCGGGAGAAAACCGCATTTTCGATAGGATCAGGGCTTTGGCAGTTTACGGCTATGCCGTTTGGTTTATGTAATGCCCCTGCCACATTTGAAAGATTAATGGAGGCAGTTTTAAGAGGTCTAACATGGAAAACATGCCTGGTTTACTTGGATGATGTAATTGTGGTTGGAAGGTCCTTTGATGAACATGCCAAGAATCTAATAGACGTCTTTCAACGATTGAGGGCAGCGAACTTGAAGTTAAGTCCGAAGAAATGTCACATGTTTCGACGAGAAGTTAAGTACTTAGGACATATTGTATCGAGTAATGGTGTAACAGCTGATCCTGAAAAGATTGATGCAATTAAAGATTGGCCAGTACCAAAAGATAAACATGAAATTAGAAGTTTCCTTGGCCTATGTACATATTACCGACGATTTGTCAAAGGATTTGCCAATATCTCCAAGCCCCTAACAAAGTTGACGGAGGAGGGCAAAGAATATACATGGAGTGAGGAGTGTCAAAAAGCTTTCGAACAACTACAAAGGGCTCTGATCAGTGCACCGATATTAAGCTACCCGGGACAGGCAGGAAAATTTGTTTTGGATACCGATGCTAGCAACAGTGCCATAGGAGCTGTTCTCTCACAAATCCAGGATGGACAGGAAAAAGTCATCGCTTATTTCAGCAAAGTCCTGTCGAAACCAGAAAGAAACTATTGCGTTACCAGAAGAGAACTGCTGGGTGTAGTGAAGGCTTGCGAACATTTCCATAAATACTTGTACGGCTGAAAGTTCCTTCTTCGAACAGATCACGCTGCTCTAAAATGGCTCATACAATTCCGTAATCCAGAGGGCCAGATGGCAAGATGTTTAGAACGACTTCAAGAATATGATTATGAGATAGAACACAGGGCCGGAAGAGTTCATTCAAATGCTGATGCCCTTTCGAGACGACCATGCAGTGCAAATTGTAATCACTGTGCCAAATTAGAGGAACGATTTTGCCCCGTGAGACGAACCACCGTCGTTAATGAGCAATGGCAGCCACAACAGTTACAAGAAGCCCAAGAAGACGATCCATGTATAAAAAGAGTATTGGATTGGATGCGTCGAGGTGAGAGACCTAGTTGGCAAAACATTAGTGCATGTAGTCCGGAAGTCAAGGCCTACTGGAGCCAATGGAATTGCCTGATACTAAAAGATGATCTTCTGTACAGAACCTTTGAGAACGATGATGGTACAGAATCTAAGCTTCAGTTGATTGTACCTAAAAGTAAAGTGTCAGAAGTATTGCGTCAGTTGCATGACGGTACATCAGGTGGACACTTTGGTATTACGAAGACTCTGCAAAAGGTTCGAGAACGGTTCTATTGGGTGAACTGTAAAGATGATGTAAGAAGATGGTGCCGGAAATGTGAACTGTGTGCATCTGGTAATGGTCCAGTTGGTAAAAAGAGAGCACCCATGAGACAGTACAATGTTGGAAGTTCTATGGAAAGAGTAGCAATCGACATTGCAGGTCCATTTCCAGAAACCGATGCTGGAAATAAATACATTCTGGTAGCCATGGACTATTTTACGAAATGGACCGAGGCCTATGCATTACCGAATCAAGAAGCTGCTACCGTTGCAGAGGTACTTGTTAAAGAATTCTTCAGCCGATTTGGTGTTCCCTTGGAGATCCACTCCGACCAAGGGCGAAACTTTGAGTCAGCTCTTTTCCAAAACGTTTGTAAATTGATTGGTGCCAATAAGACCAGAACAACACCCCTGCATCCTCAATCAGATGGAATGGTCGAGAGGATGAACCGAACGATGGGTAAACACTTGTCCAAAGTTGTATCTGAACATCAGCGAGATTGGGACCAACACATTCATTTATTCCTGATGGCCTACCGCTCGGCCGTGAATGAAACTACAGGTCAAACACCAACCTGCCTGATGTTGGGTCGTGAAGTTCGTTTGCCCTGCGACCTAGAGTTTGGCTGCAGACCTTCCGAGGAATATGTTGCAGGCGAAGAATACGTAGACCGCCTGAAGTTACGAATGAACAACATTCATGAACTTGCCCGACAACACATCCAGATAGCCAGTGACAGAATGAAAGATCAATATGATTCTCGCTGCAAGAATGAAAGCTTCGAAGTAGATGATCTTGTCTGGCTTTATAATCCACAACGTCGTCGAGGCCTGTGTCCTAAACTGCAAAGACAATGGGAAGGTCCGTATGAAGTTAAGAAGAAAATAAATGACGTAATATACAGAATTAAGAAGTTACCAAACGGTAAACCAAAAGTTATTCACATAAATCGTCTTGCACCATATGCTGGCTCAAATGAAACAGAGGAAGCCCGAGTCCTCCAACAGGAGATGAAAGATGCACCACAGCCAAGTTTTAAGGAATTTATGTCAAATTACGCAGAAAGAAAGAGTGCTAGATTCGGCGTGACCACAGAAGTTCAGCAAGATCTGTTTGGTGTTCCAGAAAACGTCTCTCTAGCCCACTGTGTTGCACAAGACCTCGAGATGACTAAAGGAATCTCGTCCGTATTCAATAGAAAGTTCGGCCGCCTGGACGAGTTAAGGAATCAACAACCTAAAATTGGAAGAGTATTGCGATTGGAAGATGGTCCTCGATCTTTGCTGTATATAGTGACCAGGAAGTCTTATACGGACACGCCAAGCTACGAGAACATATGGCGTGCTCTAACTAATTTGAAGAAAATGGTCTGTAATTATGACATCAAAGATTTGGCTTTACCAAAAATTGGCCATGCAGTAGAAAATCTGGATTGGAAGATTGTGAGAAGCATGCTGGAAGTGATCTTCAGAGAAACTGGCGTACGGATTACTGTGTGTTGCATGAACCCGAAGATGTCATACCCTTCAAAGACAGTAGACTGTTACTTCTTTTCTAGGGGTGTATGCAGAGCTGGAGAATCCTGTAGATTCCGCCATCCTGGGCCATCTAGAGTTGCTGATCGGGACGCTCAGATCTTAAGAGGGGAGCAGTGTAACAAAATAATTATTGACCTACCCTCGTATACCAGCTCCCGTCTCCGGACAGACAGAACACTATCGATGTTTCGAGATACGCCGATGCAGCGCCGATGACGTCCAAGCGGTCGAGTCACATGGACATAGCTGGAGATATATAGATATTTCTGGAATATCTGTATCGCATATATAAATAGGACATATTTGTAAATAGAGTTAGTCTTAAGCTAAAGTTTGTAAAGTAAACTTGTATAAATAAAAATAAAGTCGTATATAAATTACGAACCGCTGGTTTTATTGTAATTAGAAGTAATTACACTAATCACGCTACAATATTTATTTTGTCTCTTAATTCAATTATTATTACATCTTTTTGTTTTAATATGTATGTAAATACCTGTGAGTCAACTAGCTTACTTCCTTGAGTTTCCATAGCATCGTAAAATGCCTGGTCTAGGTCGGTAGTGGCCGCTGTCGGAGTACAACATGTGACTATTTCGTCAGTAATAAACGTAACTGCAGTAAGATTTCTGGCACAGCCAGTATGGAAACAGCTTTCACAAATACTGCACTTTACACCATTTAAAACATTCTTTTTACACTTTTTACAGGACTTTGGCTTAGGAGCATTTTCCAACGTGCCTATGCCATTTGATGCCATGTTGCCGAATTATCCAGGAGGATATCGTTATTAATAGTGGGAAGGGATGTAATTATGTTTTCTGTGATTGTAATAAAAAATGATTTATTTCGTCTGGAGATAGATCAATGTGCGAGTGAAATAACAGTCACATTGGTAAACCTTCTTTTAATCCTGATTATGCGAGCATTGTTAAATGTCGGTTACATTCAAACTAAGCGAGATATGGTGCAAAAAAATATATGACTAATGTACTTTAAGGAAAAATGAGAAGTACATACATTTAACCCCTCATTAACCAGAATTTAAATGCATTGTTTTTCTTTTGCAATACCTCTTAATATAGTGTTATTTCTATTTTCAAAAAGTTGGACAGGTGAAAAAAATAAGATCAAATTATAGGGCGCATTTTTAAATTTTCTTAAAATTCTTCCTTTTGCTCCATGCAATTCGCAAATAAAAATGTTCTGTCCCCGAGAAGTGGTGAGAACCGCCCCCATGATTAAAGCGCCATAGTATATAGGATAGACTTTGAATTCGGAGATTGGGCTTTGGGCTACTCCCAAAATTTCATTACAATCCATGCAGTAAAATGCAAATATTGTAAACTATTAATTTCTCAGAAAATTGGACTAATTTGAAATGAAAGTATGACTAATATTCTATTGATTTATGCAATAATCTATAGTGTGTCCCCGAACATTTTCTCAAATGCGGGAATTAATGATGCGTAGAACCATAAAATATTTTCAAGTATACAAGGTGTTTCTAAAATATCAAAATAACGAGTAACTTTGTTATTTTTATAGAATGCCAGTATCTAGTACGATAACGATAATAGATCGGTACGATAAAGTTCTCGGGCGCCCCTTCCGTCCAGCGTTTTTTATTGCAGATTTGGATTCCTTACGTAAAAATAAGTAACTTTTATTCGAGACGTTTTTTCGAATTATGCATAGATGGCGGTGTAATCGAAAAAAAGATTGTTGGAAATGGAAAATTAAATTAAAAAATGGAAAGTCCCCACTAAAATGGAAAACCTAACTTTTCTTGGTTTTAGGACCTACTCTTCACAAGCCAATAGGTCCCCATAACGCTCGAGTGACTGCACATTTAGCGTACTTTGCTCCCCTACCATAAATTCATTGTGTATTGTTTTGATGTTATTATCAGTATATTTTGAAAACAGCAGTATTGTAAATTGTTACTGAGAATATTTTAAAAGTTAGGAATTTATATTTTGAATGCTAATGAAGTTTTTAGACATCTTCAACTTTGTATAAAGGAAACTGAGAAATTAAAAAAAATAATCATAGTACAAAATGCTAATTAACATGTTATCTTTTCTTCATTAGTTTCAATGCAAGGTGTTTGTTGCAAACTTATTAAATCTGAAAATTATTTTAATTAAATGCACATCTGAAAAGTACTCCTACTTAACATATAGGAGAGAGGAAATTAATATAAAAAAATACACATGACAATTTTATATTACACATTACTTAATTTCAAAATTAATGATTAGTAAGTATAACAATACGGGGGAAAACTCTTTACAAAATTAAATTATCAGAGAGAAAAATGACATTTTTTTATGTACAACCTGTCTGAAGTTTGGAGTGAGTTTAGTGCAACTAAGTCTCATTAGGGGTTGAGATATTCATCTGTTAAGTGAGATCTCTAACGATTTTTAATAAAGTTCATTCTTGATAAAGTGGTTTCGCACACATAAGTTGAGCCAAACATAATACACAATTTCATGGCCAAACATTTTCAAAATTGCCAAACACTTGGTATATTCTGAATTTATTGACGGTCCGCACGAAACTAGCCCACGGTCCGGATGCGGACCGCGGTCCGTTAATTTAGTGCAAAAATCGCGATTTTTTTTAGATTTTTTGCACCCCATTCAAAAGCTAAACAGTTGACATAAAACTACAAAATTTAATTTTTTAGAACATTGAAAAACCTTCAAAATGCCGATTTTTGAAAGTTAAAAAGTTAATTTGTTGCTACGGAAACTGCAAAGTAAGTGAAAATCGTTATTTGTTAATAAGTTTTACTAAAACTACTTTAGAATTTTAGTGATTCACCCAAAGTTGTGTATTGGGGTACTTAACAAAACCTCAAAATTTAAAACCGATCCATTAATTAGTTTAAAAATTATTCTATTTGTTTTTCCCAGAGAGCTTTATTTTGCAATAACATAAGACAGAAAATAATGAAGATAAGGCAATTCTGCGTATATCAAATGAAAGTAGAACAGTGATACTATCAAAATGTGCTAAAAAAGATAAAAAAATTATCTCATATAGTCAAAAATATAGTCAAATAGTCATATAGTCAAAAATTTGGTTGAAGAATATCCGGGAGTGGACAGGAATAAAGAAAGCAGAACACCTATTTAGAATAACTAGAGACAGAGACAGTTTCGCCGTTAATCGCCAACGTCAAGGGGACTTGATAGGACACGTTAAGAAGAAGTCAAAAATACTAATGCCAAATTTTTGAAATTTTGTTGTTTATAAACATTTAGAACAACTTTAAAAATATTGTCCGTAGAAAAATCATTTTACATATTCGAAAAGTTGGCATTTTACAAGAATTTTTAAAAATGTTCAGTTGTTGACTAGTCGTTGTAAGTGAAGGGGGAGCTGGGAGTAGGAGCGTAGATAGGTTTTTTTCTAGGGGGGGTACTTAGTATCTTATCTTAAGTGCCGAGAGCAATTTTTTGCGCCAGGTACCACGCTCAAACAGCTAGGTAAATTTGAACTTTTATTAAAGTTTATTTACACAAGAAAATACAGAAGTAATCATTGGGAAGTGTATCATTAATTTCTCCTACATCTTTTAGTATTTTATTGCTTCTATTAGACTGCTTCTTAGGGGGTACTGTCCCCCAGTACCCCCCCTTATCTACGCTGGTGGCTGGGAGCCGACAAATGCACGAGTTTAAAAACTAAAAAAGGCCAACTTAAAACTACTATCATTTTCTATATCTCGGGATCTGCTGAATATATTTTGATCTTTCTTTTTTAATTTGTATGTAATTTTTCTGTACATTACAAATATGTAATTCGTCTATTTGTAATTTGACATTTATTTATTAATAAAAAGTTTAATTTGTTTAAACAATTTTTGAAAAAATTATTTTTTCCCAAAAATCCATGTTTTTAATCAGACTATCATTATTAATCATACAAAAAGTTAAGGTATACTTTAATAAATAAATTATCTTCAATAAATAATTATCTAATACAAATATTTTATTTATTAAAGTGAACTTTAACTTTTTATATGATCATTGATAATACTATGATTAAAAAAATAGATTTTTGTAAAAAATATTTTTTCAAGTATTGTTTAAACAAATTAGACTGATTATTAATTAATAAATTTATAAACAAATTGCATATTTGTAATGTACGTAGAAATTACATACAAATTAAAAAAGAAAGATGAAAATCCATTGAGTTCATCCGAAGATACAGAAAATTGTATTAGTTTGAAATTGCTTTTTCGGTATTTTAACTCGTAGGACTCGTAGAATTCGTAAGTGGATTCGTAGGTTCCCTCTAGTAACCGTTTGACTACAATTTTGAAAAATCGTAGAAGGTGCTGTTATGATACAATGTTTACGCAAATTTTTTAACAAAAAATACAAAATCCCATTATTTAAAATGGCATCAATGAAATTCGTTAATTAATATAAACAAATTAGCTGTGATTAAAAAAAAAAAAAACACATGGCTACCTTTGTCCCTAATGAACCCAGGCTATTTTTATTTATTTGAAAATTCGTGTTAAAATACTAGCTTTTCGAATATATAAAAATATTGTTCCTACGGATTTGTAAAGTTATTCTAAATGTTTATAAACTACAAAATTTCAAAAATTTGGCTTTAGGATTTTTGATTATATTGATTAATTTTTTATCTTTTTTTAATACATTTTGATACTATCACTCTTCTATTTTCATTTGGCATACTCAAAATTGCCCTATCTTCATTATTTTTTGTCTTATTTATGTTATTGCAAAATAAAGGTCTCTGGGATAAACAAATAGAATAACTGTTAAACTAATTAATGGATCGGTCTCAAAATTTAAAGGTTTGTTAAGTACCCCAATACCCAACTTTGTGTGAAACACTAAAGTTCTAAGATAGTTTTAGTAAAAGTTATTAACAAATAACGATTTTCACTTATTTTGCAGTTTGCGTAGCAACAAATTAACTTTTTAATTTTCAAAAATCGACATTTTAAAGGTTTTTCAATGTTTTAAAAAATTGAATTTTGTAATTTTATCGAAAAAATTGAAAAAATCGCGATTTTTGCACTAAATTGTTTATAAATAAAAAACGGACGCGAGCTCTAGGCAGGAAACAGGTAGGTTTTCTTCCTATAGGTCAACCATAATTAAAAAAGTAGTCAGCTACCTGGATCTTTGAGTGTCCCGAGAAAATCCTTATTACCCTGGACTATAATAATTGTATTAAAAGCGGCAAACCAAGCAATAAATAATAAACCAAGCAAATAATAATAAGTCCAAGGACCGTGCGAATTTTATACAGTGATGAGAGCGCTAATAACCGGCAAAATAACGCAAAAGATGGAAACATAATACACTGTTAAGTAAAAAGAGATGAAACTAGTAGAGGTGGAAATTGTCGATATAAACGTGTAAATTAACATTACATTACATAGTTTCCCACCTTTAAACGTATTGGAGGAGTATGACAACTGTCACTGTGACAGGATAATTTTATAAAATACTTCCGTCACAGACGTCTAAAGATAGGAATCTATATAATGTAATGTTAATTTATACGTTTATATCGATAATTTCCACCTCTACTAGTTTCATTTGTTTTTATTGCACAATGTATTATGTTTTCCATCTTTTGCGTTATTTTGCTGGTTATTAGCGGGCTTATTACTGTATAAGATATCCCGATTTACATAGAAAATTAGAGTTATGAAATCATTACCTAGTTTTATAAAAAAAAAAGGTTGGGCATATGAGCCTACAAAATTGAAGAAATAAAGCATGTGAAATATTTATTAAATAATAATTAAATTTTTATTTACAAAATTATAACACAGCTATACAAAAATATTAATGTGGGAGGTCAGTGTCACTATTACTATAATCTGCTAAATTAGTTACAATACTTTGAAAATTATATCCATGGAGATTGGAATTTTTAAGTTTTTCTATAATACCGGGTGTCCACTTATATTTTCCCCCATTTTAACTGCCTAAAACTTCTAAACGGCACAAGATAGAAATATGCGGTTTTCGCTGAAATGTTTTATTTTAGTAAAAGTTTTGTCTGAATGGATTGCATTTTTTATATCGCTTTCAAATACGAAAAAAAATGGCGGATTTTTGAAAAAGCGTTGTTGACATTTTTTTTAATGGAACACCCAGTATATTTTTTTGTAAATTGAAAGAAAGGTCATTCACCTATCCAGCGATATAAAGTTTTTCAAAATCGGTTGTCAAATCACTGAGTAATTAATTTTTAAAAGGAGAGGTGCAACGTGGATATCAAATACCTAAATAACATAACTAAGCAAATTGATATTATGTGATTTCCACATTGCATCTCTCGTTTTAAAAATTAATTGCTCACTCATTTGACAACCGATTTTAAAAAAAATTATATCGCTGGATAGGTAAATGACCGTTTTTTCAAGTTACAAAAAAATATACTGGGTGTTTTAATAAAAAAGTCAACAACGTTTTTTTTTCAAAAATCCGCCATTTTTTATTTAAGAGCGTTATAAAAAATGGTCATTTACCTAAAAACTTGAAAAAAAGGTCATTTACCTATCCAGCGATATAGTTTTTTTTTAAAATCGGTTGTCAAATGAGTGAGCAATTAATTTTTAAAATAAGAGATGCAATGTGGAAATCACATAACATAATATCAATTTGCTTAGTTATGTTATTTTTTAGGTATGTGATATCCACGTTGCACCTCTCATTTTAAAAATTAATTACTCAGTGATTTGACAACCGATTTTGAAAAAAACTATATCGCTGGATAGGTAAATGACATTTTTTTCAATTTACAAAAAAATATACTGGGTGTTCCATTAAAACAAAATCAACAATGTTTTTTTCAAAAATCAGCTATTTTTTTTGTATTTGAAAGCGATATAAAAAATTCAATCAATTCAGACAAAACTTTTACTAAAATAAAACATTTCAGCGAAAACCGCATATTTCTATCTTGAGCCGTTTAGAAGTTTATAGGCAGTTAAAATGGGGAAAATATAAGTGGACACCCGGTATATGTGCAATTGCATTTTGGCAGCTGCCAATATTAGATAATATTTTGTAATTCATTATTAATGAGTTGAATTACAGAAGCGCTTAGAGTATGTGTAACATTTTTCTCTTAGCCCGGCCGCACATCAAAGAAACATGAAACGTAAATTACGTTTCATGGAAATAAACCACTGCTAAACAAATATACGTCCGGCCATTTATGAAACTCTCCGAAAATAAAAATGTGTCATGAGCATGAATCACACTCGTTTCATTAGTAGGCGGACTTTGAGATTTTTTTAGCAGTGTTTTCTTTTCATGAAACATGTTTTTCGTTTCATGTTTCATGTTTTTCGTTTCATGTTTCTTTGGTGTGCGGCTGGGCTTAGGCAGGCCGCACATCAAAGAAACATGAAACGTAAATTACGTTTCATGGAAATAAACCACTGCTAAACAAATATATGTCCGGCCATTTATTAAACTCTCCGAAAATAAAAATGTGTCATGAGCATGAATCACACTCGTTTCATTGGTAGACGGACTTTGAGATTTGTTTAGCAGTGTTTCCTTTTCATGAAACATGTTTTTCGTTTCATGTTTCATGTTTTTCGCTTCATGTTTCTTTGGTGTGCGGCTTGGCTAAATGCCAGATTTTAATTGATGCCACATGTGTTCTATAGGGTTAAAAATACAATAATAAAGGTATCAGTCTTAAAATTGTATGACTCATATTTTCTGCATATTTTTCACAAACATATTATTTTTTCCGGTAATAACCGGCAGTAACCGGAAATACTTCTGACATATAGAACTGAAATATGGGCTGTTAAGAACATAGTCCTCAGACTTTAATTAATAAGTGATCCAGAGAGCTATGGAACGGATAAAGCTTACCATTAAGCTCAGTGATCGCAAAACCCATGAAGAAATTAGAAGACGATCAAAAGAAACAGATGTAATCCAAAAGATAGTCATGTTAAAATGGCACTGGGCAGGACACATAGGAGGAATGGAACACAACCGCTGGACGAAGCGAATTTTTTAATGTCGACCAAGGGCGAGCAAAAGAAGTAAAGGCAAACCACAAACAAGATGGACTGATGGCATCAAGCGAATAACTGGCGACGAATGGATGCAAAAAACAGCACACAGATATAAATGGACACACCTAAGGGAGGCTTACATCCGTCGATGGATGGAATAGCTAGTGATGATGATGTTTATATATATATTTAGGAGGCTCTCCCCCTTTATTATCATCACCATAATCCAGCCTTCTGCATCCAAAGTTCAACATAGGTCTCCCCTAATTTCTTCCAGTTTTGTCGATCTTGGGCTTTCTGCAACCAATTCCCAGCGATCCTTTTGACGTCGTCTGTCCATCGTGTAGGTGGTCTATCTCTACTTCTTCTGTCCTCTCTTGGTCTCCACACTGTAATTTTTTGGGTCCACCTCCCGTCCTTCATTCTGGCTACATGGTCCGCCCAATTCAACTTCAGCCATGCTACTCGCTCTATGACATCTGTGACGCCTGTCCTTCTTCTGATTTCTTCGTTTCTGACCCTGTCTCTGAGAGTCAGTCCAAGTAGTGACCGTTCCATTCTTCTTTGGGCCACTCTAAGTTTCGTTGCTGTGGCCTGGGTTAACGATAATATTACGGCGCCCTAAGTCATGACTGGAAGCACACATTAGTTGAACGTCTTCTTTTTCAAATAATTTGGCAAGTTGCTCTTGAAGATGTCTGATAGAGCTCCATATGGGGCCATGCTAAGGTGATCCTTCTTTGTAATTCAGCAGTTTGATTGTCCCGGGCAATTTGGATTTCATGCCCTAAGTATTTATATTTATGTACCAATGCTATTTCGTTGACGTCGACTTTTGGATCTTCGCTTGGTACCAGGTTTGTCATGTATTGTGTCTTTCCACAATTTATGTTTAAACCTACTTTTTTACAGGCGGCATCTAACTCAGTAAGCATAGTTCTAATCTCTTTTAAGTTGTCTGTTATAAGAACTATGTTGTCTGCGAATCGTAGGTGGGAGAGCCTTTCACCGTCGACATTTACTCCTTTGGCGTCCCACTCCAATTGTTTGAAAGCATGTTCAAGTACTGCCGTAAAGAGTTTGGGAGATAACGTGTCTCCCTGTCTAAATCCTCTTTTGATTTTTATTGATTTGGTATCTTTGTGTAGTCGGACTCGGACGGTCATAGTTGCATTATTGTATATGTTCGCTATCAGTTTGGAGTACCGATAATCTATACTAATTTCCTCCAATGCTCTCATTATGCTGTTAATTTCTATCGTATCAAATGCTTTGCGAAAGTCTACGAAAGCCAGGACCAATGGTCGGTTGTATTCAATATATTTTTCTATAATTCCTTTTATGCAGTGTAGGTGGTCGTTAGTGCCAAAGTTTTTCCTAAAACCCGCCCTTTATTATAAATTATTATAATTTGTTTTAATATTCATTCATTTTGTTTGATCTTGAGAAAGCATATGATACGAGTTCGTCGAGCGATTGTGTGGTGGGCACTCAATTAGAAAGAAGTCCCCGGTGAATATGTAAAGATTGTGAGAGATATGTATGAGGGAGTAATAACCAGTGTTAGGACAGGTGTGGGAGAGACTGATAAGTTTCATGTGAAAGTAGGATTGCACCAAGGCTCGGTGCTTAGAGCTTATTTATTTTTTTAGTTTTGGATCAGATAACAGGGAAACTACATGGTAACATTCCCTGGTGCTTAATGTATGCTGATGCTGTGGTATTGGTGAGAAATAGTAAAGGCGAGTTTAAACAAAAACTGGAACAGTTGAGTAAAGCTCTTGACGAAAAAGGTTTAACACTTTAAAAGTAGGACAAAGACATTGTATTTGGAATGTTCATTTAAAGATGGAGTTACTACAAATAAAACGATATCTTTTGCTGGTGAAATGATTGTGAAAAGTGAGAGTTTTAAGTAGCTAGGATCGGTATTACAGAGTAATGGGGAAGTAGAGGGAGATGCTTGCAATAGAATTATGGTTGGATGTTGGATGGATGTGAGTGGTATGTTGTGTGACAGAAAAATTCCAATGAAGATGAAGGAAAAATTCTATAAAACAGCCATATGAACGGCTATGATGTACGGAACTGAATGTTGCGCAGTTAAAAAGAAAGAGTAACAGAAGTAATAACGAATGCATGTAGCAGAAATCACAATGCTTAGATGGATGAGTGGAGTAAAGAAAAAGGATAGAATTAGGAATAAGTAGGTATGTGTATTAAGGAAGTCTAGGGGTGACATCAATTGATGCCAAAATGAGGGAGCATAGGTTAAGATGGTTTGGTCATGTTTAATATCGAGACGTTAATCACCCAATACGAAGAATTGCTGAATTACGGAGTCCTGGAAGAAGTAGGAGAGGAATAGAGGAAGACCAAAAAGAAGACCGTGGAGGAGACGCTTAGGCAGGACATCTCGGTAAAGGGGATTGTTGTTGATATGACACAAGATAGAAACTTATGGAGAAATGCAATCAGGGAAGCCGACCCCGGGATGTTGGCAAAGGAAATGATGAAGTATTAATAATCATTCGAATAAAAATACAACCATTTTTGAAAACCCTGTTTAAATTTTATTGCTAAGTAAAAAAAATCAATAAAAATATGTTTACAATTCATCGTGAGTATCTGAAAATTTCTTCAAAATAGCAAGGTATAAATTGTAAAAAGCGTATACACTAACAGATATAATAACAACTAAAGCCACACCGAAAGTTATGCTCAAAAAGTTTCCATCAATCACTCCTACACCCACGCGTCTTTCTTCGTTATATATGGGAGTTCCGATTCTATCTTCCATGAGTTTCCTCATATTCTGCAATCGAAGACGAAGTTCATCTACCGATTCTGGTGTAACTGTAACAAAATAAAAAATTAATGCAAGAATAGGCTAGAATTAGATTATTGTAAGAAAAGTAGGCTGTATTTTACCCAGTGGCGTAACAAATTCCGTCGCCCCCACCCCCGCTGAATTGGAAATTGTGCCCCCTTTAAAAATTTCCTAAATATTACGTGTGTAACAAATACCTATATGTGTTACAGCCCAGTAAATGAAAGTAAAATATGGCGATACCGTGTAATTTTCAGTGCCACCACCGAAGTGGTCAACTCAAGGTTTTTCGAGTTATTTATGTGTAAAAATGTTTATTGTTCAACAAAAAAAACACGTTTTTAGGCGATTTTTCACAAATAGTTCAAAGAGTAAGTACTTGATCGAACAGAATAAATATTGTTAGCAAAAATGTATCTAGCTTATAAAAAAATGAAACAAAAATGAGGTCTATCGACCTAGTAAAAAAATGTGTAGCTCATGAAAAGTTTTTGTTATTCGTCAAATTCCAAATCGAATATTTCATCCTGAAATAACCAAAAAAATGAAATACTTTCGGGGAAACTCATTAGAACTTTTTTAAAGCGTTTAAAAGAAGCTTTATAATTTACAAAAGTTTCTAGCATCAAAACTAAGCCAGTTACGCTCAAAAATACAGTTAATCCCATTGTTTGTAAAAAAAATTGTGAAAATCTCCCAATATTTAGCACCCCAAATGAAACTAATCAATCATTATCGTCTTACAAATTATTTAACTTTATTATATGACCTGTAAGTTTCACCGGTTCAAAGTGCTTATTTTTAAAAGGGTTCTAGTTGAAAGGGCTTGAACGAGTCACAGCCATATCTTAACGAATTTTTATCTTACAGAAAAACAAAATAAAGCCAAAATATTTATAAAATCAAGACCTACATTTCTTTACTGTTTGAGATTTTTCGTATCACTAATACTTACTTTTAAGTTATTTTGAAAAAAATGCATTTTTCCAAAATAAAAAAACTTTTTTTACTGTGAAACCAAATTTTTTCAAACATAAGAACTTCGAACCGGGCAAACTTACAGATTATATAAACAATAAATATTTAAAGTAAATGGTAAAGCGCTAACGATAAATTTTATTTAGAGTGCGAAATAGGGGCAGATTTTCACGATTTTTTTTACCAAAAAAAGGGGCTAACTTAATTTGTGTGTCATTTTTTGATTATTCCAGGTTGAAATATTTGATTTGGAATTGGACGAATAGGAATATTTTTTCATGAGCTTCAACTGCGCTTTTAGTGTGTCGATAGACTTCATGAATAAGTACACCATTTTTTTGTATCTTATAAGCTACATTTTTGCTACAAATATTTTCGATATCTAATAAGTATTTAATTCGATAAATACTTATTTTTAAGTTATTTGCGAAAAACCCGTGTGAAAACGTTGTTTTTTTGTTAAAAAATAAACATTTTCATTCGCAAATACTTTAACAGTATTAACATAGATAAAGAAACTCTATAGAACAAAAGTTGCTTATAATTAGTCAGTTTATGCATTTCCGGACTTATTTTAAACGTATGTGTTTCCCCAAGGAGGGGTGTTATCCCCCGAAGTAAAAGCAACCAACAGCATAAGTCAAACTTTGAAGTGGAGTGTAACTAGAACCTAAATCCAAATTGTCAAGCAAACACGTCCGTCGTGACGCTGATAATTTCACTCCAAAACTGTCATTTACTGAGCTATTGGTGTATTCATGCATTGTTTATGACGACTTACATTTTTCATTCTTATTAGTATAGAATAAAATGGAACAAAAATTACTAAATGATTACATTAGTATAGTACATAGTATTATTCTATGAGATAAACGATTTTCTTCGTACACTATGTACTATCAGCGAATATACATACAATTTTATTAATTCGGATGGACAACTTCATTTTCAATACTGCACTGCTTAAAAAACGTATGTATGCAAATAATCTAACAACACATTTTTACATATTACATTAGACGACATATTGGGGCCCTCTATAAGCTTCATGTTGTGGGGGCCTCTGTTACGCCTCTGGATAATTGTATCGAAATACTAAACGTAGGTAAAGATTAAAGAGAAAACCCATTTCTAGATTTAGAAATATTGTTCTAAAATTCGGCAAATTGCAATTCTCAAATCTTTCAGTAGTTACGTACAAAGCATTATAGTTTATTGTCGTCACCATAAAAGTTCGTGAGACCGGAAAGGATTAAGTTTCTAGATATGAGGTGATTCACTTGCCAAATACGCCTATTTATAAATTTACGTTTTTAAATTTAAACAAACAAAGTAAAATCATATACCTATAAAAGATATTTACATAATATCAGACGACAAAATGGGGCCTCTAATCGATTGGGCCCCCCGCAAGCTTCACGCTGCGGGGGCGTCTGTTACGCCCCAAATTTTACCCTATTAAGTTGCACCCCCACCATCGCAAATAAAGTTCGAACTAGGCAAAAAATTTAGTACTATTTATGTGCTAATGTGTCAGGCCATGTAGTTTGGGTGTTTACATTGTAAAATGGCGTGCACCCTATCCTCCGTGCTATGGCATGCTGGACGAGCCATACAGCCTGTAGTCAACACCCCGAAGTATGAGCGGGAATACAAAGTGAATTAATACTCATACGCTTATGAAACGTACCTGGCGGATCATAACGGCCTTCACATTTTACTCTTTTTCAACTAGTCTTGAGTGAAATGTCTTTAATCTTTCCTATCGGCCTCTCTTGGCTACCTCTTCTTCTTCCGACCCCGAATGGCTATTAGGTTTCCGAGGGCAGACGGGTCACTATGGTCACTATATTTCTTTCTACTACATACCTGCTCTTCACCGAATGATTGTCGGTATAAGTAATCCCCCACTTACTGACCAACGGCTTCGGGCGGATGAGTTGGTAAGTGCCAGGGCACTCTTTTGTCCTGAGACTGAGAAATCGGTCTCGAAGGCGGATGAACCCTACAGAATGGTCAACGGTATAAGAATGCAGAAGGCAACGGAAAACCACTGCATTAAAGACTCCTGTAGTATCCCTAGAAATCGTCATGGCTTATAGAAATGACAATCAACAACCTACTAATCATGGTTCTCGGATGCCAAGATTCGGCAGGGGAAGAAACAACAGTAACGACAGGGCTTTCCAGGCCGTTAGTCAGCGAAATCTCTGTTCACTAAATATATACAAATCCACCTACAAAATCGCTACATGGAATGTAAGAAGTATGTATGAACCTGGGAAACTGAGGAATATACAGCAAGAGATGATGCGACTAGATATCGATATATTAGGCATAAGCGATACAAGATGGGTCAGCTCTGGCGAACTCAATACAGACAATGGACGAATCTATTACTCTGGAAGCAGCGACACACAACACAGATATGGAGTTGCTATGATCCTCAGTGAAAAAGTAACGAAATCAGTAACAGGCTTCGTTCCAATGTCCGAAAGAATTATAATGTTGCAGTTATTGACAACCCATGGAAAAATGAACCTTATCCAGATTTATGGGCCAACTGCTGACAAAAATGAAGAAGAAATAGAAAACTTTTATAGCGAACTTCAAAAAACATTACATCTCACAGCATCTAGAGACATAACAGTGATCATGGGTGATTTCAATGCAAAAATTGGCGAAGGAAAATGCTACCCTAATGTAGGACCCTATGGGCTTGGCGAACGAAACGACAGAGAGGATCGCCTAATTGAATTTTGCCAAGAGCATAATGTTATAGCCGCAAATACATTCTTTAAATTACCTAAGCGACGCCTTTATACATGGAAATCTCCAGCTGACAAAGACAACAAAATCGTCAGAAATCAAATTGACTACATCCTAATAAAGCACAGATATCGAAACTCAATTCAGGCAGTAAAGGCTTATCCAGGAGCGGATGTATCTTCTGATCACAGTCTTCTTATTGCTAGGTTTCAACTTCAACTAAAAAAGACGCAAAAAAGCCGCAACAACAATAAACTTAACATACAGAAACTAAAGTCAGAAGAAACAAAAGAAAATCTGAAACACGAAATCAACACAAATCTAGACAGAAACCCAGGAAATAATTGCAACGTAGAACAGCAGTGGCAATTCGTCAAAACCTCTATGTTAGAGCCAAGTAAGAAAGTACTTACAACAATCAAATGTAAGAAAGAAGAATGGATGACGGAGGAAATTCTAGAGTTGATGAATGAAAGAAGAAAAAACAAAACCATCAATAAGACCCGCTATAAACAGCTTCAAAACCAAATAAGAAGAAAAATTAGGGAGGCTAAAGAAACCTACTTCTCTGAAAAATGTAAAGAAATAGAAGAATGGCAAAACAGATATGACAACTTCAACCTACATAAAAAAGTCAAAGAACTAACACGAATAGGAAATAGAAGAACCTCAAATATATTGCTCGACAAAAATGGAAATATTATAATGGAGACAGAACGAAAACTACGACGATGGGAAAGAGTACATCGAGGAACTATTTCATGACCAGAGAGAAGCTAGTACATCCGTAGATAGCCAAACCGGAGATGTGGGCCCAGAGATAACCAAATCAGAGGTTAGTCAGGCAATAGACTCTATGAAAACCAATAAATCTGCTGGTCCAGATGAATTACCTAGCGAGCTGATAAAGTTGGTCAACGAGAAAAACCTGGACATAATAGTGGAACTGTTCAACGCTATCTATACTACGGGAATCATCCCTAGAGAAATGTTGACATCAGCATTTGTGTGTTTGCCAAAGAATGCAGTGACTACCGAACCATAAGCTTAATGTCACATACCTTGAAAATTCTGCTGAAAATTATCCACGCCAGAATACACTCTAAACTGGAGCTGGATACTAGTGACACTCAATATGGGTTCCGCAATGGTATGGGTACCAGAGAGGCATTATTCTCCTTCAACGTGCTGAGACAGAGATGTTTGGATGTTAACCGTCCTCTTTACGTCTGTTTTATAGACTACAATAAAGCGTTTGATAAAGTAAAACATGATCGACTCATGGAAATTCTGAAAACTAAAAACCTAGATGAAAGAGATTTAGGACTAATAACACACATTTATTACACATCTGAAGAAATGGAAATAAAGAGAGGAGTCAGGCAAGGCTGCATACTATCACCTCTATTATTTAACGCTTATTCTGAAGAGATAATGCGAGAAACTCTGGAAGATGAAACAGTCGGCATAAGAGTAAATGGAGTCTTAGTTAACAACATCAGATATGCAGATGATACAGTAATAATAGCCGATAGTTTACAAGACCTGCAAAGACTCATGACTAAAATAGTAAGGTGTAGTAGGGAGTACGGACTCTCTCTTAATATCAAAAAGACGAAGTTTATGAAAATTAGTAAAAACAACCATAATACTAACGAAATCTTAATAATAGGGGGCCAACAGATCGAAAGAGTAAAAAAGTACACTTACCTAGGAACACTTATAACAGAAAATAATGACTACACTGCAGAAATCAAAGTCAGAATCGAAAAAGCACGTTCTAATTTTATGAAAATAAAAAAGGTCCTATGTAGCAAAGATTTAACATTAGCTCTTAAAGTACGCCTAACAAAATGTTACGTATACAGTGTACTATACTATGGAGTGGAATCATGAACGTTAAATGTAGAGACAATAAGACGACTTAACGTCTTTGAAATGTGGACCTATAGAAGAATTATGAGGGTTTCCTGGGTAGATAGAGTTACGAACAACGAAGTACTGAGAAGAATAGATAAAGAGAAGGAAGTTGAACTTACAATTAAAGAAAGAAAACTACAGTATCTCGGGCATGTGATGCGGGGCGAGAAGTATGGCATCCTGCGACTCATAATGCAGGGAAAGATAGATGGCAGAAGGAGCATCGGAAGAAGACGAATTTCATGGCTGAAGAACCTGAGAGAATGGTTTGGATGCAGCTCAAAACAACTATTTAGAGCTACTGCCTCAAAAATTAAAATAGCTATGATGATTGCCAACCTCCGTAGCGGAGATGGCACCTGAAGAAGAAAATGTGCTAATTAGTTGCTCTAATCCGAATTTTGTTGCTCAAACCAGGAAATCGCGTTGAAAGTGGGAGGTTCCACAGTGCCGGATTAACCATTAGGCGGACTAGGCGGCCGCCTAGGGCACGGGTACTTGATGGGGCCCGCATCCCACACAAATGCATTAATTAATATTTAATTATTTAAGCAGTTATTTAAAAAAAAATTAAAATGTTGAAAAAATCAAATAGGGCTAACTGAGACAAAAAAAAAAGAAAATGGTTAATTTATGATTTCCAATCAAACTCAGTTTTTTGCTTTGTCTTTTGTCAAATATCAGAAAATTACAACCGACTTCAAGACAAATTAAGCAGTTATCTTCAAAGGCATTTTTATATTCCATGTTCTAATCATTCCCTCAATTTGGTAATCAATTTTGCAAGCAAATTTTGAAAAAAGCTGTAACTATTTTGGTATAGTACGTTTTTTTTTCAATTTCTACCCACCGATGGGCCTTATAGTCCATTCACTCACGGTAAAATATTGCAAAATCTCCGGATTTTAAAGAAACTTTGGATTTGAAACAAGAGCTTGGATTGACATGAAATTTGGTATAAGCCTAGCTAACATGTCAAATAAAAAAGTGATATTGTGCCAATGTGTGTTTTTGCTCTAGGGTTGAGTCCACCCCTTCTCGGGGGTGAAAAAATATACCGTCAAAATACGTCCGGAAGTGGATAAACTGACTAATTCTATGCAACTTTTGTTCAATAGAGTTTTTTCATCAAGTACATTCATCAAGTTCATACATTTCGAGTTATTTGCAAGTGAATATCTTCATTTTTAAACACAAAATAACACGGTTTTAGACGGTTTTTCGCAAATAACTCAAAAAGTAAGTATTTTATCGAAAAATATTCTTAGCAAAAATATAGCTTTTAAATAATTGAAAAAAATATTGAATGTGTGCAGTCTGTAGACCCACTAGAAGCAGAGTTGTAGCTAATGAAAAGTAGGTTCTCATTCGTCAAATTCCAAATCGAATATTTCAACGTGAAATAATAAAAAAATTAAGCACTTTTAACGGAAAACTCATCATAACTTGTTTAAATGTTTTAAAGAAGCATTATTCTTGTTTTTTAAAAAAAATTCTATCATAAAAAGTAAGCAAGATACGCTCAGAATAAAGTTGATCCCATTTTTTGGGCAAAAAAAACTGGTGAAAATAACCCCCTACTCCCAAATGAAATTAATCCTTACCGCTTCACAAGCTACTTTACTTATGTATTGTTTATATGCTCTGTAAGTTTTATCGGTATAAAGTGCTTATTTATAAAAGGGCTGTAGTAGAAAGGGCTTGAACAAGTCACTAATCACGAGTGTATGCAATTTTTTTTATTTGGCTTATAATGCCTCGACAACTAATGGCCATTTGTATGGTACAGTGGATTTTTCCAATCAGGTACCTAGTGTAGTGGGCAGTGTGTGTTGAGTAAATGTCTTGTTACTTAGCAAAGTCGTCATTGTTTTTGCAAAGAGACGCTGATTGTATCCGAACGTCTGCGGTCCCTCCGGTGAGTACCGATCCCACAAGGATAGAAACTATTTTCATTTATGAATTTTTAATAAATGAAAAATTCTCTACCCAGGATATGCAAATTTTGAACAGTCATATCTTAACCAATTTTTATCTTCCAAAAAAGCAAAAATCTGAAATATTCAGAAAATCAAAACCTATATTTTTACTCTTGAAGATTTTTGGTACCACTAATAATATCTTTTAAGTTATTTTGAAAAAAAAGACATTTTTTTTTCAAAATTTCAAAAAATTTGTTTTACTTTAAATCCCAATGTTTTGAAATATAAGCACTGTGAACCGGTGAAACTTACAGATCATATAAATAATATACTTATAAGTTTTTTCAAGATTTTCATAAATTTTGTTTAAAAAAAATAAAACAAAAATAAAACTTTGTTAACACTTTAAAAAAATTGTGATGATTTTTCACCGAAAAGTGCTTCATTTTTTGGTAATTTACGTTGAAATATTTGATTTGGAATTTGTCGAATAATAATCTACTTTTCATTAGCTCCAGTTCTGCTTATACTGGGTCTACATACTTCATACATACACCATTTTTTAAAATTTTTTATTCGCTATATTTTTTCTAAGAATATTTTTTCGATAAAATACTTAATTTTGGAGTTTTTTGCGAAAAACTGTCTAAAAAGGTGATTTTTGTTGTTAAAAAATGAACATATTCACTCGCAAATAACTCAAAAAGTATTGATTTGGTGAAAAAACTCGATAGAACAAAAGTTACTTGGAATTGATCAGTTATCCATTATTTTGAATGTATGTTTTTTCACCCCCGAAGGGGTGGCACTCATACCCAGGGCAAAATCACATATCGACACAATATCCCTTTTTTTCTTTGGCATATTAGCTATGGAATATTAATGAGAAGTTGTTGCGAAATGTAAAAAAAAGAAAAATGATCTTTTTTACATTGTCGTAATTTATTTTTGGAGTAACTACTTCCCAAAACAACATAAATATCTGTAAATTTGTTTTAAGTAAATGGTCGATATAAAGGGGCCTACTTCTTATGGCCGCCTAGGGCCCCATGATGCCTTAAACCGTCACTTGTCCAGCTTGCCATTAAGCTGGACCCCCACACCGAAAAAAGTTCAAACTTCTTGATTTGTTTGGTGAAAAATTTACTTCTATTTATGTACTAATTAGTTGATCTATTTCGGATTTTGTTGCTCTAAGCGTTAAGCAGGAAATCGAATTGAAAGTGAGGAGCTTCTCATTAGACGTACAATGAAAGACTTGTATATTCACTAAAGCAATGAGCAATAAAATCAGATACCGGTATATTTCGATGATACGTGTTAGTATCAAATATGTACGAGCAACTAATTTATTTAACATAGAACAGAGACACATATAGCGCGGAGCAAGGTCGGGTGGGATAAACTAATACATTTGCAAGTTCTACGATTAGCAACAAAATCGGATGCCAATATATTTCGATAGTACGTGTTCCCTAGAATATTTTAGTACTAAATATGTGCCAGCAACTAATTTATTTCACACTAGACAGAGGAATATAAAGCGCGGTGTAATGTTGGTAGGGAAGAAGTAATACATTTTTAAGTTCTATGGTTAGCAACAAAATCGGTTACCGGCATATTTCGATAAATTATATTCCCTAGAATATTTTAGTATCAAATATGTGCGAGCAACTAATTTATTTTACACGAGACAGAAGAATATAAAGCGCGGTGCAACGTTGGGTGGGACGAACCAATAAATTTTTAAGTTCTACGGTTAGCAACGAAATCGGCTACTGGCATATTTCGATAAATTATGTTCCCTAGAATATTTTAGTATCAAATATGTGCGAGCAACTAATTTATTTTACACGATACAGAGGAATATACAGCGAGGTGCAAGGATCGGTGGGTGTACTAATAAATTTCTAAGTTCTACGGTTAGCAACAAAATCGCGTACTGATATATTTCGATAGTACGTGTTCCCTAGAATATTTTAGTACCAAATATGTTCGAGCAACTAATTTATTTTACACTAGATAGAGGAATATAAAGCGGGGTGCGTTGTGGGGAGGGAAGAAGTAATAAATTTTTAAGTTCTACGGTTAGCAACAAAATCGGCTACCGGCATATTTCGATAAATTATGTTCCCTAAAATATTTTAGTATCAAATATGTGCGAGCAACTAATTTATTTGACACGATACAGAGGAATATACAGCGAGGTGCAAGGATCGGTGGGATGAACTAATCAATTTCTAAGTTCTACGGTTAGCAAAAAAATCGGGTACTGGTATATTTCGATAGTACGTGTTCCCTAGAATATTTTAGTATCAAATATGTTCGAGCAACTAATTTATTTTACACTAGACAGAGGAATATAAAGCGCGGTGCATTGTGGGGAGGGAAGAAGTAATGCATTTTTAAGTTTTACGGTTAGCAACAAAATCGGCTACCGGCATATTTCGATAAATTATGTACCCTAGAATATTTTAGTATCAAATAAGTGCGAGCAACTAATTTATTTTACACGAGACAGAGGAATATAAAGCGCGGTGCAACGTTGGGTGAGACGAACTAATAAATTTTTAAATTCTAGGGTTAGCAACAAAATCCGGTACCGGTACATTTCGATAATTCGTTTTCCCTAGAATATTTTAGTAGCAAATATGTGCGAGCAACTAATTTATTTTACACGATACAGAGGAATATACAGCGCGGTGCAAGGATAGGTGGGATGAACTAATAAATTTATAAGTTCTACGGTTAGCACTAAAATCGGTTACTGGTATATTTCGATAAATTATGTTCCCTAGAATATTTTAGTATCAAATATGTGCGAGCAGCTCATTTATTTTACACGAGACAGAGGAATATAAAGCGCGGTGCAACGTTGGGTGGGACGAACTAATAAATTTTTAAGTTCTACGGTTAGTAACAAAATCGGCTATTTAGATAAATTATGTTCCCTAGAATATTTTAGTACCAAATATGTGCGAGCAACTAATTTATTTTACACGATACAGAGGAATATAAAGCGCGGTGCTAGGATCGGTGAGATGAACTAATAAATTTCTAAGTTCTACGGTTAGCAACAAAATCGGGTACTGGTATATTTCGATAGTATGTGTTCCCTAGAATATTTTAGTACCAAATATGTTCGAGCAACTAATTTATTTTACGCGATACAGAGGAATATAAAGCGCGGTGTAATGTTGGGGGGATGAAGTGCATAATAATAGAATTGCCTAGTGAAGGAGAAATTAAAAGTATAATCAATGGGCAAAAAAATAAAAGACCAGGAGAAAACGAAATAGCGGAGGAAATGATAAAGAATGGAGGAGAAGAACTACAAAAAAGGATGTATAGCCTTATCAAGAGGATATGGGAAGAGGAAAATATGCCCAAAGATTGGACCAAAGCTCTATTATGCCCCATATACAAAAAGAGAGATAGATTGGCATGTGAAAATTGCAGAGGTGTTGCTCTGTTAGAGACTTGTTACAAGATATTAGCCAGGATGCTAAGAGAGAGACTAAAGAGTTTTGCTGAAGATAAACTAGGTGAATATTAGGCCGGTTTTAGAGTTAATAGATAAGTAACAGCTCAGATTTTTACATTAAAAGAAATCCGGACTACATGCAATGAACATAAAGTATCCCTTCATGCGTCATCATAGCTATTCGTATTTTAGAGACGGCTGCTCTAAAAAGTTCATTTGATGTACATCTGTACCACTGTCTCAGGTTGCGCAGCCACGATATTCTGCGTCTCCCTATGTTCTCTTTCCTTGAATCTTTCCCTGCATAATCAATTGGAGCAAGCTGTATCTCTCTCCACGTGTAATATGTCCGAGATATTCCAATTTTCTTGTTTTGATGGTATTTAGGATTTCCATTTCTTTATTCATCTTTCTCAGAACCTCTTTGTTTGTGACGTGTTCTGTCCACGATATTTTCAGAATTCTTCTGTACACCCACAGCTCGAATGATTCTAGTTTTTTCATTGATGCAGCATTCAAGGTCCAAGCTTCCATTCCATAAAACAAAGTCGAGAAAACGTAGCACCTAGCCAACATAACTCTTAGCTCCAACTTCAAATCTCTTGTGCAGAGCACTTTTCTCATTTTGTTAAAATTCGCTCTAGCCTTTTCTATTCTGATTTTGATTTCCTGTAAGTAATCTCCTGTGGAGTTGATCATTGTTCCAAGGTATGCATATTGGTCGACTCGTTCGATATTGTATCCGTTTATGAAGAGATTTTCGTTATTTCTTTGAGTTTTCGATATTCTCATAAACTTTGTCTTCTTGACATTCATTGTTAGCCCGTATTCTTGTCCAAACTCTGCTATTCTGGTCACCAGCCTTTGAAGATCCCCAATATTTTCAGCTAAGATGACAGTGTCATCTGCATATCTATTATAATGTTGTTAATGGGAACTCCATTTACCTTTATTCCAGCTGTTTCACCCTCAAGAGCTTTTTTCAAGATCTCTTTCGAGTAGGCATTAAAAAGAATTGGCGACAACACGCATTCCTGTCTCACTCCACGTCTGATTTCAATTTCCTCTGACAGCTGGTCGTTAACACGTACTTTTGCTCGTTGTTTATAAATTCGATATAATCCTGAGGTCATTGTAGTCCAACTTCTTTGATTCCAGGACATGCATTAATTGTTCATGTCGCTCTTTGTCGAATGCTTTATTATAGTCAATAAAACACGCATATATATCTTGATTGACATCCAGGCACCTTTGTATAAGTATGTTAAGTGAAAAAAGAGCTTCACGAGTTCCCAGGCCTTTGCGAAACCCAAACTGCATATCATTAATGTCTATGTCCAGTTTATGATATATTCGGTTATGGATGACTTTCAGTAGCAACTTTAGCACATGGGACATCAAACTAATGGTGCGGTAGTCGCCGCATTCTCTTGCGTTTTTTTTTTTAGGGAGTAATGTGCCTGAGCTATAAATTTTGTTCAAGAGTACCACTAAAACATCAATATGCTGCTCATCTATAATTTTTAAAAGGTCGATAGAAAGCATGTCAGGTCCTGGGCTTTCCTGTTTTTCATTGTTTTTAACACATGTATTATTTTTTCTTCCTTTGTAATATCTGGATCTATTTGTCCTGAAGTAATTTCTATGTGTTCCAGTAACCCTCTTTCATCATCGAACAGTTCATCGATGTCTGCCCAACGTTGTACTTTCTCATCGGTCTCTGTTATAGCAACCAATCTTTGGGTATACAAAACTGATTAGGTTAGTAAGAATGACTTTGAATAGGACAAGAAATCATGAAGTATGAAGAGTTTTCTCATCGGAGGAATTTGAAGTGAACGGGTGTCTTAGACAAGGCGATCCGTTATCCACAGTACCTTTTAACTTAGTACTGGAAACAATAATCCGAAATAGCGGAGTGAAAACGACCGGATCCATCTTAAACAATGAGCATCAATGCCTGACCTTCGCTGATGATCTTACTGTTCTAGCGAAAACAAGAAAATAATTAAAAAACGTTATGAAAAGATTGGAAAAGGAGACAAGATATTTTGATTTAGAAATAAACCAGGAAAAGTTAAAATACATGATGCTCGGAAATACAAAGAAAAACGAAGAGGGACAGTTTACTTTCAAATCGAATGAAGCAAGGGAATATAATTTCGAGAGAGTGGTCCATTTTACGTATCTGGGGGTTATTATAGAGGTGAACGGTCAGGAAGAATGGGAAATGAATGCCAGATTAGCAAAGGAAAATAAAAAGATGGTGAGTCTAAGACCACTGATAACATCCAAATATGTATCGAGAAAAACAAAGCTAAGGATATATAAAACAATAATAAGACCCACAGTGACGTATGGTAACGAAGTATGAACAATGAAAAAAGCAAATACGGAGAAATTGGAAAGATGGGAAAGAAAAAGGCTCAGAGCTTTATATGGAGAGAAAAACACGGAGGAAGGTTGGGTACGACGAACAAACAGGGAATTAGAAGAACTGTATAACGAACCAAGCATCAGTCGCTTCATAAAAGCACAAAGAGTGAGATATATGGGACACGTGATGAGAATGGAAAGGAAGAGGATGCCAAAGCCCAGAAAAAGGTGGTTTGAAAGTGTACAGGAAGATCTGAGAAATGAGGGAGTTATTGGTTGGGAAAAAAAGTTACAAACAGGGACGAATAGAGAAGAATTGTAAGTCAATTTAGTAGGCAAGGAGTATGACTGGACAATATGCCACCCCACTTGATACAAGTGTTGTAATATACAAAGTGTCCCGAAAAGATTGGTCATAAATTACACCACATATTCTGGGGTCAAAAATAGATGTATTAAACCTAACTCACCTTAGTACAAATGTTCTCATAAAAAAAGTTACAGCCCTTTGAAGTTACAAAATGAATATTGATTTTTTTCAATATATGGAAAACTATTAGAGATTTTTTAATGAAAATGGACATGTATCATTTTTAGGGCAGGAACATTTTAGAACAAAATTATAGTGAAATTTGTCCATCCCATAAAATTTTTATGGGGGTTTTGTTCCCTTAAACCCCCCAAACTTTTGTGTACGTTCCAATTAATTCATTATTGTGGTATCATTAGTTAAACACAACGTTTTTAAAACTTTTTACCTCTTAGTATTTTTTCGAGAAGCCAGTTTTTTTCGAGATGCGGCTTTTTTAATAAGTTTACATAAAAATTTTATGGGTGTTTTGTTCCTTTAAACCCCCCAAATGTTTGTTTACGTTCCAATTAAACTAATATTGTGGCACCATTAGTTAAACACGGTGTTTTTAAAACTTTTTTGCCTCCTAGTCTTTTTTGATAAGTCACCTTTTATGGAGATGTGGTTTCTTTTCAAATTATACCTAAAAATGTAAATTATAAATAAATTTCCAGATTATTAACAGGTCTCTATAATCGTACCTAACCATATACAAATATGTGGTGGATTCGACAAATATTCAAAATATGTCGATAAACACTGGCTTATCGAAAAATTATTAAGAGGCAAAAAAATTTTAAAAACATTGTGTTTAACTAATGGTGTTACAACAGTAATTTCATTGGAAAGTACACAAAAGTTTGAGGGGGGGGGGTTTAAGGGAACAAAACCCCCATAGAATTTTTATGGAGTGCACAAATTTCACTTTAATTTTTTTTAACATGTTGCTGCCATAAGAATGCCACATGTCCATTTTCAATAAAAAATCTTTAAGAGTTTTCGATGTATGAAAAAAAAATTGATTTTCATTTTGTTACTTCAAAGTGCTGTAACTTTTTTGTGTGCACTATTGTATATAGGTAAGTGACGTTCAATCAACCTATTTTTGATCCCAGAATCTGTGGTATATTTTATGACCAATCTTTTCGGGACACCCTGTATATAGTGGTATATTATTGTATTGTTGTATTGTATCAATTGTATTTCTAGCCCTAGGCCTCCAAGGCCTGTTGAGCTTTTAAATAAATAAATTAATATTAAGTTGTTTTTGTATTGTATTATGATGTATAGTTCATATATCTAGGGAAATCGGTTAACCCCAATAATAACACATCAGAGGAAATAAAAAGACGAATAATAATTGCAAACAGGTGTTATCATAGTCTATCAAAGTACTTAGCTAACAAACGTCTGTCTCAAAAAACTCGTATAAGGCTGTATAGAACATTGATAGTCCCCGTTCTCACATATGGATCAGAGGCATGGACGCTAACTAAAACAGATGAATCCGCTCTGTAGATTTTTGAAAGAACGGTGCTACGTAAGATATTCGGAGCGGTCTGTGAGAACGGAATATGGAGGCGTAGATATAACTTTGAACTGTAGAATATCTACAAGCATACGTTTGGTGGAAAAGATAATCACTATAATTAAGCGAAACCGCCTGCAGTGGGCAGGACATGTAGCCCGGGCCCCTGAATCGAACATGAAAAAAAAGATTCTAACAGCGCAACCCGTGGGAATGAGAAGATGGGGTAGACCAAAGCTGAGGTGGATGGACGGGGTAACACAGGATGCCGAAAAGATCGGAGTCGGCAACTGGAAAATGCAAGCAAGGGACAGAACAGAATGGCGTAGAAAGCTTGAGAATGTCGAGGCCCTCTAAGGGCTGTAGCACCAAGATGATGATTATGATGTATAGACGCCCTACAACAGGGTTTTTGAAAATACACTATAAGAAGCTAACTAACAAAAAAATAATTTTCTTTATCCCGAAAAAACTTTCACTGGAAATATTTAGACACATAACCTAGACATAATCACTTTTATACACACTGTATAAACTGTTACAGATTTAAAATACGTAATATTACACTATATTACTAAAATATGTCTGTTTTAAGTTTGATTACTCTTAAAAAATATATCAGAAAGGGGTGTTGAGGTGTTTTATAGAGGTAGTACCTTTTATGAGAACGGCCACATCGAGCGTAATATACGGGAGATGGTTTAAGATAACTGGTCATCATAAGACATCCAACTGTCACTTATGGCTCCACGTGCCACACCCTAAGCAACTGCATTGGTCTGTAGGCTAAACTAAGTGAGGGTAACCACCAAGCGATTGCCAGTATAAGCAATCTCCACGTACTAGCCAACAGCTTCGGGTGGATGAGCTAGTAAGTGTTAGGGCACTCTTTTGTCCAGAGACTGAGAAATCGGTCTCGAAGGCGGATGCACAACATCCGGAAGGACAAAATGGTCAACGACATAAAGATGCAGAAGGCAACGGGGAACCACTGCATTAAGGACTCATAGAGTACTTCTAGCAGCAATCATTATGGTGGACATGCAAAGTAGAAGTACTGATCATGGACATCGGATACCAAGATCCGGCAGAGGAAGACAAATAGATAAGTACAAGGCTTCCTCGGTCGTAAAACTGCGAAACTCTTGTAATAAGAAAAAGACAACCATAAAAATTGCTACGTGGAATGTAAGGAGCTTATTCTCTTCGGAAAAATTAGATAACGCTGTGTTGGAAATGGATCGTTTGGGTATAGACATATTAGGCATAAGCGATACACAATGGCCAGGAAATGGCAAATGTCCCACAACTAATCATGGTATGTTTTATTATGCCGGAAGTGACACCACAACCCATCGATACGGAGTTGGAGTCATCATCTCAAAAAAATGGAATGATGCTATAGCAAATTTTACTCCATTCTCAGAGCGCGTGATGTTAATACAATTGAAAGATAAAAAGAACATAATAAACATCATACAAGTGTACGCTCCTACAGTAGACAAAGAAAAAGAGGAAATAGAACAATTCTATAATAACTTAGAAGAGGTGATGAGAACAACAAAGAGACAACACATTAACATAGTAATGGGCGATCTGAACGCCAAGGTAGGTCAGGGTAAAGTTAAAGAAAATGTCGGGGAATACGGCTTAGGTAATAGACATGAAAGGGGTGATCGTTTAGTTCAGTTTTATCAAAGCGAAGATTTAATAATAACTAATACATTCTTTAAATTACCCCCAAGGCGACTGTATACGTGGACGTTACCTCAACATACACAAGAAAAAGTAATCAAGAAACCAAATAGATTACATAATGGTGACAAAAAAATACCGAAATGCCGTGAAATCTACTAAAACTTACCTGGAACTGATATCGGTTCGGATCATAATCCAGTAGTATCTGTGTTAGGAGCTAGACCAAAGAAAATGAGAAAAACCCTCATCCCAGCGTTAGACTTAAGCCAGCTTAAAAGTGAACACCGACGACAAACAGTGCGAGAAGAAATCAACACCAGCCTCAGTGTAGCAGAAAACCAAATCCGCAGAACAGACAACATAGATGAAAAACTGAAGTATATAAACACTATAATAAGAACTACGGGAAAAAACACCTAAGCAAATCTACAAAGAAACGTAAGGTGTGGATGATACCAGACATACTAGAACTAATGGATGAAAGACGCAAATTGAAGAATAATGCAGAAAAATACAGAGAGGCTGATAAGAACATAAAGCAAATAATAAAAAAGGCCAAAGAATCATGGATTAAAGAACAATGTGTAGAAATGGAAAACTATGAAAGAAAGTATGACACATTCAATATACATAAAAAAGTAAAAGAAATTACAGGAACCCAAAGAAGACATCAAATAAGTCTGCTTAAGGACAAAGACGGAAATATTATTATAGACTTAACATAAAAAATTACTAGATGGAGATATAGATGGAATACATAAAAGAATTGTTTGAGGACAACAGAAATAACATTGTCCAGGTAAATGGTGAAACGGGACCTGAAATCCTAAAATGTGAAGTAGAAATGGCACTTAGAAATTCCAAAACTGGAAAGGCAAATGGACCCGATGAGGTTCCTACTGAATTACTAAAGCTCTTGAATGATGAATCAATAGGTATAATATTGCAATTATTTAAAACAGTATACAATACTGGTATTATACCTCAAGAGTGGCTGTTGTCTACATTCGTTACACTGCCAAAGAAATCCAATGCAAAAGAATGTTCAGAACATCGAACAATATCTTTAATGAGCCATCTACTAAAGATATTTCTAAAAATCATCCACAACCGAGTTTATCAAAAGTTGGAGTCAGATATTAGTAATACACAGATGGGGTTCAGAAAAGCACTAGGTACTCGAGAAGCTCTCTTCGGTTTGAATGTTCTTACACAAAGATGCCTAGACGTTAATCAAGAAGTACATGCATGTTTTATCGATTTTGAAAAAGCGTTTGACAGAGTACGCCACGATAGGCTAAGAGACATTCTTGAAGGAAAAGACATAGATAATAAAGATCTGCGAATAATTCTCAACTTATATTGGAATCAGAAAGCTAACATCAAAATAGAAAATGAGATATCAAAAGCAATAGAAATACTTAGAGGAGTACGACAGGGATGCATTTTGTCACCACTGCTATTTAATGTATATAGTGAAAGCATCTGCCAGGAAGCCCTTTTGCAAGCAAATAAAGGAATCGTAATCAATGGAGAGGTTGTAAATAATATTCGATACGCTGATGACACCGTACTAGTTGCAAGAACACAGGGGCGTCATTTGATAGGGGGCAGGGGGCATTTGCCCCCCCCCTGACCCTGAATATTACTGAAATTTACAAAAAATAGATCAATTTTGTATTATGTTTGCATATAAATGTATTGTATATATATAATGCTTGCCCCCCCCCCTTATCAAAATTTCAAACGACGCTCCTGCAGAACAGTAGAAGAATTACAACGATTACTTACAAACATAAATATTAAATATTGCTTGCAACAATTATGGCATAAACATTAATATAAAAAAAAACAAGTATGTGGTCTTCAGTAAAATCATGATACAACCAGCACATATAAGTATAAACAGCATTCAAATTAAAAAAGTATCAAAGTTACAAATACTTGGGAACTTTAATGAACGAAACTGGAGACCAAAACAATAAAATAAAAAGACGTATCGACAGGGCCGGATTTACATGTTGGACCCGACTAGGCATTAATATTTCTGGCGCCCCACGCCTTGATCTCCCCCCCCCCCCTCATACCACCAAACTTTTGGCTTTCGCTGCTGATTATTCTGGGGAGGGGAATGAACTGTTGGAGGGGCGGTTGGCGGTGGCGATGACTAATGAGACAGATAAATATGAGAAAATAGCAAAGCGAGAGAGATTCATCTTACCTGCGCTGTGACACGGTCTACAGATACAACGTAAAGAAAGTAAGAGAATTAGTAAATAATATATTCTCACGGTTATGTTTAAAAGTGGCATGTAGATCATCGCTCTCATGTTTTTTAAACTTTTAATGTGATGTAACTGTGCCAGCGTGAACTCGGAGCTAGGCAATGCGAACAAAATCCGCCGTTCCGCGCCCTAACAAATTTGTCGCTCTAGGCCAGTGCCTTGTCGACCTAGTGGTAAATCCGGCCCTGTGTATCGAAATTGCCAGGGCCACCTTCATAAAGATGAGAAAATTCTTCTGCAACAGAGATATAAGCATCCCTCTACGATTAAGAATGCTAAGAGGCTACGTATTTAACACGCTATTATACGGTGTAGAGGCCTGGACTCTCAAACAGAACAACATAAAAAATATTGAAAGTTTCGAGATCTGGTGCTACCGTCGAATGCTGAAGATAAGTTGGGTTGAAAGAATCACAAACCTTGAAGTAATACGAAGGATAGGAAGAGACCCAGAAATTTTGTTAACGATAAAACGAAGAAAACTCGAGTATTTGGGTCACCTGATGGGAGGTCATAAATACGCATTACAGCAAAACCTCGATATAACGGACCAATTGGGGGGACGGGTTATCCGTTAAAGCCGAAAGTCCGTTATACAAAAATACGTTTAAAATGAATCAAAAAACTTTCCTTTTTAGTTTTGATTACACTTTTGAAGTTGGCTCTTTTTTATACTATTATTAGAAATATGTCCGCATTATGCTATAATAAAAATTTTATTGAAATTCTTTGTAAAATACAGAGTTTTAATTTTTTTCACATTTGAGCGGATTTTTTTGTCCATTATATCCGAAGTCCGTTAAATAGAGGTCCGTTATATCGAGGTTTTATTGTACTTCAAAATATAATGCAAGGAAAAATAGACGGAAAGCGGAATCCAGGCCGTAGAAGAATGTCATGGTTGCGGAATTTAAGAGAGTGGTTTGGCTGAACCACTAATGAACTTTTTAGGTCAGCTGTAAACAAGGTCAGGGTAGCCTTGATGATTTCCAATCTCCGATAGGAGTGGCACAAGAAGAAGAAGAAGAAAAAATATATTTTTTACCTTTTGAATCACAGCGGTTATAATAAAGTGAATCAAAATAAATATAGAAAAAAATTAGCGACACAGTAGCACGACTTCTATAGAGTTAGAGTGAATTAAAAAATATAAAACGACTAACCTGGCTCAAGCTGCTCAACTTCGGGCTCCATGAAGGATTTGTTATTTTGTTATGTTGAGAATCAACAGAAACAAATACCAAAGGGAATCACAAACTGTTCTATGGAGTTATAAAATAATGGGAGAAGAAAAAATTCAAGATATATAACATAAAGAATAAAACTGGCAAAATTCTCATAGAAAAAAATGAAATAACGAACAGGTGGACAGAATATTTCCAAGAGATGCTACAAACTCACTGCTATCACGAAGAAAACAAATTGTTGAACCAAAGAATAGAAGATGATAATGTAGATCCTATAATTATAAATGAACTGTAAGAAGCTATTGTAGAAATGAAAAACGGAAAAATACCAGGTTATGACAGAGTAACAAGTGAAATGATAAAAAAAAATGGAACAAAATGCAACAGAGTTATTACTAAAGATATTTAATGACATCTAGAGAGAAGAACAAATACCGATGGGCTGGCACGAGGCTCAGAGGTTACCGATTTATAAAAAGGGCGATAGCACAGATTGCTACAACTACAGAGGAATAACAAACACTCTTAAGCACTGCCATGGCAATATACGAAAAAATACAACACAAAAGAATAACCAGAAAAATTGACAGCACACTCGATGAATCACAAAGCGGATTCAGAAAGGCAGAAGCACCCATGATCATAAATGAATTGCTTATTTATGAAAGGATATAAGTCTCTATTTTAGGTAAATTGAGATTATGACAAAAATTTGTTTTCAATACTTATATCTAAAGTTTAGTCATAAAAGAATATAAGTCTTCAGTAGGTACTGTTGATAGGTAGGCAGTGAACAGAATGTTCCATTTATTTATAAAAAGATATAAGTCATTGACTTATATCGTTTCATAAATTTGCCAAACGCAAACTCAATCGCATGGATAGGCTGTATACACCAATGGAAGTTTTTGAAGCAATATGTAGTTCTGCAAAGAGGCAGAAATTTACTGTACAAATGGTCAGAACTAATGACATTTTCGATTTTAAAAATTGGTCAAAATATTACAAAAAAAAAACGTTATTACAAAACAACATTTTGTTGAAAATTCCGCTACATCTATTCAACGTTCACAAAAGGAGTCATTCGCCGTTTCCAGCTTTATGGAGTTCCGCTACAATTACAATACAAAAAAGGGCTTGTTGAGTTGAAGCATTGAAGTTTATCGATGGAGCACTAACCAGTTCCTTTGTTCTAAAAAGTCATAACAACGAAAATGTTCAACTTCCAAAGGAACGAGCCTATCCTATGGAAAAAATTCCAATTAACATAAAAATCATTGATATTCAAAATATTACTAGGTATCTTCCTGAAAATTATCAAGAATTTTATGAGGAAATAATTGGTTGGCCAACCACTGAAGTGGAAAGTACTGAAAGTATGAGTACTTATCTTATAAAAAACTGCTTTGAAATTTTTAATTTTTTAGTTTAAAATATTTCGTGTGTTAATAACTGGTAATAAAGTTGGCAAAATTTTTTGTTAATTTGGACAAATACGACCAAAAATTATAGTTTAAACATTTTTTTTTAAATTATTACGTGAAAAGATATGTCAGACGAATAAAATATTGAATAAAATATATATTAATTAAAAAAAAATCAATATACTATTGTGTATCATTTTGTCAATCAAAGATAGAATAAAAATTTAATTTTTTAATATAACGCGGGCACATAAATTTGATACACCCTGTATATTGATTTGTAACTATTTATTAGAAGTTAGCTTTTACGCAGTGGGTTTATCCTTAATGAGTTGAAATAAGGTGAAGTGAAAAGACAATTTATTTCGGATTATAATTTTAAAAAGATTGTTTTGTTACGGGAAAGGCAAAATCCACAGGTAATTGTAATTATTAGTTTTTAGAAAAATAAGGTAGAGGAATTTGGAATTTTAAGGCCTTTTGTTTAAGCCCAAGGATATTTGTAGAATTCCTGAAAAGTAATTATGATGAGTAGAAGTATTTGTTGAAAGAATGCATGGGTTTTTTCTAATGAAAAAAGAGTAATGTGGAGAGAGAAATGTTTCTGATTGGCTTGGAAATTTGGAATGGGGAGAGAGAAGTTTGAATGTTCGGACAGTTTGGTAAAGGATATTATTATGTGACCGGCATCCGAGAAGAGCAGTCAAAAGTTTTCGTGAGTAGTTCAGAAGCAAGTACTAGTGGTTGTTTGATAGTGAAGAGTAGCTGAAAAGTGGAACGAGAGACAAATCAAATTGAGAAGAAATACCTCTTTGATTCTGTAAAGTCCAAGAGAGTAAGTTACAAGAACTAGAGTTATTAAAATTATTTGTGACACTAAGTAAAAAGATACTTGGGGATCAGGAGATTATTATTGTGAGAAAGAGAGGAGAGAGTTTTGGAGTTTATTGAACGAATACTGGTCAAAAGAGGCCTGGCTCGTGTTTTGGAGAAATAATTGCTCGTATGCTGCTGGATTGATGCTGAGAACGGAGAGGGCTTTAATTGGTAGCCTAACATAATCAACAAGGAAGAGCTGTTTGGGTCAAGAGGAGACATCATTGTGTGTGAATCAAAAAGGTCAGTCAATAACTTATGTGATAGATTTTCTTTATAATCAGAAGTTAATTTTTTTTGCGTAAAAGCATATGAATTAAGATTCCAACATTTTAAAAATTTAATAGGAAGTATAAGTAGTTTTGCGAATAACTTAATTTGTTTGTTTAGCTTGTTTTATTAATGGTATCAAGAACAAAGCGATAAATATTTGTTTGAAGTAGATTAATTTATATGGTAAAAGTTTCATTTGGATAGTTATGCCCACAGGATTTAATTGATCAATTTTCAGAGCATTGCTTTTGATAATAAAGTTATTTGTATGTGCTTATTTATGGTATTTCTATTTATTTCCTTTTCCTATTTTATCCCGATAAGGATCAACTAAGAGATACTGAAGCCACGAGAAAGGATAAGTATAACCTAAGATAATTTAGTTATTTTTTTTATGACAAAAAGGCACCCTGAGATTTTCTTAATTTTTTTATGTATGATTTGCGACAATTGAATAATTAATTAAATAAATACTAATTAATATAAAAGTAAGAGAAAGCAGATCATAACAATACATACAATATTGTTATCAAACTTATAATAAAATAATTCATATTCCAGGAAAAATCACAAATTGTTTATTTGTTTCAAATATAAACACTTTTTTTTTAATTTTCTCAAAACTTCATTATTGTGACTTATATCCTTTGGCAGTAGAAATAAAATACCTTAGACGAGTTCGATGAGTTACCAAAAGAGATAGACTACGGAACACTCAAATAAGAGAAGGTTTTGAAATAGAGTCAACCTTAGAATTTATATAAAGAAGGCAACTCAGTTAGTGGGGACATCTTCAGAGAATGGATTATACAAAATCTGTGAAAGAAATTTTGCAGGTAAAAACGCAAAGAAGAAAGAAGAAAGTTGGTAGACCACAACAAACATGTGATAGAACCCTAGGAAAAATATTCGAAAAAAGGGGAACGATATGGATAGAAACAAGGACGCTGGCCAGAAATAAGAAGAAATGGGTCAAAGGGCCTAGCCGGGTAAGATGGTGAAAAGTGCACCCAACTCGATTTTAATTCCATATAGGCCACTTTTTAGCACATATGGAGGAACTCACTTTCTGAAATTTTTAGCCCCCTAGGTGGTCACGTGACCCCTAGAGCCCAATTAGGCTTTTTATGTTTTTATTTTTTATCTCAGCCGCATCAAGAGCTAGCGAAAAACTTTATTTAAAAAAGCTGTAAGTTTCAAAAAGATCTATATGAAATTTTTTTTTTAATTTTTGGCGAGAAATTCGAATTTTTAGAACAATTTTAAACTTTTAAATAACTCTGAAAAAAAAACTAAGACACTCGTTTTTACGAAAATCAATTATAATGTGTATTTTTCCACAGTCTTTCACCCTGAATTTTTTCAGATTTTTAAAATTGGTGAAACGTACCTTTAAAAATAAAAAACCGCATTTTTTCGGTTTTTCTTTTTTCGTTTTTTGATACAATTGTATACATATGTTTCAAAAAAGGTAACACCGTCACTATAATAGGTAAAAAACTGAAAAATTATTGGGGTTTGCTTAATAAAAATTTTTTGTAACGCCATCCATTTTCAAGATACGTTGAAGAAAACAAAATTTTACACATTTTTTACGATTTTGCCGAAACTACTGGCAACATTGTAATAAAACTTGGCGGGTTTTAAGAGGTGGTTATTGTGCATGTTTTGACATACAATTAAGGATTTGATATTCATCATTGGCGCGCATAGAGGTAATGGTCTGAATTTTCAAAGAAAAAAAGATAGTACGCCCCTGACATATTTCAAATTAACAATCATTTTTGAATTCCTCGTTCAATTTGCAATAAAAAAACTATTATCTCATTTTTTCATACGACGCGCCGTTTTGCTGCAAAAAATAAAATATCTTAACGCTTCCAAAGTATTCGAATTAATTTTTATAATGGATGTATGAGTTTATGTAGATGTAGAAACTACTAGATGTTCGAATACTTTGTAAGGGTTAAGATCTTTTATTTTTTGAATAAAAATGGCTCGTCGTATGGAAAAATAAAAAGATAGATTTTTTGTCACAAATTGAACGAGGAATTCAAAAACGATTGTTAATTTTAAATATATGTCAGTGGCGTACTATCTTTATTCTTTAAAAAGTTCAGACCATTACCCTTATACGCGCCAATGACGAATATCAAATCCTTAATTGTATGTCAAAACATGCACAATAACTACCTCTTAAAACCCGTTTTATTACAATGTTGCCAGTAGTTTCGGCAAAATCGTAAATATGTGTAAAATTTTGTTTTCTTCAACGCCCTTGTATCTTGAAAATGGATGGCGTTACAAAAAAATTTTATTAGGCAAACCCCAATTATTTTTCAGTTTTTCACCTATTCTAGTGACGGTGTTACCTTTTTTAAAAAAACATGTATACGATTGTATCAAAAAACGAAAAAAAAAAACGAAAAAATGCGGTTTTCTATTTTTAAAGGTACGTTTCAGCAATTTTAAAAATCTGAAAAAATTCAGGGTGAAAGATTGTGCAAAAATACACATTATAATTGATTTTCGTAAAAACGAGTGTCTTAGTTTTTTTTCAGAGTTATTTAAAAGTTTAAAATTGTTCTAAAAAATCGAATTTTACGCCAAAAATTAAAAAAAAATTTTTATATAGATCTTTTAGAAACTTACAACTTTTTTAAATAAAGTTTTTGGCTAGCTCTTGATGAGTCTGAGGTAAAAAATAAAAATATAAAAAGCCTAATTAGACTCTAGGGGGTCACGTGACCACCTAGGGGGCTACAAACTTCAGAAAGTGAGTTCCTCTATATGATAAAATCCCTTATAACGGCATGTAATGGATCAAAATTATATAGTCTTTAGGTTTTAGAAATCAGTTTTTAATAATAATTTTTAAAAATTTTAAAATTAAACTTATTCAACAAATAGTCATAAACCGCATACATATATTTGCGCATGCATGCTTATGAGTATCTGTTTCTCATACGGGTGCATACGTATGTATCAGTCTGTTGTTCTGAAATGTCAACAGTTGCATACTTTTCAAAATTTTGGCTTTCTATTTGCATTTTGATACAACCAGACAATGTTCTAACTCTTGATTTTTTAATTGTATCATTTAACTACTTATAACGCCGACCTGATGATGATCTGAATAGTGTAGAGATCGAAACCGGTCGTCAAAGTATTATTAAATGATTGTGAGTAAGTCTGTGTTTCTTTACTTCATTTTTTATATTTTTTAACTTTTGAATCACAGCGGTTATAATAAAGTGAATCAAAATAAATATAGAAAAAAATTAGCGACACAGTAGCACGACTTCTAAAGAGTTAGAGTGAATTAAAAAGTATAAAATGACTAACCTGGATCAATCTGCTCAACTGTGGGCTCCATGAAGGATTTGTTATTTTGTTATGATGAGAATCAACAGAAACAAGCAGTAAAGATAATCACAAACTGTTCTATGGAGTTATAAAATCAATGAAAGAAGAAAAAATGCAAGACACAGGAAACATAAAGAATAAAACTGTGAAAATTCTCACAGAAAAAAAAAACGAAATAACGAACAGATGGACAGAATATTTCCAAGAGATGCTACAAACTCACTGCTATCACGAAGAAAACAAAATGTTGAACCAAAGAATAGAAGATGATAATTAAGATCATATATCTAATTATAAATGAACTGTAAGAAGCTATTGTAGAAATGAAAAACGGAAAAGCACCAGGTTATGACAGAGTAACAAGTGAAATGATCAAAAAAATGGGACAAAATGCAACAGAGTTATTACTAAAGATATTTAATGACATATGGAGAGAAGAACAAATACCGATGGGCTGGCAGGAGGCTCAGATAGTACCGATTTATAAAAAGGGCGATAGCACGGATTGCAACAACTACAGAGGAATAACAAACACTCTTAAGCACTGCCATGGCAATATACGAAAAAATACAACACAAAAGAATAACCAGAAAAAATGACTGCACACTCGATGAATCACAAAGCGGACTCAGAAAGACAGAAGCACCCGCCATGATCAAATAAGTATTTACCATCAAACAAAAATAATAGAAAAACAGCAACAGGAAAAAAAACGATTTATGTGGCGTACATATACCTTGAAAAAGATTTTGACACGGTGCCAATGCAAAAATTATGGGGAATATTAGAGATTACACTATTACACTAAAATCACAATAAAAATGCACTAGAAATAAACAAACCAAGACACATTGAATGTTACGAGGAGCACTACCGAATAATGATTTACAATGTATAAACTGTGTAAATCATGATTTGGGATTTAAAATGTATATAAATTGTAAAGCATGATGTGGGAGTGCTCCTTGTAACATTCAAAGTGTGTTGGTTTGTTTATTTCTAGTTCATCTTAATTGTGGTTTTACTATAGTGACAAAATGCTAAGAGTAATTAAGAACATATACAACAACAATATGAATTATGTCATGAGTCAAAAAAAAACATCAAAACCGTTTACTACAAACGAGGGTGTGAGACAAGGAGAAGGATTAAGTCTAACATTATTTATAATTTATATGGATAAGATAATAAAAAAATATAAAGTAAAAGTGAAAAAAATGCATGTGGGTTATAGATTATAGAAATTTAAGAAGAGTAGACATTTCAGAAGGAGTATTGGCTGACGATGTCGTCATATTATTAACCGAAAAGCACTACAAAGGATATAGAAATAGGGAATGACAATTAATAAAAATAAAACAAAAGTTATAGCCATGGGAGAAAATAAAAAAGAAGAAAAGATAAACATAAAAATAGAAGAAATAAATATAGAAGAAGCACGAATCTTCCAATACTTAGGAGTAGAACGACAAAAGAGTAAAATACAGTCAGTAGAAATTAAATACCTTAGACAAGTTCGATGAGTTACCAAAAGAGATATAAACTACGGATCACTCAAATAAGAGAAGCTTTTGAAATAGAGTCAACCTTAGAATTTATACAGGGTGTTTGGTAAAGAATGGGCCATAGCTCTTAACCTTAGATTTCTGAGGTTAAAATATGTAGATTTAAGCTAACTTACCTTAGTACAAAGTTGATAATAACCGAAATGTAAGGTGTCAAAGTTAAACTTTTATTTTATTTATTTTTGAATATTTCCTGACAGGCATTTGACAACAACACTAACTTTGATAAGTGGTGCTGGTACTGTATACCCTACTAAATTATGTTAAATAAACGTTTCTGGCTACTACCAGAGGCGTACGACGGGGGAACGTGAATGGTTAACCCTTCCCAAATTCTACGCCAGTGGCGAAATTTCTCCTTTAGTGCAATTTTTTGATTCTCCGATACTTTTTATGTAAATAACATACTCTTCATTCGTAACGATAAAGCCATTAGTTTTCGAGATATTTGAAGCTAAAAACGAAGGAGCATAATACATTAATCAAAATAAGTGTGCCTTTTCATTTTAACTTCAAATATCTCGAAAACTAATTACTTTATCGAATGAAGGATATATTATTTGCATAGAAAGTACTTTCTGCCAAGTATGGCATGGATATGTCAAATAATTTTAAAGGATTCTTTTTTTTAAATAATTTATTCTTTATTTAAAACTTCGTGTGCCCGGTACTATAAAACTATTTGACATATCTTTATGATACTTGGCAGAAAGTGTAGATACTGTACATCCTACTAAATTATGTTAAATAATCGTTTCTGGCTACTACCAGAGGCGTACGACACGGAAAAGTGGATGGTTGACCCTTCCCAAATTCTACACCACTGATCACAATGCTATTTTAGCATAATTTTTAGATTCTCCAATACTTTCTATGCAAATAATATACTCCTCATTCGTAACAATAAAGTCATTAGGTTTCGAGATATTTGAAGTTAAAAATAAAAAGGCACACTTATTTTGATTAATGTACTATGCTCCTTCGTTTTTAGCTTCAAATATCTCGAAAACTAATGGTTTAATCGTTACGAATGAAGAATTGAAGAATATATTATTTACATAGAATTTATTAGAGAATCAAAAAATTGCACTAAAAAAGCAATTCCGCCAGTGGCGTAGAACTTGGGAAGGGTCAACCATTCACGTTCCCCCATCGTACGCCTCTGGTAGTAGCCAGAAACGTTTGTTTAACATAATTTAGTAGGGTGGACAATACCAGCACCCCTTACCAAATTTCATGTTGTTGTCCCATGCCTGTCAGGAAATATTCCAAAATAAATAAAATACAAGTTTAACTTTGACACCCTGTATTTCGGTTATTATTATCAATTTTTGTACTAAGGTAAGTTAGCTTAAATCGACCTATTTTAACCTCAGGAATCTAAGGTTAAGCTATGGCCCATTCTTTACCAAACACCCTGTATAAAGAAGGCAAATCAGTTGGTGGGGTCATCTTCAAAGAATGGATTATACAAAATCTGTGAAAAAAATGTTGCAGGTAAAAACGCAAAGAAGAAAGTTGGTAGACCACAACAAACGTGATAGAACTCTAGGAAAAATATTCGAAAAAAGGGGAACAACATGGATAAAAGCAAGACGCTGGCCAGAAATAAGAAGGAATGGGTCAAATTTGTACGTAATGTAAATATACAGCAAAACATATACAACATACATTTAGTTAACTTTATTAAGATTAAGTTGGATATTAATATTAAGTTGTTTTTGTATTGTAATATAATGTATAGACGCCCTACAACATGGTTTTTGAAAATATATAGGTACTATAAAAGGTAACTAACAAAAAAATAACTTGTTTTATACCGAAAATACTTTCACTGGAAATATTTCAGATACATAACCTAGACAGAATCAGAAATCCAAAAATTACCAATTTTATACACACTGTATAAACTGTTACACATCCAAAATACGTAATATTACACTATATTACGCTAATAAAATATCCTGGCTCAATCTGCTCAACTGTGGGCTCCATGAAGGATTTGTTATTTTGTTATGTTGAGAATCAACAGAAACAAGCAGTAAAGAGAATCACAAACTGTTTTATGGGGTTATAAAATCAATAAAAGAAGAAAAAATTCAAGACACAGGAAACATAAAGAATAAAACTGGGAAAATTCTCACAGAAATAAAAACGAAATAACGAACAGATGGACAGAATATTTCCAAGAGATGCTACAAACTCACTGCTATCACGAAGAAAACAAAATGTTGAACCAAAGAATAGAAGATGATAATTAAGATCATATATCTAATTAAATTATAAATGAACTGTAAGAAGCTATTGTAGAAATGAAAAACGGAAAAGCACCAGGTTATAACAGAGTAACAAGTGAAATGATCAAAAAAATGGGACAAAATGCAACCGAGTTATTACTAAAGATATTTTAATGACATATGGAGAGAAGAACAAATACCGATGGGCTGGCAGGAGGCTCAGAGAGTACCGATTTATAAAAAGGGCGATAGCACGGATTGCAACAACTACAGAGGAATAACAGACATTCTTAAGCACTGCCATGGCAATATACGAAAAAATACAACACAAAAGAATAACCAGAAAAAATGACTGCACACTCGATGAATCCCAAAGCGGACTCAGAAAGGCAGAAGCACCCATGATCATATAAGTATTTACCATCAAACAAAAATAATAGAAAAACATTAGCAACAGGAAAAAAACGATTTATGTGGCGTACATATACCTTGAAAAAGATTTTGACACGGTGCCAAGGCAAAAATTATGGGGAATATTAGAGAAGAGGGGTATTACACTAAAATCACAATAAAAATGCACTAGAAATAAACAAACCAAGACACATTGAATGTTACGAGGAGCACTCCCGAATCATGATTTACAATGTATAAACTGTGTAAATCATGATTTGGGATTTAAAATGTATATAAATTGTAAATCATGGTGTGGGAGTGCTCATGTAACATTCAAAGTGTGTTGGTTTGTTTATTTCTAGTGCATCTTAATTGTGATTTTATTATAGTGACAAAATGCTAAGAGTAATTAAGAACATATACAACAACAATATGAATTATGTCATCAGTCAAAAAAGAACATCAAAACCGTTTACTACAAACGAGGGTGTGAGACAAGGAGAAGGATTAAGTCTAACATTATTTATAATTTACATGGATGAGATAATCAAAAAATATAAAGTAAAAGTAAAAAAAATGCATGTGGATTATAGATTATAGAAATTTAGGAAGAATAGACATTTCAGAAGGAGCATTGGTTGACGACGTCGTCATATTATTAACCGAAAATGAGAAGCACTACAAAGGGTATAGAAATAGGGAATGACAATTAATAAAAATAAAATAAAAGTTATAGCCATGGGAGAAAACAAAAAAGAAGAAAAGATAAACATAAAAATAGAAGAAATAAATATAGAAGAAGCACGAATCTTCCAAAACTTAGGAGTAGAACGACAAAAGAGTAAAATACAGTCAGTAGAAATTAAATACCTTAGACGAGTTCGATGAGTTACCAAGAGATATAAATTACGGAACACTCAAATAAGAGAAGCTTTTGAAATATAGTCAATCTTAGAATTTATACAGGGTGTTTGGTAAATAATGGGCCATAGCTCTTAACCTTAGATTCCTGAGGTTAAAATAGACAGATTTAAACTAACTTACCTTAGTACAAAAGTTGATAACCGAAATGTAGGGTGTCAAAGTTAAAATTTTATTTTATTTATTTTTGAATATTTCCTGACAGGCATTTGACAACACAAAATTTGGTAAGTGGTGCTGGTACTGTATACCCTACTAAATTATGTTAAGCAAACGTTTCTGGCTACTACCAGAGGCGCACGACGGGGGAACGTGAATGGTTAACCCTTCCCAAATTCTACGCCACTGGCGGAATTGCTATTTTAGTGCAATTTTTTAATTCTCCAATACTTTCTATGTAAATAACATACTCTTCATTCGTAACGATAAAGCCATTCGTTTTCGAGATATTTGAAGCTTAAAACGAAGGAGCATACATTAATCAAAATAAGTGTGTCTTTTCATTTTTAAATTCAAATATCTAGAAAACAAATGACTTTATTTGCATAGACTATGAAACTTCCAATGAAGACTATATTATTTGCATAGAAAGTACTTTCTGCCAAGTATGACATGGATATGTCAAATTATTTTAAAGGATTCTTTTTTTTTTATTAATTTATTCTTTATTTAAAACTTTGTGTGCCCGGTACTATAAAACTATTTGACATATCCTTATGATACTTGGCAGAAAGTGTAGATACTGTACATCCTACTAAATTATGTTAAATAATCGTTTCTGGCTACTACCAGAGGCGTACGACAGGGGAAAGTAAATGGTTGACCCTTCTTAAATTTTACACCACTGATGACAATGCTATTTTAGCATAATTTTTAGATTCTCCAATACTTTCTATGGAAATAATATACTCCTCATTCGTAACCATAAAGTCATTAGTTTTCGAGATATTTGAAGGTAAAAATGAAAACGCACACTTATTTTGATTAATGTATTATGCTCCTTTGTTTTTAGCTTCAAATATCTCGAAAACTAATGGCTTTATGTTACGAATGAAGAGTATATTATTTACATAGAATTTATTAGAGAATCAAAAAATTGCACTAAAAAGACAATTCCGCCAGTGGCGTAGAACTTGGGAAGGGTCAACCATTCACGTTCTCCCGTCGTACGCCTCTGGTAGTAGCCAGAAACGTTTGTTTAACATAATTTAGTAGGATGGACAATACCAGCACCACTTACCAAATTTCATGTTGTTGTCCCATGCCTGTCAGGAAATATTCCAAAATAAATAAAATACAAGTTTAACTTTGACACCCTGTATTTCGGTTATTATTATCAACTTTTGTACTAAGGTAAGTTAGCTTAAATCGACCTATTTTAACCTCAGGAATCTAAGGTTAAGCTATGGCCCATTCTTTACCAAACACCCTGTATAAAGAAGGCAAATCAGTTGGTGGGCTCATCTTCAAAGAATGGATTATACAAAATCTGTGAAAGAAATTTTGCAGGTAAAAACGCAAAGAAGAAAGAAGAAAGTTGGTAGACCACAACAAACATGTGATAGAACTCTAGGAAAAATATTCGAAAAAAGGGGAACAACATGGATAGAAGCAAGACGCTGGCCAGAAATAAGAAGGAATGGGTCAAATTTGTACGTAATGTAAATATACAGCAAAACATATACAACATACATTTAGTTAACTTTATTAAGATTAAGTTGGATATTAATATTAAGTTGTTTTTGTATTGTAATATAATGTATAGACGCCCTACAACAGGGTTTTTGAAAATATACAGTGCGTCCATAAAGTAACGCATAAATTAATTATTTCGTAAACCGGCGAATTTAAGGAAAAATCCCGAAACGGGTCGATTTTTATTTTTAAATTACGATTTTTTGGCATATATATCATACTAGTGACGTCATCCATCTGGGCGTGATGACATAATTGATGATTTTTTAAATGAGAATAGGGGTCATGTGATAGCTCATTTGAAAGGGTATTTAATTCTCTATTCAATAATATAAACACTAAAATAATTATTTATACAGGATGTCCAAAAAAAATTGTTTAAATTAAATTAATTGACAAAAAAATAAATGTACCTATGTAATTTGTTTGATTCTAAATACATGTTACTTCTCTCAGAAAACATAAAAGTGCTTAATTTGAAAAAATAAACATTGATTTTCGCTTAAACATAATGTTCAGATTTCCAAGAGGCAGGTGGGTGGCAGCTTTAACATTGAATTTAAGCGAAAAGCAATATTTATTTGTCAAATAAACATGTTTTTCCTGTTTTCTGACAACCGTAAAACGTATTCTGAATTAAATAAATTACATACATTCTTCTTTTTGTCTCAATTAATTTAATTAAAAAAGCATTGTTTGGACACTCTGTATAAATAATTATGTTAATGTTTATACTAGTGAATAGAGAATTGAATACCCTTTCAAATGAGCTATCACATGGCCCCTACTCTTATTTAAAAAATCATCGATTACGTCATCAAGTCCAGATGGATGACGTCACTAGTATAATATATATGCCAAAAAATTGTATTTTAAAAATAAAAATCGACCTGTTTCGAGATTTTTCCTTAAAGTCGCCGGCTTACGAAATAATGAATTTATGCGTTACTTTATGGACGCACTGTATAGGTACTATAAAAGGTAACTAACAAAAAAATAACTTGTTTTATACCGAAATACTTTCACTGGAAATATTTCAGACACATAACCTAGACATAATCAGAAATCCAAAAATTACCACTTTTATACACACTGTATAAACTGTTACACATCCAAAGTACGTAATATTACACTATATTACGCTAATAAAATATATTTTTTAACTTTTGAATCACAGCGGCTATAATAAAGTGAATCAAAATAAATATAGAAAAAAATTAGCGACACAGTAGCACGACTTCTATAGATTTAGAGTGAATTAAAAAGTATTAAATGACTAACCTGGCTCAATATGCTCAACTGAGGGCTCCATGAAGGATTTGTTATTTTGTTTGAGAATCCGGATGTTCGTTCGGCTGCAGTGGCGAGAAGCGTGAGTGTGAGATATCGTTATTGATCAGTAGGGGGACAATCCGAGAGCTGAACAAGTGGAAAACTAAAACTGGACCAACAAAGCGAGCAAAGGGAGTCGAAAAGTGGATCGAAAAGATGAAATCCCACCCAATGGAAAGGGAAAGCCTGCGCGCTTCTGCTTTTCTAATCATTCACTTGCCAATTTGGGTAAAAATCTATCAAATTCGCGTAATAGTTAGTGCTTTAACCGTTGTTACGAAAAACTGAACAAAATTATTAGTGAATTCATAACTAAATTTTGGTGTAAGTTGCAAATTGCAAACATCTATGTTTTCCTTTGATTTTGCACTAATCGTTGTCGTAACACCTTTCTCCTCGTTTTGAAATATCAAAACCTAAATGTTTCATTTGATTCAATACCATAATATTATATAAAATTTGTTTACATCTCGATGTTAATTTATTTTGGTGTTAATATAATTTGGTACAGAGGATGATTAGAGGTGTTTGGTAAATGTTCAGTAGTTTCTAAAAGTGTTAGATGTTATATTTGTTGCTGAATCAGCTGAATGTAGAATAATTTTTAAAAGTGGAAAACGTTGCTGAAGACAGCTACAAACAGCTACCGAGCCGAGCAAACGTAGTTTGAAGACTATCGATTAAGAGACTGTTCCGTATCGTGTTGTTGACTTGACTCCTATTCAATTGAGCGACATTTTAAAAACCAATGTATACCACAACCGCCAGTTTACTAAATATACGTTCTTTTCAAAATAGGCGATGTAAGTAAACATCTTTCTCAAGTAGGTAACGCTAAACAAAAAAATTCGCGCGCGAGTGTATATACCTATATATCTATAAAGATGTTATTGATCTTCTCCAGCAGGATGTTGGGGTCTAGCCACGTGTTTGTGTCCCTATGTTCTTGTAGAATCTTTCAGTTATATTTTACTTTCTACCACTATTGATCTGTAATGGAATAACGAAGCTGCCCCCAATGTTGAAGATTCCCGCACGTTTTAAACAATGTGACCTCAGTGTATCCCTTGCCTTTGATTATTGTGACTGCATTGTCAACATGGGTACAAGGGCTGCTGCATGTAAGAGACTTTTACCTTCTATGTTATCACATTTCTTGATTATTTTTTTTATATTTTTCCAATTTGTTTGTTTTTATCTATATATGTGTTGCTTTTAAATGTCGCCGACCAGAACCAAACTACTGCCTACCAAGTTTCTTTTTGCTAAGACACATACACTACAATTTTTTAGTGCTATAATAACAATTGTATAACATTTAAAGGGTATTCACCCATATATTTAGTGGCTTTAACCATCTATATCTTGTAGCAGCAACGAAAATGAAATTTTCATATCTAAAATGTTCTTTTATGTGGCCGAAAGGATTCTTTTTGATAAATACACTTGTTATAAAGGTTTTTTTGGGTAAAATAGTAACAATATTTATAACATTTAAAGGGTTTTAACCCATATATTTAGTGGTTTTAACCATCTATATCTTGTAGCAGCACTGAAGATGAGATTTTCATGTCTAAAACATTTTGTTATGTAGCCCGAAATGGTTCTTTTTAATAAATATACCTTTTATAAAAGATCTTTTAGTAATATAATAACAATTTTATAACATTTCATGGGTTTTCACCCATATATTTAGTGGCTTTAACCATCTGTATATTGTAGTAGCACTGAAGATGAGATTTTCATGTCTAAAACGTTGTGCTATACCGAAAGGGTTCTTTTTGATAAATATACCTTTAATAAAGGATTTTTAGTAATATTCTATAACATAATTCTATAACATAATTCTATAACAGATATCTATATCTTGTAGCAGCACTGAAGATGAGATTTTCATATCTAAAACGTTCTGTTATGTAGCCCGAAAAGGTTCCTTTTAATAAATATACCTTTTATTAAGGATTTTTTAATTAAAATTTTTGAAATTTTTTATACTAAACTTACGTGCATAGAAATCGGCTCACTTAAAAATTTGGTCATTTTTGATGTTTATTTCCTAAACCTGTTGGCCGATTTAAGTGATTTTCTAAACATGTTATAGCCTGATTCTTTATCAATACCACTGTAATAATATTGTTTCTAAACAGGTAAATTTTCATTGTATACCGGGTGTACCAATCAAACTGTGTTTTTTTCTCAAAGTTCGCATCACCCTGTGCAATATTCTAGCATTTATAAAATACTGAAATTAAAACTAAACTATAGCCTCAGGTTTTCTTAACATTTTGTTTTTCGATTTATTCGTTTATGTTGTATAATAAAAAAGTTAGGTACTTTAACAACTAGACATGTTCTTCATCAATACACGGTGTTTCTAAATAAGTACGACAAACTTTAAGGGGCAATTCTGCATGAAAAAATAATGATAGTTAGCTTTATAAACGTATGTCCGGAAATGTTTCGTTTCCGAGATACGGGATGTTGAAATTTTTCTTACAAACTGACGATTTATTTATTACTTTAAAAAAGGTTAAAATATGCGAATGAAATTTGGTGAGTTTTAAGAGATGGGTATTGCGGATTCTTTGACATAAAATTAAGAATTATATATTCACCATTAGCGTGCATACGGGTAATATGATCGGTCATATTACACGTATGCGCACTAATGGTGAATATTAAATTCTTAATTGTATGTCAAAAAATGTGTAATAACTACGTCTTAAAACCCACCAAAATTCATTTGCATATCTCAACTGGTTTTAAAGCAATAAATAAATCGTCAGTTTGTAAGAAAAAATTCAACATCCCTTATCTCGTAAACGAAACATTTGCGGACATACGTTTATGATGCAGTTATTATTTTTTCATGCAGAATTACCACTTAAAGTTTGTCGCACTTATTTAGAAACACCGTGTATTGATAAAGAACATGTCTAGTTGTTAAAGTAACTACCTAACTTTTTTATCATCCAACATAAACGAATGAATCAAAAAACATAATATTAAGAAAACCTGAGGCTATAGTTGGGTTTTAATTTCAGTATTTTATAAATGCTAGAATATTCCACAGGGTGATGCGAACTTTGAGTAAAAAACACAGTTTGATTGGTACACCCGGTATATAATCAAAATTTACCTCTTTAGCAACAATATTATTACAGTGGTATTGTTAAAGAATCAGGCTATAACATGTTTAAAAAATCACTTAAATCGGCCGACAGGTTTAGAAAATATTAGACATCAAAAATGACCAAATTTTTAAGTGGGCCGATTTCTATGCACGTAAGTTTATTACAAACCATTGAATTAGTAAAAATCAGCTGTTTTGTACCTATGAAATACAGTGTGTCCACGGATGGGGTGCCCGAGACGAAAAACTTTTTTATTTTTAATTTTAGCGAAAAATGTCATTCTTGATAAATAGTTTTGCTTGTTCCAAAACCCCATAAAATGAAATCAAATTCAAGTTTTTCAAAACGTGCTTAATTTTTTAGCCAATTTTATGTAAATCTCGATACTTTTTGCACTAAGTTCGAAATCGTAAAAATAATCTAGTGTTGTTAAACTACAATGTAGCCTAGTAAATAACTGTCGATAAATAATTTGAGAATTGTCATTCTTTTTCGACAAGTAAATGATAAGAATCCAACAAAGAATTTATCTTGTAAAATGATGGAATTGGAATGAAAATTCGCAAATTATTTATCTGAGTTGACAGTTACTAAGCTACATTGTAGTTTAACAACACTAGATTATTTTTAGGATTTCGAACTTAGTGCAAAAATGTATCGGGATTTACATAAAATTGGCTAAAAAATTAAGCACGTTTTGAAAAACTTAAATTTTATTTTATTTTATGGGGTTTTAGAACAAGCAAACTTTTTATCAAGAAAGATATTTTTCGCTAAAATTGAAAATAAAAAAGTTTTTCCTCTTGGGCACCCCATCCGTGGACACACTGTATATAATTTTTGGAAGCATCTGTATTATGTATCAATTTTATGATATCAAATCTCTCTGTAAAGCCATTTTAAAGTTCTCTCTAATATTAGCTCACAAAAAATAGTGTAAAGTGAATAAAATTCTGTGAATCTCGAAAACACATTATAGGTCTGGATCCCGCGTATGAAAAAAAAGTTGATTAATAGCAAGCTGAAAATTTGTTAATAGCTTAAGGGTGTCTAGTCGGATAAACTTTGATATATGGGAACGCTGAAACAGGGGCAGTTTTAATTGTGGAACAGATTAAAAATTTGGAACGGTCAGACCACGAAAACGGCACATGTATTTTGTCCGACAGAACAGACTTAAACTCTTCGAACAGAGATTAAACTCTCATGCAAAAAAATCAGACTGCTATTTATCACCTGTCATAATTTCTGTCATTTGACATATTCTATATGTTCCACTCATTAAAACGCCCATTTGGTGATAAATAGCAGTCTGATTTTTGCATGAGAAGTTAATCTCTGTTCAAAGAGTTTAAGTCTGTTCTGTCGGACAAAATACATGTGCCGTTTTCCAGGTCTGACCGTTCCAAATTTTTAACCTGTTCCACAATTAAAACTTCCCCTGTTCCAGTGTTCCCATATATCAAAGTTTGTCAGACTAGACACCCTTAAGCTATTAACAAATTTTCAGCTTGCTATTAATCAACTTTTTTTCATACGCGGGATCCAGACCTACACTAAGCGTCAAAATTAACGCACCACCTTAAAAATGGGACATTTTTAATATCTCATATTTCCTAAACCTGTTGTCCGATTTTAGTGATTTTTTTAATATGTTATAGCTTTATTCTTCAATAATATTGATATAGTAATATTGTTGCTAAACAGATACGTGATATTGTATACCTGGTGTAACAATGATAGTGTGTTTTTTTCTCAAAGTTTGGAACACCCTGTGGAATATTCTAGCGTATATAAAATATTGAAATTAAAACTCAACTGTACCCTTAAGCTTTCTTAACATTTCGCTTTTTGATTAATTTGATTATATATATACAAGCTGTACGCTCCCGAGGAAGCTGAAGCTGTTTTCACTGAAGATCCTTTTTGTGGGGGATCATCCCATTCTGACTTTGGTTTTACAATTGCTGGTGTGACTTCGCTGTTTCCATTACCTTTCTCCATTCTTCTCTCTCTCTGATTTTGCTTCCTATATTTCTAATTTCCATACTTCTTAAGTCTTCTTCCACTTGTTGTCTCCATCTGAGTTTAGGCCTGCCTCTGGTTCTTGTACCTGGTGGTATCCATTCGGTTATAACTCTTAACGGATTGTTCTTCTCTCTTCTCATTATGTGTCCATACCATCTAATTCTCTGTGCTTTTGTTGCTCTTACTATGTTCTCTTGACCCATCCATTCTTGTATTTCGTGGTTCATCCATTGCCTTGCATCCTCTTCGTTTTCCCTCTTTGGTCCCAGAATTTTTCTCATAATTTTTCTCTCAAAAACTTTCAGCTGCTCTTCTTCTCTTGCTGTTAATGTGAATGTCTCCAAAGCATATAGCACTATTGGTCTTATGGTCGTTTTGTAGATTTTCATTTTTGTATTTCGGCTTATCTTCTTATCTTTGAAAATTTTTTTATTTCTGTAGAATGCTTTGTTTCCTGCTTGAATTCTTCTTTTCATATCTACACTTTCATTTCTTCTGTTGACTAATACACCCAAATATTTGAATGTTTCAACCTCTTCGAAGCTGTGTGCGTCTATTGTCATTTCTGTCAGTTGCTCTTCTTTTTTTTACTTACATTCATGTATTTTGTTTTATTTTCATTTATTTCCAGTCCTCTTAGTTTGGATTCGTTTTCTATTTCTTGAAAGGTTTTCTTTAATGCCTTTTATCTGTTGCTACTATAATTATATCGTCCGCATATCCAATTATTTGTACTGTATTTTTATTTATAGTTCCTGCGTTTGACAACTTTTTTATTATCTTATCTAATGATAGAATAAATAGTACAGTTGAGAGCGCATCTCCTTGTCTTACTCCATTTTTAATTTTTATTATTTCTGTTCTCTCTCTTCCGGTGTCTATTGTTGCTTGGGAATCTCGCATTGTCATTTCTATCATTCTTATAATTTTATTTGTTATTTTGCTCTCTTGTAAGTCTTGGATCATTTTTCTTCTACTTAGTTTGTCAAAAGCCTGTTTAAAGTCTAGAAAAAGTATATGTGCTTCTCCGTCGTACTCGTATGTTTTCTCTATCGCTTGTTTTAGTGTATGGATAGCATCTATCGTGGATCTTCCTTTTCTGAAACCGTACTGGTAGTCTCCTATGCTTTGTTCTGTGTATATTGTTAGTCTGTCTCTAATTATACCAGTCAGTACTTTATATGTTACATTCAGTAAATTAATTGCTCGGTAGTTTTTACATATCCTGTGGTCTCCTTGTTTTGGGATTGTCACAATAATTCCTTTCTTCCATTCTTCGGGCATTGTTTCCTTATTCCATATATTCTGTATTAGTTCATAAATCTTTCTGTATAGTGCTTCACCCCCGTATTTTATAAGTTCTGCACATATTCCGTCCTCTCCCGCTGTTTTCCCGTTTTTCAGTTTGCATATTGTATCTTTTACTTCTGTATAGGTCAATTCTTCTTCTTCACCTTGTTCCGGGTTCATTATTGTTTCTCTTTCTTCTTCTACATCCGTTTCTTGATACATTTCTTCGAAATACTTCTGCCATGTTTCTGCTTCTATGGCTACATTAGCTGTCCGTTTTCTACTACCTAGCTTTAAGTATTGGTACAGTGGTTTTGAATTGTGTCTCTTATTTTCTGTTTCGATCTCGTTCATAATTTCGTCTACTTTTTTATTTTTCTTTGATTTAAACAATTTCTTTGTCTTTTTCCTTTGATCTTGGTATTTTTCTCGTTTCTCTTCTTTACCTGTGCTTAGCCATTTCAATCTTGTTTTATTCTTTTCGTCCACTGCTAGTTTGCACTCTTCGTCAAACCAATTGTTTCTTCTTTCTTTTTGCATTTTTCCAACTACTTTCTCTGCTGCAGTGTTTATTCCTTGTTTGATTTTTTTCCACTGCTCCTCCATTTCTTGTTCCTCCTTGAACTGCATCTCTACATTTACTTCTTTTACAAATCTTCTTTTTACTCCTTTATCTTTCAATTTATCTACGTCCCATCTTCCCTGTGCTTTTCGTCTTTCATTCTTTGTTGTTTTTATTTTACATTTTGCAATCACTAGCATATGGTCCGAATCGATGTTTGCCCCTCTGTGAGATCTCACGTCATTTATCGACTGTTTGTGTGACTTTTTAATAAGTACATGGTCTATTTGATTCCCCTCCAGACTGCCTGGTCTCATCCATGTTATCTTGTGTATGTTTTTGTGTTTATATCTCGTGCTACTTATGTCCATGTTTAATGCCGCTGCTAAATTACATAATCTTTCTCCATTACTGTTTGTTGTGCTATGTAATGAGTTTTCCCCTGCAACCTCCCTAAAGCATTTTTCTTTACCTATTTGTGCGTTGAAATCGCCTATAATAATTAATATATCTTCTCCCGGGATTTTTTCGGCATTTTCTTCTAGTGTTTCATAGAACTGTTGTTTTATTAAGTCATCACTGTTTTCTGTGGGTGCATAGACATTTATTATGGACAACTTGTTCGGTTTGCTGTTTACTCTTATGTATGATAATCTTTGACTTATGGGTGTAAATTCCATAACTTTATGCCTTATTTCCCCTAACACAATAAAAGCAGTTCCTCCATATCCTTGTTTTTCTTCTCCAGCATACCATACTGTATAATTTTCTTTTTCGATTTTTCCATGTCCCCCCACCTGGTTTCTTGAATTCCTGCAATATCTATATTGTATTGTTTCAACTGTGTCGCTAGCTCCTCCATTTTTCCTTCTTCTAGCAGTGTCCTGACGTTCCATGTTCCATTTTTTTTGTCATTTTTTTAATTCTCTTCCTTTTTTTTGTATTTTTCTTATTATTTTGAATATACCGTGACTCATTTACCTCTTCGTTTGCATTGTCTGTTTCCTTTTCATCCATCCATTCTCTTTTGTCTAGTTTTTTGGGACATTTTCAATTTCTATAAGTTTATTTTCTTTTGCATTCCATTTTAGCACTTTGTCATTTATTTCTAATTTCTGGTATCTGATTTTTACTTTTGCTCCTTTGCTTCTCTGTTGTTTTGCTATGTCTCTGATTTCTTTTTGTATCTTTGCTTCCTTGAACGTCAGCGCTGCATCTATGTATATTTCTCTACAGTCTCTTGTGTATTTGAGTTTACCTTTTTCTTGCAGTATTTTCTGTTTGTCTTCCCAGCTCTTCGTTTCTATTATACATTTCTTGTATCCTATCTTAAACGCACTTTTAACTTCTATTTTCAGTTGCAGCTCTGTTTCCATCATTTTTTGTATGTTTTCTCTTAGTCTAACTTCATCTTCCAGATCTACCTGAATTCCTGTTATGATTAATTTATTGCGTATTTTTTCTTTATCGATCTTCTCTAATCTATTCTCCATGAGTGTTAACGCTTTTTTGAGTTCTTCGTTTTCTTTCTCCCATTTTTGTTCTTTTTTTTCTACTTCTCTTTTTAAATTTTCTGTTTCTGCTTTGTTTTGCTTAAGCTTCTGCTTAATATCTTCCAGTTCGTTTTTCATATCCTTGATTTCATCTTTAATCTCTGTTTTGCTTTCCAGGATATCTTCTTTAATTTCTTGCCTCATCTGGCTCAGCAATATCTTAATCTCCTCCATGTCCGTTAATATTGTACTTACTTTTTTTATGCGCGTGTCTGGAGCTTTTTGCTTTTATGTTGCTCTTCTTTGTCTTCTTCAATCGAGCTGTCGTGCTCCGGTTTGTGTCTTTTTCCTTCTTTTTTATTTTCTTCGTTGTTCATCTATTTGTCTTGTTGTTTGTTTTCTAGACTGAAAATCTTTATCAATATAATGCGAGAAAAATATATTTTTAGTTCACTTAAAGCTTATAATATACACAAAAAATAGGAAAATGTAACCTGTGTCTAATAGTAATTATTATTATTATTATCTTCTTATTTTTAATTACGTTTTGGTAAGGTCTCAGATATTTTGCACACGCCGGCAACGTCGCAGAATATTTGGCCGTACTTCTGTTTGCTAATTTATTTATGGCTTTCAGTAATTAAATATTCATTAATGTTTAATTATACACGTTTTTGTTATATTCAATGTTTGTTGTATTTGTAACTTAAAAAAATATTGTTCTGTATAATATTATTGCAAATCTCCTCTCTTACGTGCATCAAATTAACAAAAAGATGACTTACAGTTGAAATGTTGAATTCACCACACACTTTGTGAAAATTTCACCAAAAACCAATGTTTACTTCCGTACTAAAACAACTTTTTCCACCAGAGCGCAAATCAACTTGTGTTCACACCAACTTTTAACACTCTTATGTGTTTGATTATGTTGGATAATAAAAAAGTTAGATACTTTAACCACTAGCAACGTTCTTCATCAATACAGGGTGTTTCTAAATAAGTGCGACAAACTTTAAGGGGTAATTCTGCATAAAAAAATAATGACCGTTTACTTTATAAATATGTGTCCGCGTTTCCGAGATACGGGATGTTGAATTTTTTCTTACAAACTGACGATTTATTTATTGCTCTAAAACCGGTTGAGATATGCAAATGAAATTTAGTAGGTTTTAAGAGGTAGTTATTGTGCATTTTTTGACGTACAACTAATTTTATATTCACCATTGGTGTGCATACCGGTCATATTACCCGGTCATATTACCCGTATGCACGCCAATGGTGAATATAAAATTCTTAATTGTATGCCAAAAAATGCCCAATAACTACCTCTTAAAACCTACCAAATTTCATTTGCATATCTCAACCGGTTTTAGAGCAATAAATAAATCGTCAGTTTGTAAGAAAAAATTCAACATCCCGTATCTCGCACACGAAGCATTTGCGGACAGACGTTTATAAAGCAAACGGTCATTATTTTTTATGTACAATTACCCCTTAAAGTTTGTCGCACTTATTTAGAAACACCCTGTATTGATGAAAAACGTTGCTAGTTGTTAAAGTACCTAACTTTTTTATTATCCAACACAAGCGAATGAATCAACAAGCAAAATGTTAAGATAGCTTAAGGTTACAGTTGAGTTTTAATTTCAATATTTTATATACGCTAGAATATTCCACAGGGTGTTCCAAACTTTGAGGAAAAAACACACTATCATTGTTACACCCGGTACACAATGACCCTTATCTGTTTAGCAACAATATTATTACATCGATATTCTTGAAGAATAAAGCTGTAACATATGAAAAAAATCACTAAAATCGGACAACAGGTTTAGGAAATATGAGACATTAAAAATGTTCCATTTTTAAGGTGGTGCGTTAATTTTGGAGCTTAGTGTATTATGCCAAATTGAAATTTTCAGCTGGCAGATTTTTTATAAACAAATTATGTGATCATAATTATTCAAAAACATTTTAAAAAAATAAGTGATGAAATATCAATATTTTCTGGTCCCACAAAAGCAATACTCTAAATAATTTATTACCAATTTTGTGTGTTTTTTAGTTTATGGTTTGTTTGGGTACTATATAGGTACCTAATACATTATTAATACAAAAATGCCCGTCACAGTTCGGACGAGAATTTTAGTTATTAACAAATAAGGGTCAAAAATGGCAGTTTTTCCGTTTAAATCGCTACAAGTAAAAATAGGGTAATTAAATATCTTATTTAGGGAATTCATCTTTTAGTAGATGAGCAAAGGATTAGAATGATAGTTTTTGAATTTTGGTCCGAGCATTAGTTGCTTCGGAAATTGCAAAATAAGACTAAAATTTCGAAAATCAAAAATTTGCTATAACTTTTGTGAAAATGAACTTAAAGCCGGGTCCATACTATGTAACAAAACATGTTAAATAACAAAGTTTCATAACTTGTTACAGAATTTTAAATAAAAATGTTTTAAAACACAGTGTTGTATAACATTTTTGTGGTTATACAGCATGTTTTATGTTATCCAACACTTGTCGGTAAACATCAAAGAAAGTTATAAAACATTGTTGTAAAACCGCATCGCCACTGATCTACATTTAAAAACATGTTATTAGAGAGATATTGCAGAGCCTTTTTTGCACTTGCTGTATTACAGCACGCGTTATTTTGACAGTAGAGCATGCGCCGATGTGATATCTGGCTTACGCTGCGTTATTGGAAATACGGCCTGCCGTTATTAGGGGAGTCGTTACGCTGTGCGGTATTCGTTGCGCTATTTTCTTTTCAGGTTATGTTTGTTGTTTATCTTTCATTTAAACAAAATTTATTCGTAATCATTTCCTAAAATGGGTATCTCAGACAGTGGCAAACGAATTAGATTTACGTCTGATGACGATTTGTGTTTATTAAAACAAGTTTTATGTCAAAATCCATTGACTTCTCCAGAAAATTGGACGTTAGTTCAGGAAAACATGAAGAGTGCAACAGGAAAATCTTTTATTTGTAAGAACATTCAAGGATCATTTATTTCTCTTGCTCAATATTTGGAAGAAAATACAAACCTTTCTTCCATCTAAATTCTGGATTTTGATTACCTACAAATTAGATAAACAACTATCTTAATCGAGCCGTAAAATACCGCAACTAAAATGTTGAGCAATATCTGTATTTATGAAACGTCTGAGAAATATCATTTCTGTCAAAATAGCGCGGTGTAAATAGCGCAACGTAGGCTGTGTTAAATTTGCAATATCTCTCTATTGAAACATTTTTCTCTTCTCTGACTGGCATAGTTCACGAGCAGCAACCATTGGAATCATATCGTCTTGTTCGTTCTTGAGTGATTTTTCTAAATTTTTCATTGCTCTAACAGTCAATGAGAGCGTCACAAACTTCTGGTACAATATTCGAAATATTTTGCTTAGAAAATTTAAATAAATAACTTAAACTTTGGTACGAATCTCCACTGGTTAAGAATCTTATCGTAACTGCTAATCTTTCTCTTGAAATTGCATCGTGAAATGGTGTCTTTCCTGCCTATTATATGACCGATTTTATTTATGAGAAGTTCAAAATCAGAACTTTTCATTCTTAAAAAGTTTTCAAAACTGCTATCATATTTAATGTCTCCTGTCGGTGGGCCTATGTCATCTCTTTCCAGATCAGCTAAAAGAGTTGTATTACCACAATATTTTGCTCGGGCTGCTAATGAAGACTGCACCCAAAATCTTCGTTTAACACGCCGCGCGCCGGTGTCGCCTACACAAAATTACACAAGCTGCTGCTGCTATGACGGCATACTCTACGTATGACGGCATTTTATATACTAACTAAGCTACCAGCTATCCAACTAAAATGTTGCAAAAGTTATGCGCATTTTGTTGTTATCTTTTTGATACACAGTCTGGATGCTTTGTTATATTATAACAAGTTACATAACAAAGTTGTATAACAAATTTGTTGTATAACTTTGTTATTAACATGTTTTGTTACATAATCTGGACCCGGCTTAAGACTTTGATATTGCATGAACAGTTGAGTTAAACAGTCCACATAAAAATACACAAAACATTTCAATATGATTTGTCAATTAGATTAAATTTTATTCAATTTGTTTATCCCACAGAACTTTTTTTGCAATGTTATTGCTCAGAAAATTATAATAATACAACGATTTTGTGGGTACCACATGAAAGAAGAAGACCAATATTTTCATTATTTTTAATAAAATATCAACAAAAGTCATTTTTACCATTGCAAAAATATTTTAATAAATTTAAGTAATTTTTGCCTTATAAATCATTTGAATAACTTTGTTAATATTAACTGTAGACTAAATCCACTTCATTATTTGTAAATGTGATATTTTTACACAAATTATCACAAAAAAATTTCGCCTAGATCAACTAATGTCAAAGTTAGCCACGTTTTTTATTTAATTTACAGCAATTTTTTTAAGAATTAAGCAACCTAACTAGCTCTATTTTGAAATTCAAGGTATATAGTTTATGTGTAAAAGTTTTAATAAACTTTGAACTTCAAAAGAGTGGTTAATAAAGCTTTAAAAATGACGTCCTAACGAAATCAACTCGGGGTCGGTGGAGAAGATATATTAAAATCTGTGCACTCAAAAAATGAAATTGATTCTTCACATATACGATATTAATATATCTGGAGCTTGTTGATGGATATTGATCATTATTATTTTTTAGTTGTATGTACTCGTAGTCATGTAGAGTACGTTATGTACACATATCCCCACCTAACATTAAAAAAACCCTTGGTTATCACCCAGGGATATGAAAAATACATTACGACCGATTCTCAGACCTACCGAATATACATATATGTATAATTTCATAAAAATCGGTCAAGCCGTCTCGGAGGAGTATGGCAACTAACACTGTGACAGGAGAATTTTATAGACGTAAATATATGGATGGCTGACGTAAAAAATAGTGGTTGGTGATAGAAGGGTGAAAATTAAGGGTTGTATGTATTTTTAATGCTACATAATATAAAATTAAGGTACACAATTTTGTCTAAAAAAATAAAAAACTGACAGGGGCAACCCCTCTTATAACTTATGGGTATGAAAAATAGATTACAACCTATTCTCAGTCCTACAGGATATACGTGTAAAATTTTATAAAAATCGGTCAAGTGGTTTCGGAGGTGTATGGTAACTAACACTTTTGACAGGAGAATTGTATTTGCGAACTCAATCGACTATAGGTGGCAGTGCAGTTGCATGAAAATGGCCCATGTAATTGGGATACGTGTTTTTATATAATTAATTTTTTTATTGATGTAATTAATTAATATAAATAAATCATTCATTAAATGAACATACCCGATAAGAATTCAATCGACGTTGATACATAGGTTAACGGATGGTTTGTTTACATTTTCATCCCAATTCCTCTAGTTCTAAACAAGCGGCAGCACCCTCGCTTGAGTTCGCGAATATAGAAGTAACTGTGAATTAAATAAAAAAAGTGGCTAACAATTAACCTAGGCGAAAAGTTTTTTAAATTCTTGTAAAAATGCCAGCTTTTCAAATCCCAAAGTAGATTTAGTCTACAGTCAATATTAACAAAGTTATTCAAATTATTTATAAGCCAAAAATGACCCTACTTTAGTAAAATGTTTTCGGAATGGTAAAAAGGACTTTTTATTTATCGATTTTATTAAATACGATGAAAATATAAGTACATTTTCTTCTTTCATGTGGTTTTCAGAGAATTGTTGTATCATTATTATTTTCCGAGCAATAACATTGCAAAAAAAGGTATTTGTGATAAACAAATTGAATAAAATTTAAACTAATTGACGAATCGTCTTGAAATTTGTTGTGTATTATGTTATTATGAACTGTTTTGACTCTACTTTTCATGCAATATTAAAGTCTTAAGTTCGTTTTGGCAAAAGTTATAGCAAATTTTAGTCTTATTTCGCAATTTCCGAAGCAACAAATGATCGGACCAAAATTAAAAAACTGCCATTTTAAACCTTTGCTCATTTACTAAAAGATGAATAATCCAAATAAGATATTTAATTACCCTATTTTTACCTGTAGCTATTTAAATGAAAGAAACTGCCATTTTTGACCCTTATTTGTTAATAACTAAAATATTCTGGTCCGAACGTTGATTTTTGTATTTATAATGTTTTATGTACCTATACAGGGTGTTTCATTAATAATTGTCCATATAGTAACTAGAGAAACCTTAGCACAAAATACGAAGATTTAACCTAAAACTCTTAAATAAAATGTGGTTCCTTACAGAGTTACAGGGTGTTTTACCTAAAAATTTAAAAACCATTTTTGCTTAACATTTTAAAACTATTCGACGTATCCTTTTCATACATGGCAGGAAGTATAGGTACTGTATAAACTACTAAATTATGTTAAACAAACGTTTCTGGCTATTACCAGGGGAGTACGACGGGGGAAAGTGAATGGTTGACCCTTTCCAAATTCTACACCACTGGCGGAATTGCTATTTTAGTTCAATTATTACTTTTTACAAAAATAATATACTTTTAATTCGTAACGCTAAAGTCTTTATTTTTCGAGATCTTTGAAGTTAAACATAAACGACACCGTTTATTTTGATTAATGTATTGTGTCGCTTCATTTTTAATTTCAAATATCTCGAAAACTAATCATTTTATCGTTCCGAATGAAGAGTATATTATTTACATAAAAAGTACTGGAAAATCAAAAAATTACACTAAAATAGCAATTTCGTCAGTGACGTAGAATTTGGGAAGGATCAACCAGCCACTATCCCCTGTCGTACGCCTCTGGTAGTATCTAGAAACGTTTATTTATCTTAATTTAGTAGGGTGTACAGTACCTACACTTTCTGCCAAGTATGATAAGAATAAGCCAAATAGTTTTAAAGTACTGGGTACAAATAATTTTTAAAATTTAATCATATGAATCATATCATAAATTAATCAAAATAACTGTGCCGTTTCATATTTAACTTCAAATATCTCGAAAACTAATGACTTTATCGTTACCAATGAAGAGTATATTATTTACGTAAAAAGTATCGGTGAATCTAAAAACGGCACTAGAATAGTAATTCCTCCAGTGGCGTAGAATTTGAGAAGGGTCAACCATTTACTATCCCCTGTCGTACGCCTCTGGTAGTGGCTAGAAACGTTTGTTTATCATAATTTAGTAGTTTATCCAGTACCTATACTTTATGCCAAGTATGAAAAAGGATACGTGGAATAGTTTAAAAATGCTGAGCAAAAATAGTTTTTAAATTTTTAGGTAAAACACCCTGTAACTCAGTAAGGGACCACATTTTATTTAAGTATTTTAGGTTAAATCTTCGTATTTTGTACTAAGGTTTTTTCTGTTAATATATGGACAATTATTAATGAAACACCCTGTATACTGCCGTGTTAAGGTAAAAGGCAGTAAGTGACATTTTTGTCAAAAATGAGATATTCATGTATCCTACCTAAGTAGTAACTGCTCTTACTTTTACAAAGGGTTTGGTGCACATTTAGTCAACTTATACCAGAACTAGCAATGGTAAAAAGCAGTAATAACAAAGAAACTCTCAATGTGATGGTAACAGGCAGTATCCAACGTAATAACTAATTACTGCTGTTTGCCTGCACAGAGATCTGGAACATAATTTTTAATGTGAATGTAAACGGCAGTATATACTTAGTAAAGTAGATACTGCTATTTTCCTTCACATTTGTATTCAAAGTTTGTATTATATCATGGCATAAGGCAGTATCTTCTCAGGTACTGCTATTTGCGTAAATATCACCTGATTTAACACCCGTTAAAATAAGCACATGGCATTTGTGAACAAAAATGTAATTTGCGGTTCCTGCTCGTACTTAGATTTGTCTAGTCTACTGTTTGAAGTGTATGTAAGGTATTGTATTTTGTGGAGTGCACCAAAAGTATTCAAATAACATATTCACCTCACGGGGTAAATATTTAGTGTCCTTAATAATACAAGCAGAAGCATCAGCTCAAAATAATAGGTATATTTATGTTTTTAAAATTAACGCTTTTTTGTTATAAACGAGTAACATGTCTCTTGAGTCTGTAAGCATTAATAAGTTTGAAGCAACTTGTACATCTTGCTTGAAATGGCTACAGCACTCTGAAAAGGCCAAAAAAGGAAGATTTGAATACAAACAGGATGTGGCACACGAAAAGTGGAAACCTAAGTATTAAGGAGTGTAGACTTACAGAAAGTAATAATGCTACCAAGGATTCCCGGAAGCCAGAAGACATTTTTTACAAGACTACTTGTGGCTTTTCATCTAACCTTTGCATCAATGGCAAACAAGAAGAGTAGAAGCAATAAAAAAACATATCAGTCTTGTGGCATAAAGGAGTGGCTGGAAGAAAGGCAGAAGAAATTGCATCTGCATATTGTAGAGCTTTAGTTGAAGAAAGAGACGCCGTTAAAGCATTGTATTGGACAGATAATTGCTCAGCCCAAAATAAAAATTGGAGCTTATTTACCATATTTGTCACAATGGGAAATTTAAAAATGATTGCCACCTCTGAAATTACTCTTAAATATTTTGGGACAGGCCACACCTTGATGAGTGCGGATTCTGTTCATCACGGTGTGGAACAGAGCATGAAGATAACAAATGAAGGAAATATTTACGACTTCAACGATTTTATCAAGGCTGTAGAAAGACTGTGTATCATTTTTGTCTTTCATTAAAAGATGACGTAGAAGACTTAAATTTCGAATAGTTTTTTTTCAATATTATGTAATTAATTAAAACTTTTTTCTTTTTCTACTGTGAAGTACATTTGATTTTTTATTTGATTAGACTACCGCTTTATTCTGCATTTTGTTTTTATTTTATTTCTAAAACCGATGTTTACATAAAGCTGACAATTCTACATTTCTGCATAAGAAAACAACTTCATTATTAGGGCAAACAGAAGTAACTGTTGAATTTTCAGCCAAAAAACAAGTAACGCGATTGTTTGATTTGTCAAAAATTGACATATTTTTTAATGTTTTTTAACGTTTTTCTGCTTAAAATTAAAGGAATAATAAATTTGTTTGAAAGAAAAAATCTTAAATTTCAAATAACTCGAAATTCAAAACCATTATTTTGGCACTTACTGCTTTTTACCTTATCACGGCAGTATAGTACCCAATAAAACCATTTGCAACCTGGCTGGTCAAGTGTCCCGACAAAAACCTTATCTCTCTGGACTATATACGTACTTGCTGTATTAGTCTTATATTTTCTAATTAGATTTCTTTTTAGACCAGGGCGCATCTGTAAAAATATTAGTACATTTGGACGTTGAGAGGTGACTCAAATTTTTTTGGAGAAATTGCTTGAAAATCAATCAAATAATAATATTTGAGTTATCCTCCCTCTCAAAAAGGTCCGGAACATTGTTTAAATAAACAAAATGTCAAAAAATTAAGGAAAAATTCGACTTTTTTGTTGGTTTTTTGATTATAACTTTAAAAGTATTCATTTCCGAGAAAAGTTGTACTAAGATAAAAGTTGCGTAATTAAATTTCCTACAATATAGAATTGGTTAAAAATTTAAGAAATAGTCACCCTTGTTGAAAAATAGCAAAAATTGTGAAAAAGACATACAAAAACAAGTATTCGCATTTTACGTTTTTCAACCATTTATGCTATACTTAGGACCTTCATATTTCACCCTGAAATATTTTATGATACAGTAAAACAATATTGTAAATTTCATTAAGATCAGTTCGATAGATTTTGCAAAATAAATTTTGCAATCCAGCTTTCGTAAAAAAAATTCATTTTTTCAAAATGTTACAGGACTGAAAATAAAGCAGATAGCAAGTTGAAATTTTTTTTGCATATAGAAGTGTACTGTACCTGTCATTTGCAATTTCGCAAAATTAAAGTCGCTTAACACGACGGCGTCAGGAATTTTTTTAAATAAACTTTAATTATTGGTGCTACGCGCAGGACAGCGGATAGGTTGCTCTGATTGGGCATTCCAATGACCTTTGATAATGATTGATAAATTTTAATTTTTATGACATTTCGATATAAATAAATAAATTTGTTTATTGCAAAATAAAAACACAAACTCTATCCTTTGAAATAACACTTTTGTTAGCAAAAACTTTCTTTGTTCATATATTTTAATTTAAATAATAAAAGTTTATTATTTTTAAACATATGCAATTGTTTAAACAATATTTCACAAACAATAATAAAATTAGTTTGATTTTTGTGGAATTAAAAAATTAAAATACAACAAAATATAGAGTAAGAAAATAATATATTAGATAAAGATTGGAACAAATTTTGGTGGAAATCAACCTGTGTGAATCGAACACCGCTGTCCTGCGCGTAGCACCAAAAATTATAGTTTATTTCAAAAATTTTCTGACGCCTTGTTAATTAATCGATTTTAATTTTGATAATTGCAAATGAAAGGTACAGTACACTTCTATAAGCAAAAAAAATTCAACTTGCTATCTGCTTTATTTTCAGTCCTGTAACATTTTGAATAAATGAATTTTTTTTGCGAAAGCTGTATTTCAAAATTTATTTTGCAAAATCTATTCAACCGATCTTAATGAAATTTATAGTATTGTTTTACTGTATCATAAAGTTTTTCTGGGTGAAATATGAAGGTCCTAAGTGTAGCATAAATGGTTGAAAAACGTAAAATGCGAATACTTGTTTTTGTATGGTTTTTTCGCAATTAATGCTATTTTGAAACTAGGGTGACTATTTTTAAAATTTTTAACCAGTTTTATATTCTAGTAAATTGAATTACGCAACTTTTATTTTTGTACAACTTTTCTAGGAAGTGAATACTTTTCAAGTTATAATCAAAAAACGAAGAAAAAAATCGAATTTTTCCTTCAATTCTTGACATTTTGATTATTTAAACAATGTTCCGGACCTTTTTGAGAGGGAGGATAACTCAAATATTATTATTTGATTTATTTTCAAGCAATTTCTGCAAAAAAATTTGAGTCACCTCTCAACGTCCATCTCAAAACAGATCCTCCCTGGACTATTTAGCAACTGTACCTCTCCCCAGTCATAGAACAAAAAAAGCTGAAAAAAACGTTATTACAGATATTTGAAGGTTCTAAATTCTAAAAGGGGTAGCTGAGGGGTAGCTGATGAAAAATTCTTAAAGGCGTACATCTGATTTTGCTTTGTTTTTTTAAACAATGTTTTTTGTTTTTTTTTTGTTTTTTTTTGGCACAGGAATTGGCCATTCAGCCAGTCACAACTTTTTAAGTTGCTCCTATAAACAATGATAAAAAGTGAAAAAATGTTTTTTGCTTATAAAAAGTGTCTTACTTTGTTCCCTTAAACCTCCCCAAATTTTTGTGTACGTTCTAATTAAATTATTATTGTGGTACCATTAGTTAAGCACAATGTTTTAAAACTTTTTTGCCTCTTAGTACTTTTTCGATAAGCCAGTTTTGTGAAATATTTTAAAAATTTGTAAAATTCACCACTTATTTTTAAATGGTTATTAAGTAAGATTATAGAGACCTGGAAAATATTATTCTATAACCTTACTTAACCATTTACAAATATGTGGTGGATTTTACAAATGTTCAAAATATCTCAAACTGGTTTATCGAAAAAGTACTAAGAGACAAAAAAGTTTTAAAAACATTGTGTTTAGCAAATGGTACCACAATGATAATTTAATTGGAACGTACACAAATATTTGGGGGGTTAAAGGGTACAAACCCCCATAAAATTTTTATGGGGTGCACAAAATTTCACTATTTTTTAAGATGTTCCTGCCATAAGAATGCCACATGTCCATTTTAAATAAAAAATCTCTAATAGATTTCGATATATTGGAAAAAATCGATTTTCATTTTGTAACTTTAAAGGGCTGTAACTTTTGTTATGTGCACATTTGTACTAAACTATGGAAAGTTAGGTTCAATCGAAATATTTTTGGTCCCAGAATATGTAATTTATACTATTATTTAACTACACATACCACAAGGAAACATGTTCAGAATATCCATATTGAATTTTAAAATAAAATGTAAGTTTCATTGTTTTAAATTAAACATTAAACAATATTAAACATTACAGCTATAGCATGTTTTTTTGTTGATATTTACAGCCCTTTTAATGCACTTTATTTGAGTGCTAATTTTCACAAAGAATTCATTTTTACAACCATATAAAATATATAAATATATTAAAGAGCTGTGATTTTATGGCTTTTGACACACAAACTCATAGATTATGTTTTTATCCCATATTAATCTGGTAAACGTTTTTTATGCGAGTTGTAGTTGTTCAATAAAACATATTTGTTTATTTTTATTTTTATTTACCAATTTTTATATACTCAAAACCTTGTTTGTATTAATTTTTTAACTTATAGTGTAATTCTGTTCAATGACTGGGCTTTTCTAGTGTCTATTAATTATTCAATTTTCGCTTGTCCTCTACTGGACATAGATCTCCCTCAGAATTTTTCATCCATTTTGATCTTGTGCCTCTTGCATCTAATTCCTATGACGTTTTAGTTAGTCAGTCTACGTGTTGGTGGACGACCTCCGCTTCGTTAGGAGTCATCTCTTGGTCTCCATTTCCGTATCCGCTTTGTCCACCTGTTATCTGTCATTCAAGCCAAGCGACCAGCCTAGTTCCATTTCAGTGTTGTTATTCTCTTTACAGCATTAGCAACTTCTGATCTTCATCGTCGTTTTGGGTTCTTGTCTCGCAGTGAAACGCCCAACATAACGTTTCGTCTCCGTAAGTCCCAGTGTAATTAGGTGTTCAATATTTAAATGATATTAATGAACCTTGGAGTTACAGTGGAACCTCGATAACTCGGATTAATCGGGACCATGGCCGATCCGGGTTAGCCGGAGAATATGGTAAAAATTAATACAATACAGTATACTTACAGATAAACTCCGTTATAATTGAATTAGCATGAAATATATGCACAGTACACATCTAAATTATGTATAGATGTATAGAGTATTGTTCATTTCTTGGTAAAAAACTCGGTACTACACACAATACGGTCACAATCGGAACGATGTTATGTTATTTAAGAAAATGCAGACTAAGACCATTGTTTAAAAAAGAATTTTTTAAATAGTCTTTTAGTCTTTTTTAAACAATGCTAAGACAGTTTGAAATATATAAAGGAATACAGGTGCTGTTGTTTCTGATAATCCGGGATAATGAACGTCGCTCTGCCGCCGTGTGCCATGAGTCATTTTTACTATCGTATACCTACTTCAAATTACACAAATACACATGTGAATACACATTATCTCTGAAATATTATATTACATACATTTTTATCGTTGAAATGTTTGTCTGATGAAAATCGGTCCGGGTTAGCCGGACTTCCGGGTTATCGGGGGCCGACTTATCGGGGTTCCACTGTATATGGATCCGTTCTAGGTGGTCCAAGTATCGTAAGGTATGAATAATGGGCTCTATCTCTGATAAACCATAATCAGTAAACCTTAGGTATTTTCAAATATGATATATAAAATCAAAAACGTGCTGTTTTTTTAATTACCATTAAACATAGTAGTGTCATGTTTTAACATATTTATATTAAAAATTGGCGAAAAGAAACTTGGGCGTATTCTTATAGGGATAGCAAGGTAGCTGTTGATCAATGTAAGCATGATTGTTAATTGTTCAATATGAATAACTATTATAGATGTTCTTATATTAACCACTAGTTACCACCTATTTTATTTTAAAAATAATTATCAGATATGTATTTTAATGGCCTAACAATAAATATTTAAATAAGTAAAACATTTCAAGAAATTAACATTTTTGTTAATTCCGTCTGTTGTAATTTTGTATTTTTAAATTGAGTGTGTATGACTTATGTCAAATATTTCATAAAAAATTAAGACTAAGAATTTGAGATTATTTCTTGTAGGTTATATTCAATAATATAACATATAACACCATAAAACCACTTAAAAATATATAAAAATAGCATGGGAAGCACTCGTAGAGAGAAAAGACACAAGTAAAAAGCTACACAATTAGGTATGACATAAATGAGAGTAAAATAAAAAAAGTTATAAAAGTGATTAAGAACAAGAAATGATCCGAAACCGGAGTCATCACGCCTGAACTTATAAATACTGATCAGAAAACTATACAAAATGATCCAATGAAAGGAAAACTCCCAAAGGAATGAACTCAATGATATATAAATATAAGGGCTTAACATATGCCGCCAGAAGTCCAAGATAATTAAGTTTGCCATGAGGAATTTAAAACAATCAGGTGCTCTAAATCTGTTCTTCTTCTTCTTTTGGTGTAGACATGACTGTTTGTTTTTTCAATGTGCCTCCAGTAAGTTGTCATTCCAGTGTTTTCGTGGTCTTACCATTGAACGTCCTTACTACTCTATTTGATGTCATTCGGCTTCTCTTCTGTGGCCGTTCCATTCTACTCTTCTGTTTTTTATTCAGTTATTAATGTTGCATCTCCTTGCATCTCCATCGTATATCTGCACTTCTAGCTCTGTCCCATAGTGTCTTACCATCGATTTTTTGAAGGGTTTTCATTTCTGCCCTTTTTAGCATTCTTCTTATCCTGTCTGTATCAGGTCGTGTTTCTGCTGCGTATGTGATTAATGGTCTGATGACTGTTTCGTAAATTCTGCCTTTCATTTCTTTTTTGAAATTTTCATTTCTCCTTATTGTTTTATTCAGGCAACCTGCTGCTCTGTTTGCTTTATTCACTTGATCTTCCACTTCTGTTTCGAGCTCTCCATAGCTAGATAGTGTGATGCCTAGATATCTAAACTTGATGACTTGTTATGTTATCCAGCTCTAATTTACACCTTAGTAGGTTTGCTGTTATAACCATGCACTTGGTTTTTTTTTTGAAACAATTAACATGTTACATTAAATTGATGCAGCATATGCAGTAAATCAACTTCACTTTGAGAGATTGGTATTGAATCGTCTCCATAGCAGATTATTTAAATTGTTTTTCTCCCATTTGGTGTCCTTTTCTAGTTCTTACTTTTTTATTATCTCATCCATGATCAGGTTGAAGAATCGAGGACTTAGGGAATCCCTCTGTCTTATCTCATTGCTAGCTTCAATTGGGTCAGTTATTTCTTCTTCTACTTTGACTTTTATTGTGTTGTTCTGGTAGATATTTTCGATCTTTTTATTTATTCCTAGAGATACCTCTCTTGCGTACAATAAATAGATAACGTCCTTTAATAACGCTTTAATTGAATCGCTTCATGCTAAAAGGGCTTCAGTAAAAAAAAATGACAATTTGCATTAAACTCGTTTTTAGTATTTTACATCGTGTCCATATACAAATTTGTGCTAAAAAGGCCTCAATTAGATGCTCCTAATGCATAGAAAAATACACTTTCTCATTTTATGCTAGAAGGGTCCCAGTAATTGACTGTGGTCATCTTAGCATGAACGTTTTATTTTTAACACATTTATTTTTACACATTCTGTTATAATTTCTTTGTTGAAAACTTCAAGTTGTCATTCGGCAGGCCACAAATTGATATTTGCTGTGTTTGCGAAGAACTACCGCTGAAGATAAAGAGTCTGCATTTAAATGATGCTGCTAAGCGGTGTGCTGAAACCCAGTTAGCAATTCATAAAAGGAAATCCAAAAAGTTTTACAACAAACTTAAGAAAGAAGTCGAAAATGAATCAAGTGCTCCCCACATTAAAGCAATTTCAAGGATACATTGTATCTGCGACAATTAACAACCAATATAATATTCTGCATTCATGACTTGAAAAATAATTATGGGGCCATATACCTGTATCATGAAAGGTTTGTTCCTTCATACTAGACTTTTTACAATATGTCCCTTCACATTACACTGAATTACATGTATATTCGGATAATTGCGGGGGACAAAACAAAAATCACGCCATTGTTCGATTTTTAATGTACAACAGAGACTTTCAAAAAGCTGAGCTTTTAAAAAATTGAGCAATTCTTTCCTATAAGAGGCTACTCATTTCTGTCTTGCGACAGAGATTTTAGCATCATAAAACGAGAAATCAGAAAGCATGATAAGTGCTATACTATTCATGAAATTACTAAAATGATAATTCAATCAAGTAAATCTAACAAATTTATTGTTAAGGAAGTAAACACAGAGGAAATACTATATTTCAAAAACTGGTGGCCCGTACTGTATAAAAGAAATGGCATATCTGAAAAAACGAGAAAAAACAGTGCCTGAAGGCAAAAACAAAAGTTTATGATAAGCAATATGATGCGCATGACTTATGATTCAGAAATGCCAGGATCTGTTGTGGCAAGACCTTTCATTGATATTATTATATTCCATAAATTCGAGTTAAAAGAAAAGTTACAAGCTCGGGACTTGTCAAGACCTATCGCCAAGGCCTATCCTCAGGGTAAAGTAACTATTAAGAACCAAAAGATTGAAGATATTAGGAAATTACTACCATACATATACCAGAAGAACATAAGTACTTTTATGAGGAGGTTATAAACTGGCATACTTTCAATGAAGAAAATGATACTGAAGATGAAGATTAAAGAGTACATTACTTTTTTAAATTATTTTTTATCGGAGAAACTTATTTTTAGCAAAAACCTTCAACAAGATTAATAACAGTTTTATTTTATTTCTCGAAAACTGGGGTCTGCTGACTGATGCCCTTTTAGCTTAAAGCGATTCAATTGTGTCCTGTCAAATGCCTTCTTTAGGTCCATGAAATATAAATATACCGGTTTGTTGTATTCTAATGACTTCTCTTGAACCTGTCTCATTATAAATATAGCGTCAGTGCATGACCTTCCCGACCTAAAACCTTGTTGTTCTTCTACTAATATTATAATATTATGTATTCAGTTTGTTTGTTATCACTTTGGTCGTTAATTTTAATGTTGTGTTTAATAAATTAATTATCCGGATACGATTTGCCTCTCTTTTTAAATAGAGGTACTAGAATGCTTGTTCTGAACTGATAAAACTGATCTAGCTGATAAACTTGAACGGTCTAAATCTAAATATGGTATCACCAGTAGTATGGTGGCCAAAGGTTCAACAAAAAAGTAACTAGTTAAAATGTAAAGACTTACTTACCATGGAATTATAAGGGCGCTGAGGGGTATACGAACAGCAGCTATAAAGTCCCTACGTCCCTCCTTTATACATTGCTATAATGGGTGAGTCAATAAGATATTGAAGACAAAAAAGTTATGAATTTTCGATACTCCTCGTAAACGAGCGGCTTGTGACTGAAATTACGCAGATTCATGATATATAGTAGTACCACCTATCTAAGAGATTTATTAATATTCTGTACTATTGTTCTAGGTGTGGAATTCGATAAACAAGCATTATAGACCGATAAAATAAAATACAATGCATGTAAATCAAAATATAATTCCGAACAGGTTGGAATAAATTTTTTATCAAAGTTTAGGTCAAAACAAAAGATATTTTCAAGAAGAAATATGATTCAAATGAGGGGATCATTGTTTAACTAATTAAAAATGGGTATTTTTTGCTCAAAATTTACTTTTTTAAGTGCTGCGGTAATTCATATTCATATTAAGGTTTTTACAATTTTTTTCTGCAAAGCTGAAGGAACAGTCTTTTATATAAGACTTACTAAATTAAATTTCACCTTTAATTTATTTAAATAATTGTAAATCAAAATTGAAAAACAAGTTTCCAAAAAATATTATTTGCATTATAAATGAGCACTATCGAACATTTTGTTTTACATAAAAAGTTGCGCTATCATATCAGTATAAATTGAAAAAAAAATTGGTTGATGAATATTGAGTAGTTTATGAGATATTTAATTTGTTTATAAAAAATGACCATTTTTTTCAATTGCAAAAACGCGGTTGTTGCCGATAGAGTATACAAGTTTTTAAGATCTCATTTTTTTTGCTTTTATGTATATTTTCGATAAATGTATTGACAAATTAAAATTTTAATTAAACACTCCTCAAAAATGACGTTTGACAATTGGTGTCATTTGTTTCAAATTTGTTTTTTTTTAATAACATCGCCGGGATTAAAAATTTTTAAATTATTTTTCGATATTCGTGTTTCTGTTGGTTTTTGACACATTAAAAAAAGAAAAAAAATTCTAGAACCATTTTTTTTTCGAGATAGCTTTTCCAAGTTTAAAAATTCATATTTTGTTTATTTATCAATATTAACATTTAAAAGTGCGTAAGTACATCTATTAACCCTACTACTTAACAATGCCATTTATACACATAATACAAATTCTAGAATATTTTGAAAAATAATGATTTTCATTTTACCTTAAATGAAAACTTTTTGCCTGAAAATTGGCGGAGGAGTAGTTTGCGATATCTCCGTTAATAATGGGCAAATTTCAATGTTTTTTTTTATTCTGGGGTAGCATATAATAATAATAACATCTGCATGACCCTTTTTGCACTAAATATTCATTAATTTGTTATAGACAATATTTTTTACTAAAAATTTTTTTCTCTAATATTGTGATAAATAAAAGTTGGCAACAAAGATAACCACAAAACAGTATTAAAACAAATTTTTATTTTAAAAATCTAACAAAATAGTAAAATTTTGTTAAAGAAACATAAAAACTTTTTTCTTTGTACAAATCATTGGCAAAATCTCACAAAGTTAATGTGAATACAAAAGAAAATATATAAAAAAAAATGGAGGACAACCTCTATTATCAATCTGTTATGTATACAGGGTGAGTCACCGCTAACGGGACGGAAGATTACAGCGAAATGGTAAAAGATTTGAAAAAAATTTTAATTAGTAGTTTGTAAGTTGATAAAATCTGCATTTTAAAATTATTTTGAAATATACAGGGTGTCCCAATAAATGGCGGCGTATCAAAGTTATATTTTTTCTTATGGAACACCCTGTATTTTATTGCATTTTTTTATTGTCCGCAAAAAATAAGGTATAGTTTCATAAGACTTCCCTATACCTATGTACAGAGTGTTCTGAGTTATGGTGACTTTTCTTAGAATGTAAAGTTTTAAAAGAAGGCTGATTCTCAAGTTATTTAAGAAATTATGAAAAAAATACTTTTACATCTAAATAGTTGGATATTGGTCGAATGTATTCCATGATTAATTATTACACAATTATTTACAGGGTGTTCAACATTTACAGTTTCATTATTGGATTATTTAATGTGTCATATGATGCTTATTTTAAATGGAACACCATGTATATTAATACACCGTTATATTAAACGGGGTCACCTCTTTCGAATGGTATATGGATGTCCTATACCTAGGTCTAATAGTTTTTGCGTAATTTACAATTATTTAAATTCTTAATCTGTAAATCGAGTTTAAAACAAAAGATGTATCTCATTGTATGACATCGTCATTTTATGACAGTACGGTCTGGTAATTATCAAAAATATGAACATCCGTGTATGATATTCAAATTTAATTGTTCCTAAAAATGAATAATCACGTTATCTATGAAAGAGTAGACATGGTACTTTGCACTGGGGAGTGTTTGCAAAATTGTATCTTACCTTCTTAAGTTTACGCTCAAAAGTATCCTGATAGAAGACATCCAAAAAGGACGTTTTTGAGAGATCTCAATAGATTCCGTGCTACTGGTAATGTTGCATACGGAAAGTTAAATAAAAATAAACCAGTTATTTGTGATGACGTCAAGGAGCTTGATTTTCTGCTTTTTGTTACGGGAAACCCAAATACTAGTAAAGAAAAAATTTCGGGTGAATTGTAAATCAGTCAAACGACTGTTAGAATACTTAAAAGAAACCACTATTATCCGTATAAAACTCAACTACACCAGTATTAGACCAAACAGGGTTATGATAAATATATTTAACTTATCGTTTATGGACTTTAGACTTTATAGAAGATCCTGATTTTTTTAAAGTATTGTATACAGACCAATATACCTACTTTTCATAATAATGGTCTAGTAAATAGACATAATTTTCATTTCATTATGATACAATAAACAAACATTTATTTCGTACTGTTCAAAAATCGAGAGTGACTATAAATATTATTTTTAAAATCAATTTCCGCTTAAGAAAATTGTAAATTACGCAAAAACTATGACTCCTAGTTATAGAACATCCCTATACCATTCGAAAGAGGAACCTGTGTTTAGTATAATGATTTAATAATATACATGGTATTCTATTTAAAATAAGTATCATATGACACATTAAATAATCCAATACTGAAGCTGTAAATTTTGAACACCCTGTAAATAAATGTATAATAATCAATCATGGAATACATTAATTATAAAATAATTACCAGACCGTACTGTCATGACGTGACAATGTCATACAATGCCATTAATTAACTACATCTTTTGTTTTAAAATCGATTTACAAATTAAGAATTTAAATAATTGTAAATTACGCAAAAACTATGAGACCTAGGTATAGGACATCCATATACCATTCGAAAGAGGTGACTCCGTTTAGTATAATGGTGTATTAATATACATGGTGCTCCATTTAAAATAAGCATCATATGACACATTGAATAATCCAATAATGAAACTGTAAATGTTGAACACCCTGTGAATAATTGTGTAATAATTAATCATGGAATACATTCAACCAATATCCAACTATTTATATGTAAAAGTATTTTTTTCATAATTTCTTAAGTAACTTGAGAATAAGCCATCTTTTAAAACTTTACATTTTAAGAAAAGTCACCATAACTCTGAACACTATGTACATAGGTATAGGGAAGTCTTATGAAACTATACCTTATTTTTTGCGGACAATTAAAAATGCAATAAAATACAGGGTGTTCCATAAGAAAAAATATAACTTTGATACGCCGCCGTTTATTGGGACACCCTGTATATTTCAAAATAATTTTAAAATGTAGATTTTATCAACTTACAAACTACTAATTTAAAATTTTTTTCAAATCTTTTACCGTTTCGCTGTAATCTTCCGTCCCGTTAGTGGTGACTCACCCTGTATAAGTGAATAAAAATTAACAAATATATACACAATTTTTAGTGTACTACCTGTTATAAAGATTGTAAAATTAAATGTAAAATACAACATATATATTTTAATATTGTACAAAGAAATAAGTCTTTAACAAATTTTTAATGCTAATTCAGTATTATTTTGTTAATTTTTTTATAAAAAATTTATTGTGTCAATTGTGACAATTTTAATATTGTACAAAGAAATAAGTCTTTAACAAATTTTTAATGCTAATTCAGTATTATTTTGTTAATTTTTTTATAAAAAATTTATTGTGTCAATTTTTATTTATCACACGTAGAGAAAAAAAATTTGAAAAAAAATGTTTATAACAAATTGACGAATATTTATTTTAAAAAGTGTCATTTAGACGTTATTATTTTTATATGCTACCCTAAACTCAAAAAAAAACATTGAATTTGGTCCATTATTAACGAAGATATTGCAAAGTACTACTGCACCACTCTTCAGGCGGAAAGTTTTCATTTAAGGTCGTTACGAAAATCATTACTTTTTAAAATACTCTAAAAATTTAACACTATGTATAAATGACATTGTTGAGTAGTAGGGTTGATAGATATCACTTTAAAATGTTAATATTGATAAATAAACAACATATGAATTTTTAAACTTGGAAAAGATATCTCGACAAAAAATGGATCTAGAATTTTTTTTCTTTTGTAAGTGTGTCAAAAACTATCAGGAACACGAATTTTTTTTTATGTAATTATGTTTATTTACAATCTACTTCATTAAAAGAGTATTAAATAAATTTGTTCCATGTTTTTGGGCATGAAGAAGAGACTTCCAATGATGTCTCATCTTATTCTATTTATGTTTAAGTTTTAAAATAGGTCCTGAGGCCGGGTTCTATCTAGTCTCCTTGTGGCAGGGCCATTATGGAATAATTCCCTTACTAACTCATTGTCATGGTGAATGGTATGCTCATTTTGTGACTCCGTGGCTCGATGGATTTGTTCTCTGATGAAAGGTATATTTAAGTCTTCGTGAAGTGTTTGATTAGTTACGTACCATGGTGCATCCACTATTGATCTTAGAACTTTAGACTGAAATCGTTAGATGATATTCAGTGATGTTGACTTTGCACAACCCCAGAGGTGTAGTCCGTAGTACCAAATAGGTTTGAGTATTGCTTTGTACAGAATAATTTTGTTTTGAAAGTTGAGTTTTGATCTGCGTCCAAGGAGCCAATACATTTGCCGGAATTTCAAGTCTAGTTGTCTTCTTTTGGTCTGGATATGTTTTTTCCAAGTAAGACATTGGTCAAGATGGAGGCCAAGGTATTTAGCGTCTGTTACTGTTGGTATTCGTACATTTTCCATTCTTACAGGTGGGCATGTGTCGTGGCGGTTGGTAAACGTTATTTGAGATGATTTTGTTTTATTTACTTTTGTTCGCCATTTTGTGTACCATTCACTGAGTATGTCCAGATGGTATTTCAGGTCTTGTGAGGCTTGTATGTGATCTTCATTTACAGCTAGTATTGCTACGTTATCAGCAAAGGAAGCGATCGTAGTATTATGAGACTCTGGTATATCGGCTGTGTAGAGTGAGAACAGCAGCGGCCCGAGAACACTACCTTGCGGAACTCCGGAGTTAATAGGACAGAGGCTGGATTGTTGGTCTTTGAATTTTACTAAGAAATATCTATTTGATAAGTAGGATTTGATTAGGAGGAAATAGTTACTAGATAGTGCTAATTTTACTTTGTAAAGCAGACCTCTGTGCCAAACTTTGTCAAACGCTTGTGAGATATCTAGGAATATAGCGTTGCAATATTTCTTTTCTTCGAGAGTATTTGATATTTCATTTACTATTCGATGGATTTGTTGTGTAGTAGAGTGATTTTCCCGAAAACCAAATTGATGTTCTGGTAGTAATGTTAGGAATTCATGATCTGCGTATATTCTTTGTAGCATCAATCGTTCAAAAACTTTGCTAACGATTGGGAGTAGGCTGGTGGGTCGATAAGATGTTACTTCATTGGGCTCTTTGCCTGGCTTAAGGATCATTATGATTTCTGCAAATTTCCATATTTTTGGAAAGTATGATAAACTTAGCATGCGATTAAATATTACTGTGAGCATAATAATGGCCTTACGAGGAAGTTTTTTTAGTACTTGTGCCGAGATTAAGTCATAACCTGGAGCCTTTCGTGAGTTGAGCTTGGTTATTTCTTTCTTGACTTCTACAGGAGTAAAATTTTTGATTGGAAGGGACATTTGACATGCTGCGCTAATTAGGTCTTCCACTTCTTCATCAGGGTCTGGTGGCTCGGTTTGAAATACACTTGTAAGATGTTCAGCAAAGACGTCCGCTTTTTCTTTGTTGGAACGAGCCCATTCACCATTTGGTTTATGGAGGGGAGGAATAGTTGTGTATGGTTTTTTGAGCTTCTTAGTCGCCTTCCATAGCGTCTGTCATTTGCTGTAAGGTTTGTAATGTAATGTTCGAAGGTTTCGTTGTTTGCAGCTTTGATGGCTACTCCAAGTTGTCTACGTAGTCTATTGTATATATATGTTGATCTATGTTGTTTCTAGATCTTTGTCAGTTTCTTCTCGCACGACGTTTTTCAGCAATAAGTTGCCGAATGTGTAGGGGAACATTTGTTGTATGGGTCGGTCTGCGTTCAGTTCGTGGTGTAGATTATTGCCATGCCGCTTCTTGCGCAAGGGTGGTTAAATATTGAGCTGCTGTATCTATCTCGTGTGGAGATTTGATTCGTAAATTAAGATTAATGTTTTCTTCTAGGTAGTATTGAAAATCTGCCCAGTTGGTGTTTTTTGACGCTAGTCGAGGAGGGGGTGTGTTGTTTATAACTGTGGTACTCTTATTCATAATAACTGGTGTATGATCAGATGAGAGGTCATAGCTGGATTCTATTAGACAGTTGTTTCTGGATTCTCCTTTGCTTATGTAAAAGTCTAGCACATCTGGAAGTTTTCTGGGGTCACTTGGCCATTAAGTAGGGATTCCGTTGGTGTGACAATCATAGTTGTTGTCGGTCATTGCTTTTAAAAGGTTACGACCTTTTGTTGTTATGAGTCTTGAGCCCCAATGTGTGTGTTTCGCATTCCAATCTCCCTCGGCTACAAATTTCGAACACGAATATCGAAAAATAATTTCAAAATTTTTAATCATGGCGATGTTATTAAAAAAACAAGTTTTAAACAAATTACACCAATTTTCAAACACCATTTTGGAGGGATGTTTAATTGAAATTTTGATTTATCAATACATCTGTCGCTTAACAAAATCCACATAAAAGCAAAAAAAAAATGAGACCTTAAAAACTTGTATACTTCATCGGCAACAACCGCGTTTTTGCAATTAAAGAAATGGTAATTTTTTATAAACAAATTAAATATTTCATAAACTACTTAATATTTATTAACCAATTTCGGTTTATACTGGTACCATAGCGCAACTTTTTTTGCAAAACATAATGTTTTATAGTGTTTATTTATAATGCAAATAATATTTTTTTCAAAATTTGTTTTTCAATTTTGATTTACAATTATTTAAATAAATTAAGGGTCAAATTTAATTCAGTAAGTCTTATATAAAAGATTGTTTCTTCAGATTTGCAGAAAAAAATTGTAAAAACCTTAATAAAAACATGAATTACCGCAGCAGTTCAAAAAGTAAATTTTGTGCAAAAATTACCCATTTTTAATTGTTTAAACAATGATCCCCTCATATGAATCATATACTTTCTTGAAAATATCTTTTGTTTGGACCTAAATTTTGATAAAAAAATTATTTCAACCTGTACGGAATTACATTTTGATTTTATTTTATTTTATTTTATTGGGCTATTATACCTGTTTTATGAAATGATCCCTTGTTTATGTAACTTCACACCTAGCACAATAGCACCCTACTGAACTGAATATTAACGAGTCTCTTAGATAGATGGTACCTATTATAAGATAATGTATTTTTCAACAAAGAAATATACAAAATATGATAACTTAAAAGACTTCCTAAGATAATCTAAAATATTGATTAATTATGCCTATGGCTATTAATAATTTTCTACTAAACGACAATTAAAGAAAGAGGCACTAGAAATAAACAAACCAAGGCACGTTGAATGTTACGAGGAGTATTCCTGAATCATGATTTACAATGTATATGTTACGGTTGATGTGATAAATCCGGTCTGTATTAATAATCACCGGTAAATATTAATAGTAACCGTAGCAGTTGGTCAATGTGATTAATAATGCCTTTATAATTAACTTTACTGGCTATTATTAATACTTTCCTAATTATCTTGGTTAATGTAATACAAACGCATTATGGGCTTCTGTTTATTTATGAAATTTGATAATAAAGTTAAACAATTAAACAGAATTTATCAATAAAAAAAACTCAACTATTAGACACCTTATAAGTAAAAACAAACTCATACACACGCCTTAGGCTTTAAGTTACTAGACTATAATTACTTGTTTTTATAGGAAAATGTCTTGTGGCACTTAGAATTACAAAGAACCCTTAATTTTTTGCATTTGCAGCGTTTTTAATGGCATTGGCCACTACAAGTGCAGTGGCGGAATCCTTTACTGCCTAAATTTGAAACTTTACGAGCACATTCATTGAGACTTATCTCAGTATCAGGCGCTTCATTGACTGAAATAACTGTTTCCTAGCAGGTGGTAAATTCGTTTCTTGAATGAAGTTGGTTTAAATGCCATGCTCATTGCCTAGCTGCTAGCTTGTATAGCTTTTCATCTATAACAGAAATAATAATGGCAATAATGTTTCGGCTATCGGCCTTAGCTCTATTGACTTCTGGAATTCGCACTCTAACACTTTGACCTACTTTTTCAACAGAGAATCTATCATTAGAATGCTTTAAGATTCTGTCAGATTCTTTTAAAAGTGACTGTTTAGCAAGATCCCGAGTCTCCTGAATTTTCTTTTGAAGTTTTGTCAATTGCAGTGCCATCTTCGTCTCCCTCATATTATTTAACGCCAATACTGGCATTGTCTTCCTCATTGACAGCAATTATCGCACACGCATTATGTTCGATTGGGCTGTTAGTGTTACCTGTATCTTCAATATTCGTTAACTGTGAATCCTCCGTTGTATTGTTGAGTTCCATATCACCAAGATGCTTTGTCCCATCATCAGCGTCATCAGAATGATCTGCTATTATCGCTTCTAAATCTTCTTCTGATTTCGGATAAAGTACCAGGAGGCAATGATGTTTTTAATCCTACTTTAGCCTTATGTACTTAATACATTAAATAGTGTATTACACAGTGGCCACTTCCGACTACAGATTGACTAACACTGTGGTATGATATGCGCTATGCGCCGTATTTAGCTCTGGTATGTCGTAGTGACTAATACACTCCCTACACTCCGCAAGCTTCTACGCACTTAATGGTATTGAAATTTATCACATTTACCGTTCTAATCCGGGATTTATTAATAATTACCGGTCGATGTGATTATTTCTGGCATATTTATTACTTTTACCTAGCTATTCGGTTTGTATGAATAGTAACCGGTAATTATTAATAATTTCCAATTAATCACACTCACCGTAACATATAAACTTTGTAAATCATGATTTTTATCATGATTTGAGAGTGCTCTTGTAACATTCAATGTGTCTTGGTTTGTTTATTTCCAGTACATCTTAATTGTGATTTTAGTATACATAACTTCGGGTATACACATTCGAGTACATACTATTATTTATAGTTATAAATCTAGATAGTATTTGAAACCACAAACTTGATTAGGTATCAAATAAATAAAAAATTGATTTTTTTGTGCGTATAAAATTAAATTTTATTCTAAAATTTTATTGATATACTTACTGGGATATTCATTATATTTAACAAAATGAGTTGATATCATAAATAAGAATAGAAGATAAAAAACTATAATAAAGAATATATTTTCGAATAAATGAGAAACGGAGCAAGCAAAGGACATACCTATATGTACACTTCTGAAAATGGGATCCAGGAGACTGGAGTAGAAATAAACACAAAAAAACGGAAAGACTAACACAGAGGAGAAATAATCAACTAGAGTGTTTCGAAAAAACCAAAGTTTAAAAATATTGAGCTTCCCGGCTGTTTTTTGGTGATAAGTAGCCCTAAATATTAACCCTAACCCTTGTTCCAAGCCACTCCCCCAAATTTTTTTATGTTTCAAAGATTTTTAATCTAAAATTTTTTATAAGTAAACAAACAAGTAAACTCAGCTTTTACTTTTATTTTATATATGTTCAGAAAAAAACCAATGGCCATGATAGGGATTACGATATCATATAAATATTACTCATTTTTCACTGGTATTGGTCTTTCTCAAGATATCTTGAGCAAGTACCTCACTATAAAAATTATTCTCGTTAAAAACACACTTTTTTTAACTAATTGTACATTTGAATATAAAGAAATACACAAAGCTGTTACAAATTGATTTAAATGGAAAATAGTAACTATATGAGTTAAAGATTAATCAAAGGTGCCTTTCTGAAATCGATAAAACACTTTCTGTGGTTTTCAACTACTTATAACACACTTAACTTTCTTTTTTTACATCTCTTTACACCTCTTTCATTAATATCATTAACAACCCTAATATTTTTTTAAAAAGTTAATTGCTCTAAGATAGTCTTCGTTTTCCCCACATGTTTGCACTGGAGTGCAGCCATTCAGTATTCACCCCAAGTCCCCAAGAGTTTTAAACCGAAGCCAAGACTTTTGTCCAATCAGTGATGGAATTGTTGTATTTTTTGTCACTACAGGAAAGGTTGGTGCACCATTGTTCAACTCACCACATTGGTCAGATTAGAGTTTCTTAACAATATACTTTTTTTCATTGCCAGACAACTTTCTTGAAAACATCCAAAAAATTGCAATATCGTCGGTTAAATACCAAAAATGATTTTAAAATATTCTTGAGGTCCATTCTGATATTTCCTTGGTGATGACTTGAAGTCCTGCACCCGCAACTCATTGAAATGTTTAAAGTCAAGAGCATTGAAAATACATATACAGGGTGAGTCACCACTAACGGGACGGAAGATTACAGCGAAATGGTAAAAGATTTAAAAAAAATTAAATTAATAGTTTGTAAGTTGATAAATATATCAAAAACTAAATTTATGATCATCAGCAAAAATAAAATTAGAGACGCCCAACTACTTATCAATAATACACCAGTGGACCGAGTAAAACAGTATAACTATCTTGGAACAATAGTAAACGAACAATGGGATCACTCACAAGAAATAAAATATAGAATAGAGAAGGCTAGGAGTGCATTCAATAACATGGCAAACTCTTTAAAAGCCACAACCTTAATCTGGAGATAAAAATAAGGCTCCTACAATGTTATATCTTAATTTCTTATCTTAAGATTCTCAATCTATTTAAAGCATCAGTTAATAAAATAATTATAGCCAGAATGATCGCCAATATTCGAAACGAATAGGCACTAAAAGAAGAAGTTGATAAAAGCTACATTTTAAAATTATTTTGAAATATACAAGGTGTTCCAATAAATGGCGGCGTATCAAAGTTATATTTATTCTTATGGAACACCCTATATTTTATTGCATTTTTTAATTTTCCGCAAAAAATTAGGTATAGTTTCATAAGGCTTCCCTATACCTATGTACAGAGTGTTCTGAGTTATGTTGACTTTTCTTAAAATGTAGAGTTTTAAAAAAACTTATCCTTAAGTTATTTATGAAATCATAAAAAAATTACGAATGATTATTACACATTTATTTACAGGGTGTTCAAAATTTACAGTTCCATTATTGGATTATTCAATGTGTCCTATGATGCTTATTTTAAATAGAACACCATGCAAGTAAATAATTATACTAAACAAATTTACCTCTTTCGAATCGTATATGGATGTCCTATACCTAGGGTGACCTAGGTCTCTTAGTTTTTGCGTAATTTACAATTATTTTAATTCTTAATTTGTAAATCGATTTTAAAACAAAAGATGTAGTTAATTAATGTCATTGTATCGCATTGTCATTTTATGACAGTACGGTCTGGTAATTATCTTATAATTATTATATTCCATGATTGATTAGTATCCATTTATTTACAGGGTGTTAAAAATTTACAGTTTCATTAGTGGATTATTTAATGTGTTATATGATGCTTATTTTAAAAAGAACACCGTATGGCGTATATTAATAAATTATTATACTAAACACAAGTTTCTCTTTCGAATAGTATATGGATGTTTTATAACTAGGAGTCATAGTTTTTGCGTAATTTACAATTTTTTTAAACGGTAAATCGATTTTAAAAATATTTATTTTAGAGCCACTCTCGATTTTTAAACCCATCATCTTGGCATAGTTGGTATAAACGAGTATAGTTGTAAATAAAAATGTATACTTTTAGTTGCTGATTTGAAAAATAAATTTTTTCGTTATATAAAAACAAATACATAAATAATACAAAATGAACCACAACTTACTATAAGTAAACAATTATCAGTTATGTAATAGTTGTTCAAAATGTTTGCTTTCTTGTGCAATACAACAAGCGATCTTATCTTCAAATTATTTGCTTATATTATTTAACATAGGTGGTGTTATAGACGCAAAAGCGTTCGAAATTCTTAATTTCATAACATCTGGAGTAGTAGCAAGTGTAGCATAAATATACAATATTTTTAATATAACCCCATTTAAAAAATCCATCTTTGTCAATCCTGGTGACCTGGGTGGCTTTCGTAGATAGCGTGATTGTTCATTTTTAGGAACAATTAAATTTGAATATTATACACGGATGTTTATATTTTTGATAATTACTAGACCATACTGTCATAAAATGACAACGTCATACAATGACATTAATTAACTACCTAGATATTTTGTTTTAAAATCGATTTACAGTTTAAAAATTTAAATAATTGCAAATTGTAGCTTTTATCAACTTACAACCTATTAATTTAAAATTTTTTACAAATATTTTACCAGTTTGCTTAAATCTTCCGTCCCGTTAGTGGTGACTCACCGTGGATATCTTAGCTTCACAGTAGTTTCCTCATTATAGCCCATGGAATCTCTAAACAATCTGCGTGGAATCTTGGTGTGAATACGCAATGGCTGAAAACTCCAGTGAAAACCTCGGAGAAGAACGAATACTATCTTAAAGCAATTGAACTTTTTGAAAAACATTAGAGATGCAGTAGAGAACACAAGATACTTCATTGTTTCTCACAAAAGATGAAAAAAGCAAGTAGTGTGTTTAAGTAGTTGAAAACAACAGAAAGTGTTTTAACGATTTCAGAAAGGCACCTTTGAATAATCTTTACTAGTTACTATTTACTATGTAGTTATTGTAGTTACTACAGTCAATTAAAACAGACAATTAACAATCTAAAAAGGAACTAAATCACATATATTATTGGAGATTTTAACGCGAAAATTGGTCAAGGACGAAGATCTGACCTGATAGGTGAATATGGACTAGGGGAGAGCAATGAAAGAGGCGATAGATTATACCAGTTCTGTCAAGAACATGACATGATAATCGCAAGTACATGGTTCAAATTACACAAAAGAAGATTATATATATGGAAGGGACCAGGAGATAACTCACTTCATATAATTACAAATCAGATAGATTATATTCTAGTAAACAAGAGATTTAAGAATGGTGTCAAGAGATCAACGACATATCCTGGTGCAGATATCGGTTCAGACCATAACCCTCTAATAGCTGACATCCAAGTGAAGCTCAAAAAAGTTAAAGAAAGCCCCAAAACACCAAAATTACATATATCAGCATCCAACATAACGCTAATAGAAAATGACCTGAATAATCAGCTAAAGAATTCAACAAATGAAAACAATACAGAAATATGGAACACATTTAAAGATGTTACCTGGAAAGTAATGGAAAAATATACAACAACGATGCAGATGCACAAAAAACAACAATGGATGACTGATGAAATCCTGGAATTGATGGAGCAGAGAAGAAAACTGAAAGATAACAAAACAGAATACAAAGAAAAACAGAAACTAATTAAACGAAAAATAAAGGTAGAAAAATGGATGAAGGATAAATGCAAGGAATTAGAAAAGTTGAATAAAAAACATGATACGTTTAATATGTTTAAAAACGTTAGAGAAGTAGATGGTCTTTATCATAAGAAAACTCCACATACTATAACCGATTCGTCGGGAAAAATGATAAGAGACGAACACGAAATTCGAACTACCTGGTATAATTATATAAATGAACTGTATAATGATGATAGACCCGAAGAACTGGAAACCTTAGATGAAGGTGAAGGACCAGAAATACTAAAATCAGAAATACTACATGCTATAAAATTGGCAAAAAACAAGAAAGCCGTTGGTCCCGACAACATACCTACAGAAATGTTAAAGCTCATAATGAGGAAAACATTGGAATACTAGTCAAACTTTTCAATGATGTTTATTCGACTGGTGATATCCCTGAAGATTGGTTAAAGTCCGAATTCATAACCCTACCAAAAAAACAACGTCCGAAAAACTGTAGCGATTATAGAATGATATGCCTTATGAGCCACACTTTGAAAATCTTTCTACGTATCATCCACAGTAGAATCAGAGATAAATGTGAAGAAGACCAGGATGAAACACAATTTGGCTTCAGAAATGGACTGGGAACCCGGGACGCACTCTTTGCACTAAATGTGTTACTGCAGAAATGCCGAGATCAAAGGAAAGACGTCTTTGCTGTATTTATTAACTATGAGAAGGCCTTTGATCGAGTACAACATCACAAATTAATTAAAATATTAAAGGATAAAGGAGTTGATAGTCAAGATGTACGAATCATAGAAAAATTATACTGGCGTCAAACAGCGACAGCTTGCATAAATGGAAAATCAACAGAAATATGCAAAATACAAAGAGGTGTCAGACAGGGTTGTATACTGTCCCCACTATTATTCAATTTATATTCAGATAGAATATTTAAGGAAGCGCTGCATAATTTGGAATGGGGTGTGAAAGTTAATGGAATTCTGATAAATACAATCAGATATGCAGACGATACAGTTGTTTTAAGTGATGATATAAATGGATTACAACACCTTTTAAATGCCATTGACACAGTGGGAAAAGAGTTTGGCCTAAATATAAACTGTTCAAAAACAAAATACATGGTATTTAGCCGTTTGGCCGATCAAGATTCACGGTTATATGTTGATGGTCATATAATTCAAAGAGTACCCAGTTTTAAATATCTTGGTTGCCATATTACTGAACAACTAGATCCAGATAAAGAGATAAAATGTAGAATCGAGATAGCCCGCACGACATTTTTAAAAATGAGGTCATTCTTCTGTAATGATACCTTGCAACTTCAACTTCGAAAGCGCATGATTAAATGCTACATTTGGTCAGTCCTCTTGTATGGTGTCGAAGCATGGACATTAAAAATATCCACCATTAACCGTTTGGAGGCCTTTGAAATGTGGCTGCACAGACGTATACTGAAAATACCATGGACGGCTATGCTGACAAACGTGGCAGTCCTTAAGAGAGCAAATGCTACCCGCGAGCTGCTTGATAACATCAAATATAGAAAGATGGCCTATTTTGGACACGTAGTAAGGGGAGACCGGTATAATATTCTTCAACTTATTATGATGGGTAAAATCGAAGGACGCAGAGGAATTGGTAGAAAGCAGGCCTCTTGGTTGAAGAATTTCCGGGAGTGGACAGGAATAAAGAAAGCAGAACACCTATTTAGAATAGCTCGAGACAGAGACAGTTTCGCCATGTTAATCGCCAACGTCAAGGGGACTTGATAGGGCACGTTAAGAAGAAGTTACTATTTTCCATTTAAATAAATTTGTAACAGCTTTGTGTATTCCTTTGTATAATTACTTACAAAAAGTGTTGTTTTTTAACGAGAATAATTTTTATAGTTAGGGTACTATATACAAAGGCGTTTGACACAATACAACACAACAAAATGATGTATGTTTTACAAGATGCAGGAATTGACGGCAAAGATTTACGTATAATCAAGAACTTATATTGGAATCAGTCAGCTTCCGTTAAAGTCAATAATGAAGTAACAGATGATATAAAAATACTTCGAAGAGTCCGATAAGGATGTATAATGTCACCCCTTATATTTAATTTATACTCAGAGGCATGGAACTGTTAAGCGGCGAACTATTAAACAATTTTAGATATGCCGATGATACCGTTATCTTTGCCGACACTGCACAAGGGTTACAACTTTTATTGAACAAAGTAGCAGAGGTTAGCAGCAAATATGGACTAAAAATTAACACTTCTAAAACTAAGATCATGATAATTAGCAAAGAAAGAATTGAGAGGATACAGTTTACCATCAACCAAAAAGTAGTAGAACGTGTGCCAAAATACACGTACCTTGGCACTACAATAAATGAGTAGTGGGACCACTCCCAAGAAATAAAAGCTATAATAGAAAAAGCAAGAACAGCGTTCATCCAAATGTCCAAGTCGTTCAAATCACACAATTTGAATTTAGAACTGAAACTCAGACTCCTCCGATATTATATATTCTCCATCTTATTGTATGAGTAGAGTCTTGGACTCTAACGGAAGCAACAACGAGGAGACTGAAAGCGTTCGAAGTGTGGACATATGGAAGAATTTTTAAGATATCATGGATGGACAAAATATCAAATGCCAAAATACTCCAAAAATTTAACAAAGAAACGGAAATAATGTGCACGGTGAAAAGAAGAAAATTAGAATATTTTAGCCACATCACAAGAAATGAAAAAAATATAACCTGTTAAAATGCATTTTGCAGGGAAAGGTGAATGGTAAAAGAGGCTTCGGAAGAAGAAGAATATCTTGGCTCAGGAACTTGAGGACCTGGTTTGCGACATCCACTACATGGCTTTTCAAGGCAGCAGCTAATAAAAATATTATTGCGAGAATGATTGCCAACATTCGTAACGGATAGGCACCAGAAGAAGAAAAAGAAGTTAGGTACTCAAGATATCTTAAGAAAGACCAATAAATGTGAAAAATGAGTAATATTTATGATATTGAATCCCCATATTAAACTTGTAGTCGAGGCATTGAAGCCCAAAAAGGCCTTACTGTTGGTTTTTAGAGTAAGACGGATTTTAATGCAGTTTGGTGCGTTGGATTCGTGAGAATGTCAGGAAATTTTGTGAACTAATGTAATAAATAAAAAATCTGAAATTGCATTTGTGCATAAGAAAAATGCATTTCAAAAGTGCATTTTGAAATAGGCAATTATTATAAATTTGCAACTCGGTAAATAGTGGGAAAAATTGACTCAATTTTGATCGGGGGTTTTTGTTTATTTCACAAATTACCATAATACTCCAGAGGAAGACGTTTATTACACCCTCTGCAGGCACCAGGTAGTTTGCACACCCTCGACGACCTCATATTCGTTTTCAGCGACCCCACAAACCCCCGGGTAAAAAATTGAGTCAATTTTTGCCACTATTTACCGAGTTGCACATTTATAATAATTGCTTATTTCAAAATGCACTTTTGAAATGCATTTGTCTTATGCAATTTGAGATTTCTTATTCATTACATTAGCTCACAAAATTTCCTGACGTTCTCACGAATTCAACGCACCAATCCGCATTAAGATCCGTCTTACTGCAAAAAAATCGACACTTCAATCCTTCAATGTCTCGACTATTGTTATTATGGCCATTTATTTTTTTTCTAAACACATATTATGTAAAATAAAAGTTAAAGCTTATATTTGTTTACTTACAAAAATTTATAGATTAAAAATAATTGAAAATCTTTGAAAAATACAAAAAGAAATTTTTGGGGGGCTTGGGACAAGGGTTGACATTTTGGGCAGAAATTTGAAATTGAGGGTTTATGGTAGAAGGAGGAGGTGAATTAAATGCAGAGGGATATGTAGATGGATTTAATGTGGTGGTTTTTGTTCTATTCCACTGCGACCTTTTCAAATCTGTTGCAGTCCTCTAGCCCTAAATTACATTTTCTATCCTGGCCCTTTTTAAAAGTTCTATAACTTCGAGACTGAACCTTCCATGTACCTCTTTGCCGGTGACTTCTTCTGCTTCTACGGCACTACAGCCAAAATTGAGCCTTGACCTCCTTTATTTTTTGCCTCCACCCTTGCTTGTCTTTGGCTGCTCTTCTCCAAACACGGATTCCTAAACCAGACTGTCATACTGACATAAAATGGTCTCTGATATTTCTTTTTTTAGGTGACAGAATCTGTATATGGCATCATTTGCCAAACTCATTAGGTTCAACTGCATATTCAACTTACAGTACCCTGTTAGCAGACCTACTATGGCTTTGACTCTTTTCCTGTCTTTGCTTATTAGGTCTGCCGTAACTTTTGGCGAATCTTCTGTAATGAACTGTTTCGCCTGTCTTTGACCTGGTGAATTCCTCCACCATTCCAAAGATTTGTGAGCTACCCACTTTCTTGTAGCCGTTCTAGTTACTGCCTTTGCAACGTCGCAGAAGGGTTCCGGTCCAACAAATGGCATTGATGAGCCTTGCTTGGCCATTTCATCTGCTTTTCCGTTACCCGTTACCCTACACGTGCCCCGGTAACCAGGCTACCGTAAGCTTGCTACGGTCTTCTAGTTTATTTAGATTTAGAACACCCACACAATCTTATCTAGCTTAGAATTGACCTTTACAGAATTAAGTGCCTTAAGTGCTGCCTGGCTATCTGTAAAGATGGTACTTAATTGAACGGTACTTTCTTTTCTACCTTTTCTTTTTTTCTATAATATTATAATCTCTATATATTTGGCACAATCCAAAGCATTTTTCAATCCTTCTTACATGGTGTTTCAAACTTTTGTTTCGGTTAAAACAAATGTTACTAAACTACAAAACCATTTTCTTTGTTTCTAAAGATATCGGGGACATTTAAAAAACAAAATGTTCACAAACATAAGACTACAATACTATTCCGATGTATACTCATATTTTGTACCTCGTCATCCCTACAGGGTGTCTCAAACTTAACAGAAGAAAACATTTCTTTTCTTCCACCTGCTATAAGTGTGGATAAAAAAGAAGTTGGAGTAAACCTTTGCACATGTCTGTAAAGGCTAAAGAAAAAATCTAAAATAATAAAAAAAATTCGTCAATCCGTTCACGAAAAAATCAATTATGAAACTGAGCATAATTTTCTATATCCCTTACTTATGCCTCGCAGTATACTTAGATAAATCTAGAAGACAATCCAAAAATAAAGACAATTACATGATAAGGAAAAGGGAAAAGGAATTAAAGATATAGAAAGAATATGGTCCGCATTATTTGAAATAATAGTAACATTAATAAGCATGATTTATAGATACTAAAAAGAAGAAGAAATAAAGTTTTGTGATATCTATAATTTTCCCAATAGTTTAAGATAATAATATTTTATTTTATAGTACCTATGTAATATTGTATTATATAAAATTCATATTTTTAAAGCAGATATTAAAATTTAATTTTATGCCATTATTGATTCTGTGAAAACATTTACTATACGAACGATTTCATAAAGCTTGTTACGGTTATTTGACGTTACCGAATGTTGTTAATTTGATTTCATAATTTGTTTTTTAAAGGATTCTTTCAGCAAAGTGCCTTTTAATGAAATTTTATGCTGTTGGTTAAACTGAGTTATGATGTATTTGAAGTAAACTGGAAATAATGACATTACATGTCATAATATTTGCGCATTTTTGTGGTAGTAAAACACATTTACTTGAAACCGCGAGTAAAGCTGGGGCCACAGTAACGTTAACGTCTAACGTCCATTATCGTATTCAAGTCAAGTCAAGTCAAGTCATTTATTCATGTCAATATACAAAAGTACTTACATACGTCGAAAAATAGTATATAACTTTGGTTCACAGATATAAAATACAAATATAAAAACACAAGAGATATAAAATACAAGTATAAAAACACAAGGCATAATATGAAATAATACATACATCAATTAAGACAAACACTTTCTGGGTTCCTAAGAATAAACAAAGTACAATTCAACAATTTACAACCCAGTTCCAAACATTAAAGTTAAAATTTAAAAATTCATCACTGCTGTAAAATGCTTGGCTTATGAGAAAATTCTTTAGTTGTTTTCTAAATTGTAAAGTTGGTAATTCAGTAATTTCAGTAGGCAACTTGTTGTAGAATGTTAAACCATATGAGTTTGGTCCGTCTCTACTTCTTTGGAGCCTGGTGTAGGGCAGTATTAAGGCATGCTTATTTCTGGTTTCATATTGGTGTACATCCTCATGTCTTTGATGACAATCTATATTTTGTTTCACATGAACAAGACTCTCCAGAATAAATAGCGAAGGCAGAGTCAGTATGTACAGTGCAACAAATGCTTGCCGACATTCTTTCTGATAGGACAGGCCAGCAAATATCCTTACTATTCTTCTCTGAATACGAAAGACATCTTTGGCTCCAGCACTGTGACCCCATGCCAAAATTGCATAGCTGATGTGTGAATGACACAGTGCAAAATAGGCCTGTTGTAAAGTGAACTGAGATACACACTCAGAAAGTCTTCTAATCAGAAAAGTTGTAGTTCCTAACTTAGCAACAAGGGACCGTGTATGAGCCTTCCAACATAATCCTGCATCCAAGTAAACTCCCAAAAATTTTATTTGTTTGTCTGCATCTCCGGATGGAAGATGTCTTGTTGAAAAAAACAAAGACTGGGTTTTATTGATGTTTAGAAGCAACATATTTGCTGCAAACCATTGTTCTGCCTTATCTTGTGCTTGCTTTGATGTTTCTATTGCTGCCTTACAATCCCAATCTTTGCAGGTAATAGTAGTATCATCAGCAAAAAGGGTAAATGAACTGGTAAGGTCTATCTGTGGAAGATCATTAATATAAATTAGAAACAAAAGTGGTCCCAATATTGAGCCTTGAGGTAATCCAATATTTATAGCTCTCTCTGCCGACCTCACTCTACCCACCTGCACACTCTGCTTTCTATCGGAGAGATAGCTGGAGATCATTGCAATGCTACTATCTCCAAACCTATATCTCTCCAATTTCCTGAGAAGCAGTTCATGTGAAACACAATCAAAAGCTTTGCTCAGGTCACAAAATGTAGCCGACAGATAGCAGCTCTGCTCAAAAGCCTCTTGAATCTTCATCACTAAGTCCATGATGGCTCTTGTCGTATTTAGACCCCTCCTAAAACCAAACTGACTATTTGTGAACAAATTTTTGAATTCAAAGTACTTAATAATCATTGCTGCCATACATTTCTCAAATACCTTTGATATTATAGGAAGGAGTGATATTGGCCTATAATTGGATGGGTCATCATTGTCACCCTTCTTATAGATCGGTACCACCACTACTTTTTTGAGCAGATCAGGAAAGATGCTTTCCTAAAGCAGTGATTTATAAGTGTTGTTAATGGATCAGCAATGAGATGTTTCACTCCTTTTATTATGTTAACCGAGAATACAAAGTAGTCTCTACTTTTATTGTTCCCATATTTGTTAAAATGTCTCTGGTTTCAACGAGAGAAACATCTTGGAAGAAAAATTCTTCCCCAAACATGGTGACATTAAAATCCAAGGGATTGAAAAAGGAGGGTTGAATCTGGGTTTGCAAGTTACAGGTGACATTAGTGAAAAAGTCATTAAATTCATTAGGTGTAATTTTTGTTTCTAACTTACTTTTAGACTTGTTTCTGTGTTCATTGATAATATCCCACATACACTTAACTGGATTGGATGCAGTTGAAATAAGGTTATCATTGGCCCTTTGTTTAGCAGATTTTATTGCTAATTTGTAATCTTTTTTGTGATTTGCTAATAGAGTTTTCTGAGCCAATGTAGGAAACTCATCATACTGCTCCTTTAGTAAGTACAGTGTTTCCCTCATGGACTTCAAATCATCGTTGAACCAGTTTATTAGTCGACTTTGATCTCTACGTTTTTTATAGGATTTTTCAGGAAAAGAGTGTAAGAAAGCCTTACTTAATTCATTATGAAATGCAAAGAATTTAGCTTCAGCAGGCAAGTCAGAATCTTTTAGAAACTCCCATTTTAAACCTTCAACATATGAGAAAAAAGAACATTTACCCTTTTGTATAATTGGTCTAAAAACAGATCTAACAAGTGCTGGATCATTATCACTAGTAGGCACAAGGAAATCAAGAAGCTGGCCACAATGATCAGAGAGTGCAGTCTCAACAACCTCCAGATTACAGTCATGATGATCCAAACTCAGAAATATATTGTCCAGACAATTATTCCCCCTTGTAGGTTCAAAGACCAATTGGGATAGTCCAAAAGAGGAAAACAAGCTACATACTTCAACACATTCTCGAGTCGCAGACAGAAAATTCACATTGAAGTCTCCCACAACTAATAGATTACCTTTACCATGAACTATAGTCAATACTTGCTCCATTATTTCCAGAAAAATATCCAAAGAAGCAGATGGTTTCCTGTAAACTGAAATTACATATAATTTAGATGCTTTTAAAAAAATACAGCATATTTCCACGCATTTTACAACAGTCATGACATTTACTTCATTTATTAATTTAAAATCATACATGGATTTAAGAAAAATAGCTGAACCTCTCCCTATGCTGTCTCGGCAACTAGCTGCAGCCAATCTATAGTCAGTTATATGTAAGGCTTCAATCTCTCCATTTGTGTGCCAATGCTCTGTTACACAGACAATGTCACAATTTTTGTCAGCTAGGAACATTTCAAATTCATTTGTTTTATTCCTCATTGAATGTATATTTATGTGAAATAGCTTTAGTTTATTCTTGTGTTTTGCACCACAATCAGGCTCTTGACACTTGGATGCAGCATCTTTTTTAAATGGAAGGTCATCTACAGCATTTGGTTTTATGACCTCATCACACTCGCTTGCTTTTACCTTTAAAAATTTCCACCTCTATTGTCAAATAAATCTTTATACCTGTTCATGTAAAATCTTTTTACCCCTACACCACCTGGCCAGAAGTCAGGTTGATACATCTTGTCCTTGTGGTTAAAAGGAGCAGATACTACAAAACGCTTTAACATATGTTCCTGGCTAGGCAATTCTTTTACTGTGATGATAGTTTCTTCCATACCCCGTTTCTCCTTTAGGAATTTATAAATATCATCTTCTGTGGAAGTTCTTCTAATTCTGTACAAGTATAACCATACCTTACTCTGTTCTCCCAGGAAGCCTCTGTTATTTTCATCTAGACTTATCTCTACAGTACCAATATTTCTTTTTGTTTTCCATTTTTCCCTTCGTCTGTTTACCATTTCTACAAATCCACTATTTTCACATGACTCATTATCATTTTGCACTTCCTCATTTACTCCATTATTCTCCAAATTAAACGTTTTTCCTTCTTTTGGTTTATTTTTATTAGATTTGTTGTTGACGTTGTCAGCTGTCAACTGTTTTGGTGCAAATGATCTACTGCTTGCTACGATCTGACTTTATGTTTTATCTACTGTTTGTGTAGGCAGCATGTTCTGTGTTAACATCAAAGTGGGTTCACTTTCACTTTTTTCTCACTTTGTTGATAATTACTGTTTACAGTTTTTTGATCAGTGCTTTTTCCAGATACATTTTTTTCTAAAAAGTTGATTTTTTGCAACAATAATCTATTATTTTCTTTTAGAATACCATTTTTATCTTCCATCTCAGTAATCAGTCGTTTTAGCAACTTATTTTCTACCTTTAATAGATTTTGGTCGTCTTCTGATGCTTCTACTTCATTAAGGTTCTGTTCAGTTTTTTTCACAGCATTTTGTCAGGTTCTTCTCACAAACTTCTAAACCACCTCTTTTTGCGCAGCTTGGGTGGAACACATTGTAACACAATTTGCACACTACTATTTTGCACTCTTTCTTTATGCAACATTTGTAATACATTGAAAAATTATCTCCATCAACTGAACGTGCGTCTTCATCGCCCGCCATCTTGATTACTTTTGCGGAATAATAATATGTGGCCTCCGCTATCCTTATAATCTTCTTAGTTTAATATAATCTTATAATCTTCTTAAAAAAATCTTTTTTTCGTAAATAAATGTATAATATGGTATTTTCAAGAGTTTAAAAACAGTTTATCAAATACGTTAGCCATATATTAATGAGTTGTTTCCATTATCTATCTATTTTTAATGACAGTATAGCCAAAAACTAAAAAATTGAACTTTAAAAATTTTTGTTTTTTGACAATTACTCAAAATTTTCACCTACAAATTGCGCCAACAACTGAGCGTTTGTAGGACTCCAGACGCGTCTAACGTTGTAAACTGATGGATTAATTAACACACCAAAAATGATGGAATAAACTGCGCTTTAAAGTGACTGGCCACACTTATTTTAGCGCGTAGTCAGCAGAAAACGCGTTTTTTAATCCAATAATTTCAAGATGGAAGTCGAAGCTGCTACGCTGTTATATTTTGTGAGTGCGAATTGTTATTTTATGAATTTATTATTTTATAAACGGATCAAGCAAAACCCAAGACTCAAAAGAAGATGGTGGATGATAAAAATGCAGCGTCACCATGAACACCACGATTTTTATGTGATTTTTGTCGGGGATCCCATAAACAAGGTTCTGTTTCAAACACTGTTAAAAATTCCATTATTTTCTCATTATTCCACTCCATTTTCGTAGAATAGTATGTACCTATTTCACGAAACAAATTACTCTGCTGCGCTGCAAGCTAGAACTTGTTGAAACAGTGCAAATGTAGTCACAACAACGCGATAAGTAACGGAGTAATTCATTGAAGTGTCGAAAGAAACCGCCACCCGATCTATCGCCTAACGTTTAACGGCATTAATAATGTCAATAACAAATTAGCGCGTTAAGTCGTGGCTACAACTCTCTTTAATGTCAAATAATGCGATAATTAACGGCATTAGACGTTGGTGTGGCCGCAGCATAAGAAAAATGAGAGTCGTTGATGCGGCGTTGCCTAATCGGTTATTATTTTAGAGCTTTTTTCTTGAACTATAAAATTAATACAACGTGGAATGAAGTAAACACTTCTAAACGTTGTATATAGGTATATGAATTTATTAAAATTCTTAAAATTTATCCACGAGCAAGTGGAAAATGTGCAAAACGTTTTCGGTCAAGCTGACCATCATAAGTGTAAACGTCCAGTGTACAAGTAATTGTAACTAGCCACCTCAATAGGTGTAAAAACCTCTAAATTACATTATTGGTACATTATAATATATTAAAAAGAAGTCGACATTAAGTCGATGTCTTAAGATTTTAAAGTTCACATGTGGATGTACTTCATCCTTGCTCGAAATTGACACCTTTGCCTTGCACCTTGCTCGTACCTTGCACAAGGTACTTGTGTTCAAGTAAGAAGTTAACGACCAACTGAGTTGGTCTTATTGGAAAACTTTTTTATTATTAATTTTACGAAAAAAAGTTATTCTTCCATCAGAAGTTAACCATGAGATATTAAATTTTATGAATATTATACGAGGTATGTAAAAAAATATGAATTTCGCTCAAGAGTAAAGCAGCTTTTTTTTGCACAATATTGAAATTTGTTATTATGAAGAGTTATATATATCAAATTTTATCATTTTTATACGAGGTATGTCAAAAAATATGATTTTCGATCAAGAGTAAAGTATCTTTATAGTTCACAAAATTTCAATTAGAAGGATATAATTATATATTATTTCTAAATAATATGTACATACTAATATATAATGTTTAATTCTAAACAACTTCTTATAATCACAATTTTCGATATTGTGAAAAATAAAGATATTTTATTTACTGTTGACCGAAATTTGTATTTTTTGATATACCTCGTATAAAATTGATAAAATCTCATATAAGATAGTTGTATATTAAGTCTTAAACCATACACATTATTTTATAAAGAAAGGGGCTCAAGAGGCTCAAGAGTAAAATTAATAATAAAAGAGTTATCAGAATTGAAATAACTGAAAATTATGGTAAGTATCCATAATTTAAGAAAAAAATTTTTTTTCAATTAGAAGGAAATAACTGCGTATTAGAATATAGTTCTTAATTCCAAACAACTTTTCTTAATAACAATTTTCATTATTGAGAAAAATAAAGCTACTTTACTCTTTAGCGAAATTCATATTTTTTGACATACCTCGTATAATATTCATAAAATTTGATATTCATAAAATATTAATTTCGCCCATGAGTAAACTAGCTCTATTTTTCAGAATATTGAAAATTGTTATAATGAAAAGTTGTTTGGAATTGAGAGCTATATTTTAAAATGTAATTACATATTTCTAATTGAAAAAAGAAAATTTTTCTTTGTGGATAACCAAAATTATTTTCAGTTATTTCAATTATAACTCTTGTATTATTAATTTTACGAAAAAAAATTATTCTTCATAAAAAATTCTGCATGGACTAAAACCTAAAATACAACCATCTTATATCAAATTTTATACGAGGTATGTCAAAAAAGATGAATTTCGATCAAGAGTAAATAAAAATACCTTTATTTTTCACAATATCGAAAATTGTGGTTGTAATAATACCTGACATACCTTGTATAAATTTGATTTTCAAATTGACTCACTTTTAGGTTAAAGAAGGTTTTCGATAAAAAGAGTCATTTAAATTGATTATGAAAAGAAAATGTATAGTTAAAGGCAACTTTAAATTAAAAATCTCCTTTATTATGAAATCGGTCGTTAGTCCTACTGTTAAATGGTAATAGCATGGTACGTATATGGCGCATGGTAGGTAAGTGATAATACTTATAGACAAATTAAACTTGTTTCGTACTGTAATCAAAAAATAAGGCGTTTAACACTACGCAAATTAAATTATTGTTTTATACAAAAGCGGTTAAGTCTATTAATCTTTAGGAAACCTTTAATGGCGTAAAAGAAGAGAAAAACAATGGTTTACGAAACACCGCATTACGAAATATTGGCAATGCTGATTATTCGGAACATTGATCCAGAGTTATATTTGATAAAATACCGTTGGCTCAATGTTCTGAATAATTAATGCAGTGGTTTGGGTTCAGGGGTAGAAAATGATAGCAAAATTCAAGTATAAAACTTCATTTATATTTAATTTGTTTTTAAACTTGTTAATTGTTAGTGCAGTGTACGAAAGTAAAAATCAACTATTACCTCCAATTTCGGTGAAGCCCCATCGATTTTGATGAAAAGTGGTGAATGCTTAGAGGATATTTCAAGAAACAAATGGATGCCAGGCCTTTTCAGGGGTAAAAATTATTTTGTTAAAAATAATCTCATAAATCGATAGAGCGATATAAAGTCAATACCTTTTGAGTTATTAAAAATCAAAGATTTTAATTTTTCATGAAAAAATGTATGTTTTAAAGCGGATTTTCATAAAATACTCAAAAACTAAAGTTTTTACAAAAATGTCATCATTACTAAAATTGAAGCTAATAAAAATCGAATAAATTCCTTACTTGAGTGAGTGAGTGAGAACTGAAAGTCCGTGGTGTACAGACGTGTTTACAATTGCTCTCTAAAATATATAGTTTCGTGCCATTGATTGTTTTTAATTAATCAAACAGTAAGTCTTTTTTGGATCTACTACATACATTAGTTTAATTAACAACTTCAAAAAAAACATAAACCTGCACCTCATTAGAAGAATGTCTTCAAAATCTCTGTGCTTATATTGCAATAATTTGTTAATGGAGATCGATAGCCAGGTCTCTTGTCTAAGTTGCAACAAATTATGCCATAAAAGATGTGCTCGATCAGAATTAAATGGTTGCAATGAAACATCCGTATCATTTGAGAACTGGCATTGTAATACCTGTAGAGCCTCTCCGAATAACATTACTCTTCAGAATGAGCCATCTATGTCTTCAGCCTCGCTACTCAGCAACCATCAGTTTGATTTACTTATGGACAAATTATCCATTCTCACAAATTCTGTGACAGAATTAAATAACAAGTTTTCTACACAATCACAAATGCTTGAAAACTGCATGAAGGATGTATCCGCTCTTCGTGATGAAAATAATCTTCTTCGTGAAAAAGTTAGTTCCTTGGAAAAACTAGTGAACTCTACAACTCCGTCACAAGATGATATATATTACGAAACTACTCAGCGTTTGAAGCGGGAAAAGAACGTCCTACTCCTAGGAATTCCTGAAAGATCACCCGAAGATGACGCTCGCATAATTAAAGAAGTAATTACGCACTTATCTCCGAATTCTGCGAATTGTATCCAGTCCGGCTATCGTGTTGGAAAAAATACTAATAATAACAAACCTCGTCTTTATCGTGTTGTTTTTGGGACTCCTAAGGCTGCATTGGACGTTTTGAGAAACAAGAAGAATATTTCTCGTAATTTATATCCTTCAGTTAAGATAATCTCTGATATGACACCTAAACAGCGTCAACATCTAAATGATTTACGTGCAGAACTAGAGTTACGATTAAAAACTGAAACAAATCTCACTATTAAATATGTTTATGGAGTTCCGCAAATCGTTCAAATACTATCCAACAAAAGAGTTCGCGAGGAAGAGTCTTCACCTAATCGAGAGTCTGGCCTAAAAGTTGTAAAACCTGCCTCCTCGAAATCTGAATAGCAATCAGTACACATTGTTTTTTGGAACTCACAAGGAATTAATAGTGTTAATGACTTTTTAAGTGATTTCAATGATATACCCATTCTTTGTTTATCGGAAACATGGGTTATTACCGAAAATATAAAATTTTCAAATTATTTATCTACTTACTCATGTGCCAGTTCAGTTGCCATAAAAGAAAAATCCTTGGGTAGGGCTAGCGGTGGTCTATCAATTTTTTGTAATCCCAACCTTTCTTCTGTTTGTATTGATAAATCACCTTGGTGGATCTTTTGTTTAATATCTAGCAATAATTATAAATTTGTAGTCTGTAACGTTTATTTTAAACCTAGTCTAAGTATTGAATATTTATTGTCACTATTTCAGGAGGTGTTATCTAATATTTTAGAGAAATTTAATGATACACCTATAATTATTGGAGGAGACTTTAACTCCCGTGTTTCAGACAATGACGTATCCCCTCCTGAAATATTTGAAAACACAAATTTTTTTGACGAGAGACAAAGTTTAGATACTGTAATTAATGCAAAAGGTAGATGCCTTCTTGATTTCATGAATTTTAACGGGTTCTGTCTGTTAAATGGTAGGTGTATTTCTGATCGGCCTGCAAAATTTACTTTCGTCGGCCCTATGGGCAAGAGTACAATAGATTTAGTCTGGGTAAATAACTCACATTTGCACTTTGTTAATGATGTTTACGTAAATACAACGTGTACTTTATCAGACCACTTTCCTGTTTCATGCTTTATAACTCAAACGTATCTTTCACCTATGAAAGAAACTATAATAAAAAATAAAACTATTTTTAAGTTAAACGAATCTTTAGTTTTGTCTTATAAACTAAACATGCAAAATTCGGCGGGAGTGCACATAATTCATGATGTCGAAATGGCAAACAAAAACCTGTTGGATAATATTTATAAAACAGCTGATAATCTTGGGCTGTCAAAAAGTATAATCACTCCTAACAGACCTAATAAACACAAACCGTGGTATGATTGTCAATGTAGAGATCTAAAGAAATCAGTTAAAAGTAAACTCAAAATTTGTCAACAAAACAATTTCTCAAATCAAACTAAAAACGAATACTTAATTATTAAAGCAGAGTATAAAAAATTATTAAAAGTAAAAAAAACTGAATTTCAACAAAATATTATTGGTAATATTTCCAACTCTACTGATTCAAAAACTTTTTGGTTTCATATTAAAAGAGCTCGAAATGTTTCAAATAGTTACATATCTTTACCTGCTGCAACATGGGAAACATTCTACTCTGAAATTATGGGAGCCGGGATAGTGGACACAACCCTCTATTTCGATGCGAGGAATCCGTATTTTGATAATCCTATTACCACCAATGAAATTTACTTAGCTTTAAATTCCTGTCAAAACAACAAAGCTCCAGGATCTGATAATATTCCCTATGAGTTTTACAAATACTTACCCAATAACTGGATCTTATACCTTAACTCATTTTTCAATACTATCTTCAACACTTCCACTTTTCCTAATAGTTGGTCGAAAATTACTCTAAAAATGCTCCACAAAAAAGGTCCCTCTAACGATCCTTCCAATTACAGGGGAATTGCTTTAGTGAACTGCATTACTAAAGTATTCATGCAAATTGTTTTGAACCGTTTAGTCAATTGGGTAGAATCGTTTAATATACTTCCCGAATCCCAATCTGGTTTTCGTAAAGAACGTGGTTGTTACGATAATGTCTATACTTTTACATCCATCATTCAATTTCGTCTCCGATTTAAAAAGCGCAAGCTATTTGTATTGTTTGTTGACTTTAAGCGGGCTTTTGATTGCATTAACCACGCGTTGCTCTGGTCTAAACTTTTTGCTTTGGGTATTAGCTCTAAAATTGTACTTCTACTTAAATCTTTCTATTCTAATGCTACCTTTAGGGTTAATGCTGACGAGCAATATACTAAATCGTTTAACATTTGTGAGGGCGTGTTACAGGGAGAAGTCCTCAGTCCCTTGTTATTTGCGTTATTTCTTGCAGACATCGAAGATTTTTTTAAAAGCCGCGGAGCAGAAGGCATCAATGTTAATAACGTAAATGAAATTCTTATGCTTTTATACGCTGACGATTTGGTAATATTAGGTCACTCGGAGATCGATATATCAAAAAAATTAAAAATGTTGGAGGATTACTGCAAACAAAACAAACTTACTGTCAATACTGCTAAAACTAAAATTATGTGTTTCTCTAGGGGTCCTTATAACTTAAAAAATAATATTAAATTCACTTTCAATCAATATCCCATTCTATTAACTAACACCTATAATTACCTTGGAGTGACTTTTGCCTCTTCGTCTCTATTCCGTGAAATGGCAGATGTGAGTAATGCGAAAGCTAAACAAGCAACTGGAGCACTTATACCTGTTCTAGCTAAACTTAAAATTGACTGCATGCAAACGAGGCTACAACTTTTTGATGCATTAGTAACAAGTACAATCTCCAATTGTATTTCTGTATGGGCACTCCGTTATGTAGATGTTCTCGAACAAGTTCAAGTACAATTCCTAAAACGAATTCTTATGCTTCCCATATCCACACCCGGTTACATAGTCAGAGTAGAATGCGGCAGAGTCAAACTCTTGTATAATATATTCAAGTGGACACTAAACTGGTTAAAGAAAATTTATATGATGGACGATTCCCGTTACCCCAAAATGTGCTTTTTTCGTCAACTACAACTGATGGAGACCGATAGCAGGTATAACTGGGCAGCGCAGGTAAAATCACTTTTTACTTTTATTGATGCTGAACCTATTTGGAATAATCTCTCCCTTCATTCCCTACAACTGAATAGAAAAGCCTTGTTAATCAAATTTAAAAATAAGCTCTCAGAATTAGATATTTCTCTTTGTCAGCAATCCAATTTTCTCCCCTTATATAAACACCTAGCTCTTTCCGAATTAAGTCAAAAATACTTATGCCTAAAAATGCCCATCCAGATTACAAGAACTATTGCACAGCTTCGATTATGTAATTCATTCTGCTTAACGTTCACTTATAAGGATTCTACATATAAAATTAATCCTAATGAAATCAGTACTATTTGTAACAATAAGGAGTTAGAAACAATTGAACATATACTTTTTGATTGTCCAATATATTCTTGTATGAAACAATCATCCATTAATTATATAGCCGATATTGATACTGTAACTCATACCTTAAATAACATTACAGTATATTCAGCTAAAATAATAGCTAGCTATATCTGGAATGTTCTAAAACTTAGGTCTTTCATCATAAATGAATAGTTAAATACGTAAATTATACTTTGTATCTTTAATTAATTCTTATATAACTCGTTGTTTTTTTTTTTTTTTTTTTATTTATTTCTTTCTTTTGTTTATCCCTAAAATAAACATATTGTGTGTTTCTTGGGATGAGAAAAAGGAACGAAATATTTGTTCTCACCCTTTCCATAAAATTGTAAAATTTTAAAAGGAAATAAATGTATCTATCTATCTATCTATCTATCTTACTTAAAAATCCTTTTAGTATTAATTCAAAGTGAGTTATAAGCAATTGAATGTATATTTTTTTTTTCGGTGAGTACTCAAATCTAAGTGTATTCAGGTTTAAATAACGGGAAAACGATGCATTTTATAACATATAGTTAATAAACACTTATCAAAGTACTCAGAAATACCTATCAAATGAACTCCAGAAGAAAATGACAGCATCAAAATTTATGCTTAAATCAGAGGCGGCTCTAGCCCATGTAGCGCCCGTGTGCAGTTGATGCCCTGGCGCCCTTTTAGTCCTTGGGCCCACGTATAAAATTATTAATAATGACCACACCGTCGAAACTTTTTGTACTTGTTATTTGGGTGGAGTCGGACAAATTTGGAGCTTGGCGCATTATGGCAGTGGGGCCTTTGTCTGTCAAGCTGTCACCAAGTTATCAATTTTATGCAAGAAAAAATGTATAACCACATTGGTCATTTTATTTGAATCAATGGTTTTTATCATATAAACTGCGAAAACAATTTTGTCGGATTAAAATATTGCGCCATATGACGCGTCGGACACATATGCTGGAATTCTTTATTTAGTACCACAGATGTCATTTTTATTTTGTCCTGTTTTTTACATGTGTAATGCATATTGGATCACTTGTAGGAAAAAATGATAAGTCCAAAATTTTCAAAAAATTTTCCGAAATTTTCCGTCTTGTCAGAAATTTTTTGTTTTTTTTTTGAAAATTCGAGAAAAGAAACTACAGAACGATCTTCGTCATTGTTCAAGGAGTATGTACACAAATTTTCAGATCAAATTTTTTCCAAAATTTTCCCTCTTGTCGCAAAATTTTTTGGAAAATTTTGGGTACAACTCTACGTCACGCTCTTTTAAATGTTGTACTTAGTATGTGTACCAATTTTCAGCTAAATCGATTCAAAAGTAACCGAAAGAAACTGTTTTAAAAATTGTTTCACAATGCCTCCTCTTAAGGGCGTCGATAACCTAAAATACTTAAGTTTTCTGTTCGTTCGCCCCAACATTTTTGTCAGACAATGACATTTTTTGTATAAGAATATAATTACTTGTAAGCTACTACTTTTGTCGGAAAATGGTATAAGGATGCACGAACCCAGCGTAGTTTAAAAGTATGGTTTACTAATAAAAATTAAATTTTTTGTCCGACTTGACCCAATATTTTTGTCGGACACTTATATTTTTTTATTTAGAATATAATTACTTATAACCTCCTATTTTTGTAGGAACAATGGTTGTTAATAAAACATATCCAGGAAATTGACACCTTCGGTGTATCCGACTGCGCATAAGCCCCGTGAAAATTGTCCGACAAGGTTACCACATTATTCTAAAAATGTTTTATGGTAGATTCTGTTAAAATTAGCTATGTGGTAATAAATTTATTATTTTAATAAATTTGACATATTGAGCATGTCCGACGCGTCATATGGCCCAATATTTTTATCCGACAAAATTGTTTTCGCTGTTTATATGATAAAAACCATTGATTAAAATAAAATGACCAATGTGGTTATAAATTTTTTTATTGCATAAAATTGACAACTTCGTGACAGCTTGACAGACAAACGCGCCACTACCATAATGCGCCAAGCTCCAAATTTGTCCGACTCCACCCAAATAACAAGTACAAAAAGTTTCGACGGTGTGGTCATAAATAATAATTTTATATGTGGGTCCGAGGACCATTTGGTAGACGCGCAGTCAAAATGGAATAGTCGAATAGGTACCTACCTAGTACTAGTACATAGGGTACAGAGGGTGTTATGTACGCTTATAATGTACACAAATAATATCCAGATGCAAATAGTGCAATATAAATGATGTCGGGAGCCAATAGGTATTCACAGCGTCAGAACAACCTACCCGAATCTAATCTACGATGAACTACGTATTTTCAGTATTATTAAAAAACCAACAACAAATTGTTAATATGGATAATTTTTAAGAAGCTCTGACTCCGCTGAAAGTCGCGATAATTGTGGTAGTAATAAAAGAAAATCTTCATCCTTTTAAATAATTTTAATCAAAAGAAAAGCCGCTTTACTTTATGTTTACATGTTAATCTAAATATACTACATAATCCATTCCGTCAACGCTTATTTCGCAAAATTACGCAAAAGCAATTTGACCTTTATAGGTTCCACAACCTATTTCGAAATCATTGTCGATATGTCTTCAAACGAATCAAAAGATTGCCGCCCGTCCATTGGAGCGTTGGACGGACAGATGGGTGGGAGGCAATCTATAAATCGCGCCTAATTGCCAATGTAATTTTTCATTAATCGTTTTAAAGCCTATTTTATGTTGAAACAAAGTAAAGAACCCGCTCTTTGGCGCTCGGCGCCCCCAACATGCCGGCGCCCGTGTGCACCGCACACCCTGCACAATAGGTAAAGCCACCTCTATGCTTAAACAATGTTCTCAAATTTATGCTCCAAAATTTATCCCAAAAAATTTTATTCTTTTTTTTTAGAATAACTCTGTTAGTTTTTATGGTATCTGGTTTATCTAAAAATTATTTGAAAGGTAGTTTAAAGGGCTATAAAATCTTGTAAAATTTAATCTTTTAAATCCCTTATTTTATAAAGATAAAAGGTTAAAGGGTCCCGGTTACATTGTTCTCGCAGTAAAATTTAGACTAGGAATTTAGACTACAAAAATAAAAAATAAAGTAAAATATTTGTTGAAAAAAAAACTTCGTTTTATATCATTTTCTACGTATATCGAGCATTTTTAAACGCTTTTCTTTAGTTCAATAGTTTGCGTCAAATTTTTAGACGTTAATTTGACTGCCTTTTCTTCAATGCAAATGAATGAAAATTTGCAGACATATGCATTGGCGGGAACAATACACGAATAGTCAATAAATTTTTTTTATGTTTATTAATTGTTTAAATAAAAAAACGATTTTAATGGAAAATGCTTAAATTCTCTTGTTTTTTACAATGTAGAAACTTGAAACTTTTATGGATTGTAGCTAATGTTATGAACTATACATAATTTCACTTTTTACGTTAATTGTTTACGTTATGCTTCATAAATAAACAATAAAGTTTCAAATTTTGGTTTCATATATTTGTTTATATAAACATCTGCGCTTATTCGAGTTAAATTTCAATAAGATACGAAACAAAACTTCAACCAAAACTCGAATTCGAAAAATTCGTGTTTTTATCGTAGTCTTAGAAAAACCACCGGTAGAGACGTTTCGTGCTGCAATTAACATTAGAATTCGTTTTGGCGTATTAATTCAATGTTTGTTACGAACCGTTCAACATATTCAACGGTCATTTATATACAAGTGTGTTTCTGTGACCTATGTGCTGTGGTGAATGTTATCATGTGACATCGTGCAATTATTAAGGGTCCAGTGTGAAGGTATGCACTAAATATTTGATGCATAAATATTTCCTGCAACAATTTGCATTAACTAAATAACGGCTTTTGACATTTTTTAACTAATACTGGAAATTTTAAACTTTTACTAAAATAAAAGAAATACATTTTTTATCGAAATTTAAAGACTGCGAAAACTGTAATAGGTGTAAATAATGATTTTAATTTAAGAAATGTATGAAGAAATTACAGAAAATGTACAATGTATGTATCAAATGTTGAAATAAATCCAAAAATGTGTCTTATATAATCTTATACGTCATTTTTTAACCTTAAACTACACGCGCTAGCGTACTTTGTACGCCAGATATAAGAATTCTACTGGAAATATATTTAAAAATTTAATTTTTGACCTTGCTTATTTTTCTAACCTATCACTGGAATGTGCTTTACAATTTGGTTTTAGTTTCGTTATAATCGGCGTTCTGGAAAGATCGTAATTTACATTTTATTATTTGTTGTTTCCGGTGGTGGACAATATACCCCAGGATTATATTACTATAAGTCGTAATATAAGTACATATTTTAATTGTTTTTTAGTCATTATGGCAAAAAATATATTTTTCTTTGTAAACAATACTTTCTCTCCTGTAAAAAATCACATTTAAAAAAATTTTTTATTAGTAATTTTATTTATCATGGAATCCAGTTATTCCATGATTCCAGTTATAAATCCCAATTGGCTTACTGAAAAGGAACTCCAAGTATTCACTGATGCCGAATAAGGTTTATAACAAACAACTAAGTGTATTTTTTCAAAAAAAATTAAACAAATCCGCTGTTTTTAAGTGTATTTTCTTGTGGCGTAAAAAGTACGCCACGCGTGTAGTTATGTTATAACTTGATGCGCGGGTAGTTAAAGGTTAAACATGACGATATATTCTAATGTTTGAAAAATGTAAGACTAAAAAGTAAAAAATAAAAAAATATGAAAGAAAATTTTTTAAGAAACGCTTTGCTTTAGTTACGAGTGACTAAAATTAAAAATATAAAAAAATCAACTAAAAAGCAAAAAAAAAATAAAAAAATTCAAACTCTAAGGATTATTCGAAAAAAACTGTAAGACAGATTAAATATCCAAAAATCTCACAGATTCGTTAAAAAATTGAAAAAATCTAACACATTCGTTAAAGAAAAGTGTGGGGCGCGTCTTTATCGAATAAACGGTTTGAGGATAAATACTTTTTTACTTTTCGAGCCCCACGCTTTTCTTTAACGAATCTGTTAGATTTTTTCAATTTTTTAACGAATGTGTGAGATTTTTGGATATTTAATCTATCTAACAGCTTTTTTCGAACAATCCTTCGAGTTTGAATTTTTTTTTATTTTTTTGTTTTTTAGTTGATTTTTTTATAATATCTTTAATTTTAGTCACTAGTAACGTAGTAACTAAAAAAAACGTTTCTTAAAATTTTTTTTCATATTTTTTTGAAGTCATTATCAAAATAAAATGAAATTTACGAAATTTTGAAAAATTCTGATTTTTTTAAATTACATACTTATATTTTTTTTTCAAAAATATGCAATACATTTTTTTCAAAAATATGCATTTTAAACCGGTCAAACTGTTTGAAGTCATTACTTTTGCTAAAATAAAGAAAGGCTTTTAGAGATTACTTTTAATTTTTGTGGAAATGGCATACGTTTTATTTTTCACTTTTTCCTAAAAGATTCGAACGGTACTCTTATTTTCATCATAACTTACTTAATTTTGATGCTATTAACTTCTTTTGTAGCTCATTTGATATGTATTCCTGAGTACTTTGATAAAAGTGTTTAGTAAGTATATTTTATAAAATATACTTACTTAATAGTTATTTAAACTTGAATACTTAGATTTGAGTACTCGCCGAAAAAAATGCATTCAATTGCCTATAACTCACTTTGAATTGATATTTAAAAGTTTTTCAAATAAGGAAATGTCATGGTCACTTTTTTGTAAAATCTTACAGTTTTGATCAAAGTTAAAATATTTGATCTTTAATAACTCAAAAAGTATTGATTTATTTTAAAACATTAAATAACAGATTTTGCTTAGAATTTTTCCCTTTATCGATTTATGGAGTTATTTTTAATAAAATAATTTTCACCCTCGAGAAGAGGGTGCAACCCCAGGGTAAAAGTGCAAGTTGGCACCATGTCACTTTTGTTTCTTGAGGTATCCTCCAACTACTCTTCAAGTTTCATGAAAATCGATGCAGATTCGACGAAATCGGGGGTGAAAACCTTCAGTGACTGCACTATGTATAAAAAATAATCGTAAAATTATTATTTATGAACATTTAAATGCAATCCACCATATTAACACGTTGGCTGCCATTAGACACAACTGTTGTGACACATCGTAGTTGTCTCGTTAGTACAGCCGTGTGGCACACCGTAGTGGTCTCGTTAGTATAGCCGCGTGAGCCTCATGGCCTGAGGGACCGATTGTTTACATATTATAGCAGTCTACGTGTTAAACGTCTTACTTTATTGATAAAGAATACTTGTAGTAGTTGGATCTAGGTCGGTGTCAATATGTTCCCAATGATAATTTTTTATAACATTCAGTTACAGCCAAAATTCGCAGCCTTTATGACTACCAACTGCGGCTCATGCAAGGGGTCATGCCCGCTCCATCTGGGGTTGACATAGCAAACACAATCAAATATTTCTCGCAAACTCTCCTAAGTATTACACTCAACATTGTAAGTATGGGCCACTCTCACCAAATTGTACAATATGGATACTATTTCATGTTTGACGTTGATCTGTACATACTTCTCAAAATGTAGATTAAGAATTGTCAATGGTAATATACTTTTAACCTAACTTAAAATAAACATCATATCGAGGGTTCAAAGACAGTACCTCGTAAGTAACAAATAGCTAATTTTACAAGAGGAACAAAAACTGTTTAAGAGTTGATAAAATGTAGTTATTTTTGAAATCTTTTAAATTTATTGTATTTTAAACTTCCTGATTTTGTAAGTAAAATAAAAAAAGTGTGAAGCAAAATTTAAAAAAAATAAGTCACTTACGAAGTAATGTCTGTTTTTGTCTGTCGCATACGAGGTAATGTTCATTTCTTTAATTTGTATTTATTTAATAATAAATAGATAAATACATACTTACCTAAATAAAAACTACATAAAACAGAAAAGGTAAAAAAGCAAATTAATATTAGTTTATTCTTTTGTTAAAACCTAAAAAACAAGGTAACAAAATCCTAAAATTATGGCAATGAGGAACAAATCATGCACTAGTACTAATATTATGAACATTAATTAAGATTAAGACTTATACGGCAACAAATCATAAAAGAACAACAGTCTTTAGGAATAACTGATTTGATTATTAGTAGGTGGTCATACCTTGTTTTTGAAATTGCTGGTCTATTTTAAAACAATGGGGGTAATTTAATAATAGAAAAACCAACATTTTTTTGGTCTAGTTGGGATTTCTTCAAAGGAATCTTCAAATTTGATTTTAAACAACAGTTTTCCATTAGTATATTTTAAAACACGAATATCTGTAACTGTATTACCACTAACTAATTTACTAGGTCTAATAGAGTTGTATTTCATAAGATTTTTGTCGCCAAAATTTTGGAAAAAGTGTAATAAAAATTTACTACTGTAAATAGATTTTTATGCCAAGCTTCCTTTGTTAACCTGAAATAATCACTAGGAAGATAAATTTCCCTATTTTTTAGGACTGTCTCAATAGAGCTGTGCACTGAATCACACTCCATTTGCGTGTGACCTTTTTTTAAAAATTTTTGGTCAATAATGACATTGTATTTTTCAGATAATAAAAGCAAAGTATTAGACATTACACTGTTCCGGTTTTGGGCAGTACACCCATCAGAATAGATAGTTATGGGAAGTTTGTGTGATGAGTTCAGAAAATGTTCTTCCAAATAATGTTTCAGAAAAGATGCGTAGGTGGAAGCCTGACCATCTGCCTCTGTCTCGTTGTACCAATAGCAACTAGCTTGGCTACTAGCCAAATTATAGATAGTATAATTATGGCAGCAAAGTTTAGTTTTATAGTAGAGTGCACTGGACGGTAATTGAGGAGATAGTTTCAATGACTGAACATCCATCGTAATAACAAAAAGTTTTCCTTCAATAGCCTCCTTTTTGTCACGTTCTTTCTTACTTCTAGCTCGATCTTTTCTAATTATGTGGTCATTATATTCTTTTTCAGATAAATTTCCATTTTTAAATTTAAAACAACTGTCACACTGGTCTTGGCGTGGATGAAAAATAGACAACTTCATTGTGTCCATAGTTCTTAAACAAGTGTGAGTTAATGGTGTCTTTCCATTTTCTGTACAACATTTGCAGTAAGCCCTATACAAATCTGAAACAGACTGAAACACTTGCTCCAGATAAAGTCTATCGATGTCTTTGCGACAGTAATGGGATGGCAGTTTGTTGAGATTGTCCAGAAAACTACTTAAAAATGCTTGATCTTCTTTAAATATATTTACTCGTGGCTTCCGCGTACTAACTTTGTTTTGAAATGATTCATTCATTCCATTTTGGTTTTCCATCACCCAAGATCTTACAGACCACTCTCCTAAAGCTAACGTTCCAAAGTACATAGATTTACATACAGGAATATTTTCATTATTAACTTTCAGGCTATACTGAAATGTTACATTACGGCGAGACTCATGGTCTAAGTTTTTTGGCCTTGTTTTTTGGTTACAGCAACGGTGTTGGACACAAAAATTTTGCGCTGATCCCAAGACATTTTCTCCCAAAACATTTTAAATAACTTGTTATGGTCTTCCTCCGACATAAGAAAAAATTTTGGTGTAGATTTATTATTATGTTTGCACTTGCATCTTGTTTTCATCTTTCTTTCGGTTCTATTTTTATCATGAAATGTATTTCGCTGACACACAAACACTCCTTTAGATAGCCAAATTATGTTGTATTTAACAGAATAAATACAGTTGATTATAATAAAATCTCCATTTTACCTTTAAACTTCAAATAAGGGCGATCAAAACAAAACACTCAAACATGCCCACTGACGTACTGTACAAACTGCACCATACGAGGTTCTGGTTTTAAAATATTTTTACGGCGCATTTACGAGTTAACGTTCCCTTCCAGTTTTCTACCTAAGGCCTGAAATATTTGGTTTTTATAACTGCCAATAGATGGATCTGTATGTCCTAAACTAGATTAAACACAAAACCGATTTTAATAAAAATGTCACTTACGAGGTACTGTCATTGAACCCTCGATATGCACTAAAATTTAAAACACATGACCTTATTCTGTAGAAAATGGAGCACTTATAACTGGATAGATACCGTAAACTATTATTGAAGTAATTTTCGTAAATGTAATAAAAAAATATATCAGATGTCCTTCGTTGTAATGTTTTACAACTTGTCAAAGTGAACACCATGAGCAGGTTTAGCAAATATTGAGACGAATATATCATTAAGACGATTAAAGAAGTAATACCAATCAATTTGGAACCAAAATAAAATTTTTGTTTTGAACAGTTTTATTCATGAAATTATCTTACCGAATTACACTCGACCTCTTAAAATTACCGATTTGTATATTGTCCCAGAAGAAAATGCAAACAGCACAATGCAATGTACAAAGCAATAAATAGAACCATTAAACAAAAAATAAAAATTGCAGAAGAAAAATGGATAACAGAACAATGTGAAGAGATCGAAAACTTATATAGAAAACATGATGACTTCCATCTTCATAAGAAACTCAAGGAATTCACAGGCACGACATGCTCACAAGGACCAAATAATTTAATCAACGCAGAAGGCAAACTGATTTCAAGCCCTGAAGAACAAATAAACATGTGGGAAGACTATATAAACTCTTCTATGACATCAGAGAACCTCCTACATTAAATAAAGAAAACGACGAAGGTCCTCCAATACTGAAGTCCGAACTGGAATATGCTCTACGTCAACTAAAAAACAACAAATCTGTAGGAAAAGATGAAATACCAGCTGAGCTATTGAAGTTAATCAACGAGGAAAACTTAGACCTCCTTCTTGGACTATTTAATAATGTTTACAATAAAGGGGCAATCCCTAGAACATGGCTTGAATCCGTCTTCATACCACTGCCTAAAAAGAAGAACGCCAAAATATGCCAGGACTTCCGCCTTATAAGTCTATTAAATTAAATAACATTCTGAAGCTTTTCTTGCGAATCATACAGATCAGAATATATATAAAAAATGTGACGAGGTCACCGGTCAAGAACAATTTGGCTTCAGAAAAGGTATGGGGACACGAGAAGCAATATTCTGTCTTCAAACTCTGGCACAAAGATGCAAAGATCAGCAAGCAGACCTTTTTGTCTGTTTTATAGATTTTGAGAAAGCGTTCGATAGGTTGAAGCACAAGACCTTAATAGAAAATTGAACGACATCGGAGTCGACAAAAGAGATTCTAAAATTATAGAGGCTATTTATTGGAATCAGACAGCAATCATAAAGACCAATGGTAACACGTCAAGGCCAATTGAAATACAACGAGGTGTTAGACAGGGTTGTGTGCTATCACCCATACTGTTTAACGTTTACTCTGAGGTAATATTTACGAACGCTTTATCGCACTCTTTAGAAGGAATCAGGATAAACGGTCAAAGAGTAAATAACATCCGCTATGCAGATGACACGGTATTATGACTGATTCGGACCATAGTCTACAGATACTGTTGGATAGGGTTACTGAGAGTTGTGAAAAAATGGGGATGAAGACTGCGAAAACCAAAGATATGAAAATATCAAGGAACAAAAATGTACCTCTTCCAATATATGTGAAACACCAACAGCTTGAATACGTAAGCCAATACAAATATCTTGATTGCTGGTTCAACAATCAACTTGATTATAAACAAGAAGTAAGGGCGAGAATAGAGATAGCCGGACAGGGGTTTATCAAAATGAAAAGCTTTTTTTGTAACAGTAGCATTAGTATCAGCCTTAGATGTCGTTTTCTGCATTACTATGTGTGGTCAATACTTTTGTATGGAACGGAGGCCTGGACACTCAACACAACACTGATGAACAAGTTAGAAGCCTTTGAACTCTGACTTTATAGAAGAATCTTGAAAATACCTTGGACAACCCACACCACCAACCAAGATGTTCTGAGGAGAATAGGTACAGATAGGGAACTGCTAAAAATCATTAAAGTCAGAAAAGTTAGCTACCTGGGATACATAATGAGAAACGAAAAGTACCGCCTCGTGCAACTGATCATCCAGGGTAAGATTGAAGGCAAACGAGGTCCCGGTAGGCTCCAGATTTCATGGCTTAGAAATATCAGAGACTGGACCGACCTTGATTCAACATCTTTGTTTAGAGCCGCATTGGACAGAGACAGATTTGCCAGTGTAGTCGCTAACCTCCACTAAAGGAGAAAGCACCACAAGAAGAAGATATTTTCCCCGTGACAATTTGACATAGTTTCCCTCCCCTTCGGCTCCGGAAATTACAACTGCCAGAGTGTCACTCGGGATACAAATCGGTAATTTTATAGCTCTTATGTAATAATTATAAGTGATAGTTTTTTCATTAGGGCTATCTCGTCAAAACAATTGGCGTGCTGTGGATTCATAGACATAGATGAGGCATTGTGCATGCAACTGAAAAGGCCTTCTATAAATCAAACGGAGTCAATACATGCTAACTCTGAAGAGTATAATTATCTATCTACTATAATCATAGTAATAGGTTTTTCTCAAATAGGAGTCTTATCATCTCTACTGTGCTCATTAATAATTGGCGATCTCTGATAGAACATTAAAAGAGAATAATTTCGTGCTCTGCGCTAGGACTTAGGGCTAGGAGGAAGAGTATTCTAGTTATAGTGATTAGAGATAAGCATGCCAGTATTATTGTTGATCACATACAAAGCGCCTTAATCTTGGATAAAATGCATCCAAAAGTGCATAAACATGTCAAAAAAGCCTATTAAGGGCCATATTTTGTTACTCGGGGATACCACTACGCCATCAGAACCGACCTCCGGAGCAACTGGTACCCAGGGTCACTGCTAAGGCTCGTCGTCTGAAGGCTAAGGGTTATCGGCACTAAACTGATGCAAACAAATTACCTGGAGGTTTTTGAAGTCGCTGAACACAAATACGCCATCAGAATCGACTACTGGAGCACCTGGTGCCCAGTGTCACTGTTAAGGCTCATCTTCTGGAGTTTCGGGGGTTGCTGATCACATGCAAAGCGCCTTAGTCTTGGATAAAATGCATCCAAAAGTGCATAAACATGTCAAAATAAGCCTATTAAGGGCCAGATTTTGTTACTCGGGGATTTTTGGGGTCGCTGAATACCACTACGCCATCAGAACCGACCTCCGGAGCAACTGGTACCCAGGGTCACTGCTAAGGCTCGTCTTCTGGAGGCTCAAGGATTATCGGAACTAAATTGATGCAAACAGATTACCTGGAGGTTTTTGGAGTCGCTGAATACGAATACGCCATCAGAATCGACTACCGGAACACCTGGTGCCCAGTGTCACTGTTAAGGCTCATTTTCTGAAGTTTCGGGGGTTTTCGGCATTAAATTGATGCAAATAGATTACTCGGGCAGTTTTTGGGGCTGCTGAAGACAAATACGCCAACAGAACCGACACCCGGAGCACCTGGTGTCTAGGGTCACGTCATCTTCTGGAGTTTCAAAAGATTTCGGCACCAAATTTATGCAAACAGATTTACATGAGGGGTTTTTGGGGTAACTGAACATGAATACGCCATCAGAACTGACTCCCGGAGCACCTGGTGCCCACGGTCATTGCTAAAGCACGTCATCTTCTGGACTTTCAAAGGTTTTCGCCCTTGAATGCATTCAAATAGATTACTATGCGGTATGTGGGTTCGTTGAAAACGAATACTCCATCAGAAACGACCCCCGGATCACCTAGTGCCAAAGGTCACTGCTAAGGCATATTATCTTCAGGAGTTTGGAAGTTTTGTGGGCACCAAGTGTACCGGGGGTCGGTTCTGAGCGTAATCTTGTTAAGCAACCCCAGAAAACCCCGAGTAATCTGTTTGCATCAATTTAGTGCCGATAAACTTCGAAACGTTAGTTGACGTGCCTCGCAGTGAACCTGCGCACCAGGTGCTCCGGTGGTCGGTTCTGATGGCGTATTCGTCTTCAGCAAACCCAAAACCCCCGAGTAACAAAATCTGGCCCTTAATTTACGTATTTTGATATGTTTATGCACTTTTGGATGCATTTTATGCACTTTCAAATGCAGCTATGCATTTCAACCCATTTTTCTATAGTAGACTTTTTTCCTGACATCATCCTCAACACAATCCAAAAAGTTGCAAGTCTCTAGGTGCTGTATTTAAAAATCGATTTATTTTGTGCTAAATGTCCTGGTCTAGATCTCGGTTGGTCAAAAATTGTTTCATTTTACAGATGCGTTTCTTCTGGCCTGTTCGATTCTACATTTTCTTGTTCTGAGTTTAGGGTCTCATGTATCCAGCATCTTAGATATTTAAACTTTTCAACTTTTTCAATTAGTTTGTCATTTTGTTATCATTTTCAACTATTTGTTTCGTTTGTTTTTGTTTCTTATCGATACAGCCAAAACTGTACATATCATATCTTTTAATTATATTCTTCTTCTTCTTCCTCTTTATAAGCAATTCTGCTTGTTCATTGGCGGATTGATACCTCTATGGAAGGTTGTCACTCCATCTTTTGCGCGGTCGGCCGATACTTCTTCTACCGATTGGTGATTTATCTCGTGCTATTTTGACCACACGTGTCTCCCCCATTCTGGTTATGTGGTTGTTTCATTCTTTCTTTCTATTTAGTGTCCATTCGTTTATACACTGTACGTTACATTGTCTTCTAATATCTTCGCTCCTCTTTCGATCTCTCAGTGTATTTCCTGTAATTCTTCTCAGTACTCTCATCTCTGCCGTGTCCAGTAGTATTTGTGTTGTGGCTGTATCGGGTCTTGTTTCTGATGCATATGTCATTATTAGGGAGCGAATTTATATGCGATCAATTTTGAGGAAATATGCGCATATATATGCAGTAAAAAATTACGAAATATGCGCAAGATATGCACAAAAATTCAAAAAATGCGCATTTCGAGAAACCACAAATTTTCGTTCTATTCTTTTCTAGTTGGTTCTTTTATAGGGGGGGCGGCAATCTTATTTATTATCTTTCAAATAAAATCATTATTTTTTAAATACGCAATTTATTCTCATTTTTTACAAAAACTGATACCAATAGTTACTATTTAAAATAAAACAACAATATCCACTATATATATCTTCGATTATAATTCACTAAAATGTGTTTTTCCAATTTTTTTACGAGGAAACATTTTCTTTGATGAGATAAAATATTTTTATAACTTAAAAAACTCCTTTCAACATCACCAGAAGTAATTGGGGCGTATTTAAAATAAGATTTATTTCAACTCCGTTAGAAAATCGTAAAACTATGGTTAAAGGTGTTAATTCTCTTAACAATAGGGGATTTAAAAGAATCACCAGAATTATAGGTACCTACTAAATATAATAAAAGTAAATAAAATTCGGATTTCCCGGTAAACCATCCTTCATCATTTTAACATCCTACAATCATTTTATAACGGCGCACTATAAGTACTTTGTGTAAAGATCGGGTATTTTCTAAGAAAAAATGAAAAGGCAGAAAATGAGCCGTCTCTCTTCAGGTATTTAGTTTTCGAATTAATAGAACAAGCCTGTGCGGGGAAGTATTTTGTGACGAATTAAAAAATTAAATTTTTTTGGACTTAAATGTTTTTAAATAGGCACAAAATATGCATGTTTTTTAAAAATATGCAAAATTTAGTAAAGTTCTCAAATATGCGAAATATGCATGCAATATGCATTGAGCATAAAATCCGCTCCCTAGTCATTATTGGTCTTACACTGGCATAATTATATTCTGCTATTTATATTTGAACGAAGGATCCTGAGAGGAATATTCGGTGGCATCTGTGAAAATGGTATTTGGAGGAGCAGGTACAACTACGAGGTATACCACAGATATAAGCATATATTTGGTGGTAAAGACTTAAGTGGTATCTATCTTGGTGGTATCTTTTATAAGAATAGGAAGACTAAGATGGGCAGGACATCTAGCAAGATCACAGCATAACAACCCTCCTAGAAGAATCCTTATGTCACAACCTGTGGGAAGTAGAAATAGGGGTAGGGCAAAACTTAGATGGAAGGATGGTGTAGATGAGGATGGGAGAAAAATAGGCGCAGCAAACTGGTAACGGTTGGCAATGGATAGGACTGACTGGCGTAATAGACTCGGGAAGGTCGAGGCTCTTTCACAGGGCTGTAGCACCATTGATGATGATGATATTCTGCTATTTATTTGGAATCCATAAAAATATTATAAATTGAATTCAAAGAAGTGAAAAATAATATAGGTATATCTGGGGGTAATGATTAATATAAAAAAGGAAGAAGGAGGAGTAGGTGGGAAAAAAATTCAAGAATACAAATAGAAAATTCTATACTAAAATCTAAATTTGTATAAAGAAGGTCGAAAAAACAATTTTGAGAACAACTATTCTGTAAAGGGCTAAAACCTGAGTTATGAATAAGACATCTGAAGATACAGTCAAAAGATGGGATCAGAAAATATTATGCAGAATATACAGTGGACGCAAAGAGAGGAATGATGAGAGAGAAGGACTAATAACGAACTGCACGACATTTTCAAAGAATCTGTAATAAGTAAAATTTAAAGGGTGAAGTAAAATTTTTTAAATTAAATAAAACACGAAAACTACAATGATTGGGACGATTAAATAATGTACTTTAAACAGAAGAAAAATGAGGAGATAATGGTAATTCCAAAGAGAATAATAGGTTTTCTTAGAAGCCTAGGTCTTTTGGACCAAACATTGATGTAGTATATACGCAAAAGGTCATTCAAGTTACATTTTGGAAATCTCTACTATCTTATAATACCAAATTTAAAATAATAAATGAAACACTCATATTTTAGCAGCTATAATATACCAAAGAAAAGAGTCTACCTCGATATTTGGCAGTAGTTATTAGATCTTAAGGAAATGCCGAAACAGGTCGATTTTTATTTTTATATTTCAATTTTTTGGTATATATTGCATACTAGTGACGTCATCCATCAGAGAGTGATGACGTAATCGATGATCTTTTTAAATAGGAATAGGGGTCCTGTGGTAGCTCATTTGAAAGGGTGTTCAATTCTCTATTCAGTAATATAAACATAAATATTATTATTTATACAAGATGACCAAAAAAATATTTTTTTAATTAAATTATTAATTGACGCAAAAAGAAAATTGTATGTAATTTATTTAACTCGGGATACGGTCGCTGACCAGCGAATAGAACACACGTGTTTAGCTCGTATCTTAACTCGATTCTCGGGCAGATATAGCAATAAAACAATTGTGTTATACAAAAGTGCAGTGTAACTATAAACCAATATATGTAGGTACATAAATAAACAACCTAATTAGTTAACTAATTATACAGTGAAAAAATCGGAAAAAAGTAATTCCAACGATAAGGAATTAAATTCTTGTGTAAAGTGATAAAAACTTGTGTGATATCGAATATAAACAAAGCAGGTTTTGCAGTAGGTGGAAACAAAACAATATTGTGAATGGTGTATTTCTACAGGAAAATAAAGCATATTAATAAACAGAATCAGCTGTAAGTAGAAAACTTTATTATAATATAATTAATTTTATTATAAACAGATAACCAGGGCCGGATTTTGATTTTGATTTTACCTAGGAATAAAAGTGCTGGAAAATTAGTAACGGCTAGCGCGGGTGCGGGTGGGAATTTGAACTGTGAGTAGAGTTCTCCACGAAACTTCACCCGTGACGCATTGACTAATAACTCTAGCACGAAAAATAACTAGGAATTAAGAACAATGAGTTCAGATAGCGAATTAGATGATGAAATGAAAAGGAGAAGGGAAGAGGAGGAACATCCCAGCAAAAAATCAAAAATAACAGCTAGAACATCACAAAAAACAGATGAAGATAACATAAGTGGAATGGAACAAATGATGAAAATGATGAGGGAATTAGCAATGGATATAAAAGACATAAAAAAAGAACAATATAGATCTGGAGACGAAATCACACAACTAAAGAATGAAATTAAAGAACTGAAAGATCAACAAAGCGGCTACAAAGATGAAATAAAAAAGCTGCGAGAAACAAACGAAAAAGCTATAAATCAAATAGGTCAATTAGAAAAAGAAATTAGTATAGCAAATGAAAAAATAGAGAAATTGGAAAGAGAAAGAAAGAGAAAAAATGTAATAATACAAGGAATAAAAATTGATACAAATGATCAGAAAGTTTTACGAGGGGCTATGGAGAATTTTATGGAAAAAGAGCTACAAGTTTCAGTAGATGTAAATGGAGCAAGGAAAATAGGAGAAAATACTGTCATAGTGGAACTCAACAGCGTGAAAAACAAAATAGAAGTAATGAAAAATAAAAGTAAATTAAAAACCAAAAAGGACGAAAGAATCTATATTAATGATGATATGTCAAAAGAAGAAAGAATTATTCAGAAAGAAATTAGAAGCAAGGCTATGGTAGAGAGGCATAATGGAAAAAATGTAAAAATAGGATACCAGAAGCTAATCATTAATGGTGAAATATGGACATGGAATAACAGCCAACAACAACTCATAAAAGAGAAAAATATACAACCAAAAAACTAGCAATACAACGAAAGCAGACTGAAATAACGGAGACGACATGGCAAAGTACAGGTACACGAAATAGACAAAATGTACAGATTATTAATGAAAAGCAGCCCATAAAAGAACATATATTAGTAGGAACATGGAATGTAAGAGGAACATACGAAGAAGGAAAACTGAAACACCTAGTAGATGAATGTAAAAAATATAAATTCGAAATAGTAGCACTACAAGAAACGAAACAACTAGGCCAAAACTCAATGGAAATAAATGACTATTTATTTTTCAATAGCGGAGGCGAAAATAGAATGTTAGGCACAGGATTTGTAGTAAACAAAAAGCTGAAAGATCTAATCGTTGACTTTAAACCAATTTCAGAGAGAATATGCATACTAAGAATAAGAGGAAAATACCAAAAAATAACATTTATAAACATACATGCACCGACTGAAGAGAAAAACATAGAGATAAAGGAAGACTTCTACAGTCAAATAGATACAGTATTCGAAAATATTCCCAAATACGATATAAAAATAGTACTAGGTGATGCTAATGCCAAAATAGGAAAAGAAGAAATATACACACCCACCATAGGAAAATATAGTCTGCATGAAACAACGAATGAAAATGGTCACCTCTTAATAGATTTTGCAAAAGAAAAAAACATGATCGTTATGAGCACGTACTTTCAACACAAAAGAATATATCAAGGAACATGGAGATCACCAGATGGAAAAACCATAAATCAAATAGATCATGTGCTCATCGAAAAAGACATGGAAAAATGTATAAAGAACATAAGAACATATAGAGGACCGGATGCAGACACAGATCACTTTATAGTCGGAATACAACTTAAACAGGTTATACCAGTTCTTAGAAATCAACAGAAAAAAAGGTACAAAGTAACTAAACCTATTAGACTACTGTCAGAAGAAGAACAAAGTAAATATGAAAGACTAGTCACTAGAGAACTGGAAAATATTGCAAAAAATGAAAACATCGAACAAAAATGGACGCAAATAAAAGTATGTATGACCAAAGCAGCGCAAGTCAGTAATAGAAATATAAAAGATGGATTCAAAGAATGGTTTGATGAAGAATGTAAAATAGAACTGGATGAAAGAAATAAGTTAAGACTCAAAATGATGCAAGTGAAAACACCAGAGATGGAGATACAATACAACGAACAAAGAAAACGAACTAAAAGAATCATAAGAGCAAAGAAAAGAAAGTACAGCGAAGATAAATTGAAATGCATAGAAGAAAACTATAAAAATGGAGAAGTCAGGAACTTATATCAAGGAGTAAAAAATGAGAAAAAGGGGTTCCAAAGAAAACCTGTACACTACAAAAGCAAAAATGGAAGGAATTTAGTAAGCGACGAAGAAATACTGAGCAGATGGAGAGAATACTTCGAAGAGCTTCTAAATGAAATTCCCACAACAGAATATGCAGAAGAAGAAGAAGAAGGACCGAATGAAAATATTGATCAAGAAGAAATACAGGAAAGACCGCCTAATGAAAAAGAAATAAAAGAAATAATAGAAAAACTAAAGAAAAACAAGAGCCCAGGTAAGGATGAAATAACAGCTGAAATGTTTAAATATGGAGGACCAGTACTAATTAAGCATTTGGAAAAGCTGATAAAAGAAATTTGGGAACAAGAACACATACCAAAAGAATGGACTGAAGCCACACTGTGTCCAATTCACAAAAAAGGCGACAAAAGTTTATGCCATAATTACAGGGGAGTAGCCCTACTAAACGTTGCATATAAAATACTTGCAGTACATATAAAAGACAAGATAACACAAAAGATAGATAATGACATAGGAGAATATCAATGTGGATTCAGAAGAGGACGCAGCACGGTGGATCAAATTTTCCTGCTGCGTGAGATACAAGCGGAAAGCTACGAATACGGAAAATCTACAATGGCCCTATTCATTGACTTTAAACAAGCTTTTGACAGAGTTAAACGAAAAGAAATATACAAAGCACTATGTGAAATTGGAATTAGTAAAAAATTAATAAAGATGGTAAAAGTTACACTCAGAGAAACAGAGAACAGGGTTAAAATAAATGGAAAGGAAACAGATAAGTTTAGGGTCGGTGAAGGGGTACGACAAGGAGACCCACTGTCATCACTGTTGTTTAGTATCCTTCTTGAAATAGTCATCAGAGAAGCCGAAATTAACAGGACAGGACTTGTATACCAACGAAAACACCAATGCTTGGCATTCGCTGATGACATAGTAATGATAGCCAGAAGCAAACAAGAATTAAAAGAAATACTAAAAAGACTAGAGGCGATAGGAAGAAAGAAAGGGATATACATAAACGAAGAAAAGACTAAATATATGGAATGGACAGAACGAGAATACACACAAGGACAATACCTGACAATAAACACAGAGGCAAAAATATATAAATTCGAGGAAGTAGAGAGATTCCAATATCTAGGAGCGACATTCACTAGGAGACCAAATATAAAAGAAGAAATCCAAGCGAGAATTATGGCTGGCAATCGTTGTATCTTTGCTCTAAACAACTTATTGAGAAATAAGAACATATCTAGAGGGGCTAAGATAAGAATATACAAGACAGTGATAAGACCTATAGTCTTGTATGCCAGTGAAACATGGACGATGAACAAATCCGAGCAAGTCATGCTTAAAGTATGGGAAAGAAAAGTCCTAAGAAAAATATTTGGCGGAAAGATATGGAATGGAATGTGGATAAGAAGACCAAATGTGGAATTGGAGAGGATGTATGGTGAACCAAACATAGTAGGGATCGTAAAATCACAAAGACTGAGATGGTTGGGACATATCCAAAGGATGCCAAACACGAGACTTCCCAAAAAAATACTAACGGGAGGAATAGGAGGAAAGAAGAAGAAAGGTAGACCGAAAACCAGATGGAAGAAAGATGTTGAAAAAGACATAGAAGAACTGAAAATCACAAATTGGAAAAATAAAGCAGCAAATAGGAGAGATTGGAAAGGAATAGTAAACCAAGCCATGGGCCTTCTAGGCCTGGAGAGCTAAACTATATATTATTTAACTCAAAATACATTGTACTGCTGTCAAGAAATAGAAAAAATATTTCACAAATAAAAATTTATTTTCGCTTAAATTAAATCACAAACAGCCTCCCACCTACCTCTTGACAGTTTGAACATTTAATTTAAGCGAAAAGCAATGTTTATTTGCCAAATAAACATTTTTTTTCTATTTACTGACAGCAATAGAATGTATTTTGAGTTAAATAAATTACATACATTCTTCTTTTTGCGTCAATTAATTTAATTTAAAAATTATTTTTTGGCCATCCTGTATAAATATTGATATTATTGTTTATATTACTGAAGAGAGAATTGAACACCCTTCCAAATGAGCTACCACACGGCCCCTATTCATATTAAAAAAATCATCGATTACGTCATCACGCCCAGATGGACGACGTCACTAGTATGAAATATATATCAAAAAATTTTAATTTAAAAATAAAAATCGACCTGTTTCGGCAATTCTTTAAAATCTAATAACTACTGCCAAATATCGAGGTGGACTCTTTTCTTTGGCCCACATAACTCAATCATAAATAAATATTAAATAAATAAATAAATAAATATTAAAGAAATGATCGTAATGCGAAGAGTATAATAAGTATAAGAAGCATGCTGTTCCTTTATACAATAAATAATAAAAAAATCAGGGAAAGTTTTGATGCCTTTCATGTAAATGAAAAAGTGTAATTTGGTGAGAGTGGCCCACTATATAACTATGAGACTAATTTAAAATTTTTAGCTGTCCTTAAAGATGTACCTAATTCTCCGTTTGATCTGCTTAAGAATCCAGAAATGGATGCTGTTAGAATGGGACTTTTTCCCAGCTTGGATTACAAAGGCCTTTACAATTCTCTTATTCCTTTAATAGAAGTTGCTCCACTTATCACTTATGGGATACTACGTAAGTACATGTTTATTATTAGTATTTTTTTAGATTACCGTTTACGAACTTTTTGTTTAGACATTTTAACTTCCTCATTTAAAATAAATAAACTATACGTGCAGTATACCAAAAGAATAAAACGAGAAATGCTCGAAAATTTTAAGGAGAAAGAAGAAAGGCAGACAAAATATACAGAAGAAAGAAGAAGAGATATGAAAACAGCCAAATACTAAAAATGGAAGATTTTCATCATGGTGAAACAAGAGGAGCATATAAATTCCTAAAACAACTCAATAGAGGGATATAAACCACGCGGGGTCCGGACAAATAATCCCCGGTCAAATAATCCCGGACAAAAAATCCCCACAAATCATCGCTGGACAAAAAATACCCAGACAAAAAAATCCCCGGACAAATAATCCCCGAACAAAAAATACCCTCAAAAATCCCGGACCATAATCCCCATAAATTTTTTTGGACAAAATATCCACACAAAAAATCCCAGACAAAAAATCCCCAAGAAATATTTGCTGGGGAATAGTTCTCTAAAAGTTTTTCCGAAATCTTACCAAATTTCGAATTCCAATTCCATGCCGAAAACTTCAAATTTTACATGACAAAAAATGTGAGTTTTTTTAAAAATCATGGATAAAGCTTCACGATACGATACAATATCGATACTTTTTAGGTATTGAGTATTGTATTGGTTATGCCAATGAAGTATCGTATCGAGTATCGATATCGGCAATACTTTTTTATAAACATATCTTATTGATATTGATTTCGATACGATATCGATACAAGACTCGATAAAATATCGACCACTTACTAATTCTGTATTGTTTAAAAACTACTTTTGAAAAGATAGGGAAATCCCCGGAGATTCGGAATAAGTCGCAAGTCAGTATTTGTTGAAAATTATTATTTTTGCGTCATCATCACTATATTCCACATGATATAAACAGTGTAACAGTCTCAAGAGTTTCAAGTTCAGGCACCACTCAATTGTAAAATATTATAACAGCTGATGCTTGGGTTGCAGATCACTTATACTTTTATGTAAATATGTAATTATTATTATTATTTCACAAAATATAATCAAACAACTGTAGCGTTTTATTTTTTTTCTCTCGATATCGATATTTTCAATAATATCGAGGCAAGCGTATCGACAATACAAGAGTATTGTATTGATTTCAGATAATAGTATCGTATCGACAATAATATTGCTAAGGTATGTATTGTATCGGTATCGTATTGGTTTTCGATACGATATCAATACAATATCGATATTTTTATCGAATATCGAGAAGCTCTAATCGTGGAAGATATGGGGAATGAGCTAATGCTGTGGAAATGTTGTAATTATTCGCTTAAATCTTTTGCTCAGTCTGTTTTGAATAAATATGTTCAAAACATTGCGTATTCTTTCTGTGCATCCATGGAAAACTTTTGCCCTATTATGAATGTTTAGCTTTGTTATGAAAACGCAGAACACAGGATTTTGACATAGCTTTTGAAAGCTTTTGAAGCACGTTTTTGAAATGTTGTTTGCATTGAACTGAAACTGATGACTAAATATTCTTAGGTATTACTAAAAATATTACTACCATACACCGAACAAATAGTTGGTGACTACCAGTGTGATTTCAGGCCTGGAAGATCGATTGTTGATCAAATATCTACTATTAGACAAATGCTTGAAAGGATTGGGAGTACAATCAGGACGTGTATCAGATCTATATAGATTCCAAACAGGCTTATGATTCAATTAATCGTCCAACACTATATGGAATGCAATTTTTACGTACGCCCAGCTCGACCAAAATGGCCAAGCTGGGTGTACCCAAGAAACTAACTGCGGTAACGCAAGTAACTACTTTGCACAAGTTAGAATAGTAGGCCAGGGTAATAAGACAAAAATATACCCTGTTCGTGACACTTCAGCAGCCAGGGTACTGAAGCGTTTTTTCGACAGGTAATACCTATAGGAACAAATTATAGCTATTTCCTGCGTAGAGTCTGGCGGCTATTTTTATTTATAAACAATTAACTGTCAAAAAATGGCATTTTGCCCTTTTTTTTCAAATCAACGAGAAACAGTGAAACTTATGATTTTTTAGTACAAATATCTTCGAGATTATAGAAAAGCTTTAAAATGACGTATTACAAAGTTTGATATACTCATTTATTGTTAATATAATTGCAAAAAAAGGTCGGAATTGCAAAAAAAATATTTTCTCAATAACTGTTGTAAAAATTAGTGTACAGCTTTGAAATTTTTGTCAAATGAGGCTTCTTTGGTGCTTAATATATTATAAAAATTTCAAAGCGATTCATGTAATTGTTTAAATTTTATTCAAATTGTTTATCCCAGAGACCATTTTTTTTTGCAATAACATAAGTCAGAAAAAAATGACCTTAGAACCATTCCACAGGTGTCAAATGAAAGAGCATGAGCTACATTTTCAACATGGTTTAAAAAAGTGAATAAAAAATGCATTTATTAGTAATAAATAATTATGCAAAGGTATGGTCAATTTTTCTTTATAAACTTTTTGAATAACTTTTTCCAAAAAATTAACTTTTTTACCCTGTTTTAAGGGCACAACTACCAAGTAATGTTATCTATATCATAATTGATAAAAAATTGTAATAAATATGTATAATTTCTTATATAACAAAATTTAAAGTTTATAAGAAAAGATTTACGATACTTTTGCATAATTATTTATTACTAATAAATGCATTTTTTATTCACTTTTTTTAAAATAAATTGAAAATATAGCTCATGCTGTGTCATTTGACACCACTGTGGAATGGTTCTAGCGTCATTTTCTTCTGACTTATGTTATTGCAAAAAAAATGCTCTCTGGGATAAACAATTTGAATAAAATTTAAACAATTGAATGAATCGCTTTGAAATTTTTGTCACATATTAAGCACCAAAGAACCCTTATTTGACAAAAATTTCAAAGTTGTACACTAATTTTTACAACAGTTATTGCGAAAATATTTTTTTTTTAATTCCGACCTTTTTTCGCAAGTAATAAATGAGTATATCAAACTTTGTAATATGTAATTTTAAAGCATTTTCTATAACCCTGAACCCTATTTTACCCTGGACTATAGGGGGACAAATATCAAACTCCTTGATGGACTGGGACAGGGAAATCCGTTGTCCCCATTGTTGTTTAACCTGGCCTTAGAATATGTCATGCGAAAAATTTATCCAAAAATCAAACCAGACATAGCTGCTCGGGGAGAGGCCAGATTGGAGAAGGTCTGTAGGACGGCCTAGAAAAAGGTGGGAAAATGCAGTCAGAGAAGATCTGGAAACTTTTTTCCAAAAATCAAACCAGACATAGCTGCTCGGGGAGAGGCCCGATGGCACGAGGTCTGAAGGACGGCCTAGAAAAATATGGAAATATGCTGTCAGAGAAGATCTGGAGATACAAACATGGAAGGCCACAGTAAACGCGGCAAAGACTCTCGAAGAGTTACAACGGCATTGATGATGATGATGACTAAATATTTTTGACGTTAAATTTACAAAAAGGAACACGTTACACGTTTTTTTTTTGCATTACAATCAAGATTATCGTTTTCAAGACCAGCAGTTATCATCACGAATACGTAATGTTTTGAACATATGTAGTTATTCAAATCAGAGTTAGCAAAAGATTTAAGCGAATAATTAGATGATTTCCACAGCCTTAGCCCATTTCCCATATAATTCTCCCCCACGATTTTTGAAGAAACTCACACTCTTTTGTCATGTAAAATTTGAAGTTTTCGACATGGAATTTGAACTCGAAATTTCGTAATCAAAATTACAATTCATGCTTAATCTTAATTACTATTCATTATTTTTGTGCCGGGAAGCGGTTTCATGGCGATTGCTATCTATAACTCTGATGCACTGAGGCTGAAAAACATTTGCGTCGATTGCATTTACGGGAAAACTTTTAGAGAACTATTCGGCAGCAAATATTTGTTGGGGATATTTTGTCCGGGATTTTTTGTGGGGATATTATGTCCAAAAAAATTTGTGGGGATTATTTGTCCGGGATTTTTGTCTGGGGATTTTTTGTCCGAGGAATATTTGTCCGGGGATTTTGGTCTGGGGATTTTTTGTCCAGGAATAATTTGTGGGGATATTTCGTCCGGGATTATTTGTCCGGGGATTATTTGTCCTAGCTTCAAAACCATTTCGAAAGTCTGATAACAGAGCAAATACAAAAGAAATACAGCCCATGCAGTAACGGATTTGGAGATAATATAAAAACAGTTTATGAAATCTATCTACCAGTTTATGGCCTCAAAATTGGAGGACATACACTGAGAGATAGATTTCTTAAACTAATAACAGACGTGTGAAATACAGAATGAATTCCAGCAGACTGGAAAAATGCAGTTATATACACAATCCACAAAAAGGGAGAAAACTCAGCTACAAAAACAACAGAGGCATATCCTTACCATGTGTAAGTCATATCCTTACTCGGTGTAAGATGTTTACGCGGATCATAAAGAAGAGATTGAGTTACTTCAAGACCAAGACCAAAGACCAGGCCGGATTCAAACCAGAGCAGTATACTATTGACCATCTATTCCACGTAAAACAAATATTAGGTAAAGCACCATATAGATATCTACCAAGTCTTTGTAGATTTTCGATAAGCCTATGGCAACAAAAACAGTGATTAATCGTTATTTAACCAACAAGTGTATTAATAAGGGCGATTAACAATTGAGATATTTTAACGCGTGAGCGGACGAGCGCGTTAATGTTCGAGATTGTTAATCGCCATTTTAATTCACGAGTTCGTTACAAAACTTTTCCGTCGACCGTACTTTTCAGAAATAAAGATATATCCATCTTTTGATTTTTCAAATACACATAATTTTAAACAATAAAGTAAATAATGACATACAATGACAAATAGTACTAACAGCGGCTACTTGATTTTAAATTTTTTAGTGGGAATATAAATAGGTATATGTTTGGTTGCCTACACCACAGGTCACTGCCAATCACAAAGCGTTTAATTAATTTATGCAAGCAATGTATGTTGTGTTGCCTATAATGAAATCGTTCATTAGTAGAAAATCATTCAATAATAGGGGTCATTAATCAATGATTTTGAGGGTGTTAAAATTTATCATAAATGGACGGTCTACAGAAAATATATTTATGTAATTATTCGAGAATTTGGTATATAAAGGAGTCCAAAATATACCTAGAGAATCACATTTTAGGAAAAATTAAACAAAATCTGATAGATACATATGCAAAATTTTAATCAGGAGGTAATCTTCATTTGGATCCCATCACATATTGGCAGTCGAGGTAATGAAGAAGCAGATAAGAGTGCGCGTGAAGCCGTCAACTCAGCTGACTCTATGATCGAGAAATATGTGGTAACTAGTCATGTTCCAGGTATAATCAAATCACGGATCATAAGTCAGTGGCAAAACCGGTGGCAATTTTCAGTGTCCAATCTTCGGAATATTAAACCGGACATTAAACCTTGGAGATGTTTCCCCACCAAAAGAAGAGATCAAGTGACAATAACCCGTCTTAGATTAGGTCATACGAAAGCAACACTTAAGTTTTTAATCACAAAAAACACCAAATTGTTGTTTCGCCAATATTTTAAATTAATTAAAGGCTATTAATTTTGTAAATACCTAATATTTAATATTGTAAATTTACTTCTCGCTAATAGATGACCTTCGAGTTGATGCGAATTTGTAAATAAAAAAATGAGTCCAAAGCCAATTAACAGATCCATTCCAGATTACCAAGAGGCTAAAATAGGGAGATATGTTTAATATATGTATGGAATATGTTCAGCTGCAGAGTAACAAGGAGAGATAGATTAAAAATAACAAATATTAAGAGAAGAATGGGAGTGAACTCAGACATAATAGACTACATCGAACAGAAGAGATTAACCTGGTACGGACATGTCAGAAGAGCAGACTAAAATCGTTGGATAAACCGAATAACCAAGTGAAGTCCGATAGGAAAAAGGAAGAGAGGCAGACCCCGAAGATCCTTCAGAGATGAAGTGGACGAAGCAATGAGAGAAGAAATCTACAGGAAGGGGACTGGCAAGACAGAAAAAGCTGGAGAGAACGGTTGAGTGAAGGAATACAATGAAAACTATGAAAATCCTTAGTATATGCAATATGTTCAGAAAAATGCCTGTAAATCCAAAAAATATATTTTTTAACCAAGTCTAAACAGATTGTGATGTACGCAGACGATGTAAATTTGATGGGTCGAATTGTAAGAGACATTGCAGAACTCTATATGCAGCTTGACGAAAATATGAAAGAAATATAGCTAGCCATCAACGTAAATAAAATTAAAGCCCTAATACAAGCAAGAAAACAACGAAACTTGACAATAGCACACAACTGCTCACATATTTGGCTAATATATTTGTATAACTGGGAACGGCAACGATGGGGAGGAAATACGGAAATAGATAATGCATAAATGCGCAGAAATATGGGTAATGATAGAAAAAACCATAAACCTTTGAAAGAAAGATATTGCGAAGCATATTGACATCCATCTGCGACAATTATATGTGGAGAATAAGGTTCAACCAGGTGTTATATCAATATTAAAAAGAACCCTCTATAGCAAATCATGCCACCATACAAAGGATTGGGTTAGCAGGTCACCTTATAAGCATGGATAATAACAGAACAGCTGGTAGAACCCTTAGTGGAACTATGGTGGAGTGTCAACTAGTAGACCAACTCATACCAAGGAAGAGGTGGATAGACGAAGTGAAAACCGATGCTAAAGAGATATTAAGGATGTGCAACAGGAGAAAAGCCGTCAAGGAATGGGATGCTTGGGGGCAGATTCTGGGGAGGCCAGGGCACGACTTAAGCTGTAGTGCCATTGGAGAGAGATGCATAACATTTGTCAGTTTACTATAAGTAGCGAGATTCTAGCAATAAAAAGTCTATTAAAAAAAGAAATAAAAATAGAATAACAGTATAATAGACTCGATCAAGTTTTATATAATTTAACACTTCTTTTTTAGAAATTTTGTAACACAGAAATCTCATGACACTGAAACAAACATTATCTAGACTTTTTCACTATGTAATTGAAAGTATTGATTGATAAAACCTTATATAATCTGTCTTTGCGTACGTTCATCGTCTTAATTAATTTAATATCTACTAGAAAACAAACAAGTACCTACTTATATTCTTTCGTGATATAAATTGAGTGGCTCAGTTCCATACTTGCCTAAGCCGCATTTTCATTATAAGTCAGAAAGTTGATGTAAAGTAAATTGGCGATAATAAAAAAGCACTCGATGTAGAAACATTTTAATTTATTTTGTAAATGAACAAGATATTACTTTAACTAAAAGTTATACAAAGAAAAATTAAATATGAGCATGTGAATCATACTTTTGATAAGAACTTGTAGGCAACTTTGGCGCTAACACTAACTTTAAAATAAGTAATACAGTTGTTGGCTAGGCAACGATAAAGTAGGTCGATAAATTATTTTATTAATCATTTTCAACGTCAGACTCAATTGAATCTCCAGTTGGTTCTTCAAAGATCCCTGATTGAAGCGATCTATAAAAATTGTGATGTTCTGGAAGTATATATTTAAGAAGATCTATTAAATCTTTCTTTTTTTCATTTGTAATAGGTCGTCCATGGGGATACAACAACGGTAGCTCAACAAGCAAATCAGTAGTTACAGGTCTACCACGACCAACTCTTTTTATTAAATCAAGTTTACTAAAGAGATCATCATTTTCGACACAATTGTATTTGTAGTACATCGTCTTGGGCTCCTTTTTGCGTAGTTGTATCCATCTGATTTTGAGCCATTCTACTTTTTCTTTTTCTACAGATATTTTTCTGTGAGTTATGGACTCTTCCAAACTTCTTGTAGTAAAAAGTGATCTGCTGTCATCTGATGCACAACAAATTTTGGTGTTTTCTTTTTAGCCTTTATAATTATATTCATCCAGTCATTTGGATGAAAAATTTGAGGATGATACTTTTTCTCCCTTTCTATTATACCAAAATCTTGATCGCAGCTAGAAAAGCTATGGCCAGGTATAAAAAATTTTAAATTTATTTTTTCAGTTTCTGAGTTTTGCAAAATATTACTCAGTGCCAATACAACTTTAATGTTGCGATTTTGACCACCGCAACTATCGCTGTAAGGCTACGGCTCCACGGGCGAGAAATTGACGCTAGCAGTAGCCGTAAAACGAACTTAAGGTTCCACGGAACGGAATAGGAATAGCCGAACTGAACCGACTACGCACAAGTCCTGTAGTCGGTACAGTTCGCCTATTCCTATTCCGTTCCGCGGAACCTTAAGTTCGTTTTACGGCTACTGCTAGCGTCAATTTCTCGCCCGTGGAGCCGTAGCCTAAAGAGTAATTTCTCTGGTTGCTGATGGTAAGCAGTTCTGAATGTGATAAATAAGACAGGACACCACTTCTTGGGCTCCTCTGGAAGCTGTGTGTTCGCCCCAAACATACATGTGGCCAACATTATTTACCTCATCATGGATACCGAGATTGTACACCCAGAGTTGTCGCTTGTAATATACTACACTAGTGGATAACATTGGTGTAGGTAAAGTTGTTTGAAGGTCAAAAACCTTATTTTGTTCCATTGCTGGATTTAGCTTCATCTGCATCTCTTTTTTCATATCTCTTATTGCATCTGCTCGCCGCAAATGAAGTTCATATTGAATTTTAGCATTAGTGTTGTCTGTGCCAATAGTACTAGTTTGTGCCTTAAATTCGTCACAGGTTTGACACGTGTCTTTATGCGGTTGATGAAAATGTAAGTAAAATTTACTATTGAATATGTACAGAAACATATACAGTGATACTGCTTGATGCCCTTTTCAGTACACTGACTTTTGTATAAGTCATACATGAGCTTCATATTTCGATGATACTTTCTATTACTATCCCTGCGACAATAATGACTTTCATACGATGGAAATATCTCAATAAAACTACATACTCTTTGCTCATTCTCTAAACTGGTCTTATTGTGTGGTACATGTTTTCCTCGTCGATCAAGCACAGGAGTCCCGGTTTCTTGCGTTCTCTTCAATGCATTGGTCAAAGCGCCATCGTAGCCTGCTAGAGTTCCTTTAAAAAACTTTTTACAAACTACTTTATCTTCGCCGCTATCATCTTGAAGAATGTACTTTCGGGTTTTTTCTCTACGACTATTTTCCTTTTTTGTGTATTTCCTTGCAACGTGTGAACTTGTATCTGACCAAGGAGGAATGATTGCTTCATGTCCCAATTCATACTGTAGAATCCTTCAAAAATTTGCTTTCTTCTAGCTTGAGGTATTTTTTGTAAACAGCGAAGAGGGCATTCACAATCTGTCATATCACAGGTCTTATTTGAGACGACTTTTCCTGTTGTGGAAACATATTCTTCACCACGAGCACGTTTCTCTTTTCTTATGCATTTTTTATGTGTTTGTGTTCTTCTAATACGTTTTCGGCCATTCTGCAGATTATTTAGATTTATAATCGCATCATGCTCATCTTGACTCTTATCTAGAAAAAAAAAATAGAAATTAGATTCTTTAAAATAATTGAGAAATTTAAAATTACTAAAATGTTTCGAGGAACATTCGCAATGTATTCAGGGCCAGACATGCCTATCCAACAAAATTATCTAATGCGACCCAAATACAATAATAAAATATGTGCAGAGTCAGTAATAAAAAACTAAACCAAACTATAAATAAACTGTAAAATGATATTTTGCATTGTTTTAAAATATGATTTTGGTACCTTTTTATCAAAAATATTATGCCTAACCTGATTTATTAGTTTTTGTTCTGAGTAAGAGCATAAATATGCCTAACCCTATTTTGATTTTATGCAAAAAAGACAATTACGTAAAGTGGAAATAAAAATATTATATAGTAAACACATTAATCTTACCTGTACTTTCGTCATCTGGTAAATAATTTTTGTCGTTATCGCTATCGTCACCTGATATGTCTGATAATATAAACGCCTCGTTGCTTGCCGACGCCATGTTTAGTGGTTTAGGCAAGATTGGTTCAAACTGTGTCAAAGCAAGTTTTGTTTGCTAAAGTTGATCATAGGTGTCAGCCTTGTTTTATGTTAAATATCGGGATAGGTAACTTTGGCACAGACAGATATGATCATTTTAAAGCGAAAGAGCATAAAAGCGCGAATTATGAAAAATTGTGGGTTAGGCAAGTATGGAACTGAGCCACTCAATTGTCAACAGTGTATAGAGAGCTTTAACAAGAATTTATTTGTAATACAATGAAGAAATTAAGTATTAATAACAACTTTGGATAAACAGAGAACAACACAATAATTATTACAACAGATAATATTCGGAAATTACAACCATTGTAATAACTTTGGCAAATATGCAAAAGTATGCATATATTTTACAAAATAACCGCTACAGAAGAATGGTTCCAATAACGGTTTTCGTAACGATTCATGGCAGTGATCGCGTGGAACATCCAGATAGCAGTGTCAATAACCGTTCCACATGGGTAACGACTCAGGGAACAGTTCCAAAGGAACGAATCGGTCGAGAATCGCGTAAAAACAGACAATTGATACAGAACTGTTTGCGTTAGGGTATAGCAAGAAGTATCTGAGCTCAATACAGTCTGTATCGCGATCGTGCGTGGCACCAACCAATTGTTAGACTCCGGAATCGATTTGTATTGAAAAATATGTGAAAAGAGTATATCAACATTGATGCGGAACTGAAAGACCCTCGATCCCAATAATTGCGTCGAGTGTACACAAAACAGGTGATACAAGACACAAAACATACACATACACACATAAAGACAAAACAATTCACCGTACAAGATCCAAACGCAAATAACACCTATTCCAATCTCAAACAAATCCTCATTAAAAAGACGACTACAACCTTTCCACCACCTCAAGATCCTCACCATCCTCACAAATATCTATCGTCATTGATGGACAACCTCTTATACACATACCTAAAAGACATTGACTAAAACAAAACAATAGCTGTAATGCTGCTCCAATACGAACACCTTGTGAACCAGGACAATGCAGACAACAACGCAAAAGACAAGAAACATCCTACTCGTCACCTAACCAACCAACCCAGCCACCTGACCCACCCCCAACACAACACAACACATACAAGACTACCCACACTAGTTAACGCAAATCCCAAAAGGATTTTCCAACCAAAGGAAACTTTCCCGTATCCTAAAATACCATGACCTACTAGGATAAATACCATACCATTTAGAAATCCAAGGCTCCAGAGCAGCAGACAATTCTATATACCAATGGCCCAATGCCTCATATCCCTGAATGGACAGATGAGGAGTAACTGAGCAAAAAGCAATAAATCCAGTTTTAGACATTTTTTAAGTAAATACTACAAAGTACTTGGTTTAGTTCAATATACATTATAACTATTCATTTCAGGCAATATGCTTTAAATCCAATATATATTGCTATATGAATCGTTCAAAACCAGACAAAAATTCATTAAATCCCATTTTTTGACCAAGCAAACTGACGTAAATCCATCATTTTTGACCAAACTGCAATAAATCCTTAAAAAAATATCTACCTGCTGGGAAGAAGACCTTAAATGCAATAAGAACATTCTAGAAAACCGAGAAGATGATACTGATAATAGTGATAATGTAGTGTAGGTGATAGGTGATGAAATGGAAAACGAATGCGTATCTAGAAGATGATACCGGCCTACACATTTGAGAAGCTTTGTTTATAAACTAATAATAGTGTTTTCGTATAGGGGTGTCTTATTTTCGACATTTAGTTATTTACTTATTTAGCAAAATGACATAAAACCAACCAACGGTTAAGAAAAACGAAATAAATCCATTTACATGGAGCAAAATGCTGGAAATCTACAAAACGTTTAAGCAAACTGAGATAAATCCAACAAAATGAAAGCTTTAAAAATTGGAAACTTCAAAATTAAACACAGAACTCCAACTTTCTGTCAAAAATAATGTTATTAATAAATTTCTATAGTCAATAAAATATTTACTTTTAAGTTGGTTTAATTAAATAGTTTTTTGTCGAAAACTCAAAATCATATATTTTGGATTTAATACGTTTTGCTCAGTTGCTCCTCAGATGACCTTAAATCCTCCACAAGAAACAGTGACATAGTCATAGACTTCATCAACACAAACAAACCAAAATCACCACACAAACAACCCTCCACATCACAGAACCACTCAAATCTACCCCAAACAGAACAAAATCCAACCTCTACCACCCAGTCTCTACCCAGACCACTCTTTCCACTTACCAACTCTCCTGTAATAATAAACACATCACATTCCTTCCTCCTCTCAACCGAACACAATATCCGCTACAACAAATTATACAACAAACACAACCAATATCTACCCGCTCCCTACAATACAGAATCGAAGTCATTCCATAAAATATTTACCAGCAGCGATACATACATCAATGTAATATTTGGGATAGGGTAAGGATTGTTTATCTCGTAAGGATTTATATTACAATGGTCCCCGTTTAGGACGTTAGTCCTCTTCAAGGTTCGTGTTGGATGTTTCTTGTGAGCCGTAAAAGCAAACAGTCCGAAAAAAACTCTGGGGCAAGGTGTGGTGGCGCTCTGCGATGCCGGACGGTGTTGGTTCAGCTAGCCATCAGAAGTCAGAGAAAGAGGTTTGACCGTTGGTGGTGGCTCTTATGGACATATGTGTGTACTGTCCATGCTTTATCCTCGACCAGTCTCCCTAGAAACCATTGTGCGCCAACTGGCAAGCCAGCGGCCCTCGTCGGCGGTCAGGAGGTGGTTTTTGGACAGCGCATGGGCAGTGAGCGTTCGAATGTTAGAAAATAGTTGCGGCTATTTTCTTGGGGCGAACAGGTATAATTGTGCAATGAAGTTGGGAAACCGCAAAAAACCAACTTCTCCCTGTTCGGGGTAAGGATGAGGATTAGATGAGGAGGGTGCGGAAGGCTAGCGGGGTAGCCTCAAGGATATCTTCGTGCTCAGCCGGGCGATCGTCAATGCATGATTGCATTAGAATGGACGGTGGATGGAGTTTTTTCCGTTTGGGCTTTCGGCTGCGTACGTGGCCAAAAGAAGAACAGGAACATTTTAGAGTGTTTTGGGTGTCGGATTGGGGACCGTTGATAATTTTTGTTGTGAAGTTCCTGTTCAGTGAGAGTATCCTCTCAGTAATTTTGGGGACGTTTGAAATGTTATGGATTTCGTTACTGGGATATCTCCAGAGCTTGTAGTTCGCTGCACGAAGGATTCTGCGTTCCGCCTGCAACAACCTACGATTTTGATCACGATTGAGTTGGCAATAGAGGTCTGATTTGTATTCAATGACGGGTCGAATATAGGTTTTATAAGTGTGTATGAGAGTCTTTCTGTGTGTCTTGCCAATTGCCCCAGCGAGAGGATTAAGGAGTTTGGCTCTATTTCTTACCCTATCTAAAGTTGCCTTTAGGTCTGCATCCCAGTTGAGAGTCCTGGTGAACAGGACTCCCAAGTAGTTAGCAGTCGGGTTGAGCAAGAGCCTTTCTCCCATCAAACTCAGTGGGTATTAGTCGTCTTCATTTCTAATGATTTTGTGTGACACAGAGGGAGCGCGAAACACAATGGTTGTTGTTTTATTCGCGTTTAGTGTGACTCTCCACTTATTGCACCATTCTTCGACCGCGTTCAACAGAGTCTGTGCTCTTCTATAAATAGGTGGTGGGTTATATCGCATGGATGTTGTGAGCAGAGCCGTGTCGTCAGCGTACAGGAACAGACGAGTACCTGGGATATTTTGGTTTGAGAGGTCACTGTTGTAGATGATGTACAACAGTGGTGCTGGACTGAACCCTGGGGGACTCCAGCTTGTGGAGTAAAGGGGCTTGACTTATGATCGCTTACTTTCACTCTAACAGTTCAGTTGTGAAGGTATGAGTGTACAATTTTGGTAAATTGTAATGGTAGCCCGATGTCCATAAGTTTCCGAACAAGTCCGTCGTGCCAGACCTGATCGAAAGCCTTCTGCACATCTAGGAAAGTGGCTATGGCGAATGAACCATCGTTGATGGTTTGAGAGACTTTAGTTGTGAAATCGATTAATGCATGCTTAGTAGATTTACCGGATTGGAATCCATATTGATATTTTGGGATGATGTTGTGGGCTTCGAGAAAGTTATTGAGCCTTTCTTTTAGGATTAGCTCAAGAACTTTTCCCAGAGTGTTTATTAGAGAGATAGGCCTGTAGGATTCCACGTCGGTTCGGGGTTTGCCTTTTTTCAAGAGCATGATAGTGTTGGCCACTTTCCAAGGAGTAGGGAAGTGGCTGTTTTTGAGACATGCATTGAATATTTTAGTTAGAAGAGGGATGATACTTTCTGGAAGTTTTTTGAGGCACCTTCGGTTGATGCCATCAGGTCCGGGAGCGCTGTTCTTACCTTGGTGGCAAAAGCTCTCCGTTTCCCTGTTAGTGAGAGGGTCCATGATAGGATCATAGACTGGAATGTGATAGTTGAGAGTATTATTTACTATGAATTCTGTGTTGAGTTTAAATAAGGGATCAGAGTTCGGGTTGTCAGGAGTTTTAAAATTGTTTTGAAGCGAATTTTTGAATGCTTCAGCTTTCCCGTCGGGGGAATTGACAATGTGATTGTTGACCAACAGATGGGATGGTTGAGATTGTTTTTGTTTCGTTAGGACTTTGAGTTTGTTCCAGAATTTACTTCCGTTCCTGTAGTCCAGTTTTGAGGTAGTATCCTCCCACCGGCGAGCCGTTAGGTCGGATATTTCTCTCTTTATTATGGCACAGATTCGGTTGTACTCTGTTTTGTATTGGCGTAGAAGACGCCTTTTTTGTTGGATCTTGGCTATGATGTATTGTGGAAGTGCCGGAGATGTATAGGTTATTTGTTTGAGTGGAATTGCGTGCGTGATAGCCTCGGTGTTGAGGCTCTCAATTTGGGTTGCACATGTGTCGATACTACCGTTAGTATCGAGTTCGCCTAACAAAGGAAGATTTTGTGAGATGAAGTTTTGGAATTCAGTCCAGTTAGCGTGGCGATAGTCATAGTCTCTTATAAATCTTGCAGGGTTGGGTAGTTTCGGATTTAGTATGTCAGAATTGACAAGAATGGGTAAGTGGTCTGACGTTATTGAGTCGCCAATGTGGCATCTATCCTCGAACCGATCCAAAATGTTACTAGTAACTAGGATGTGGTCGACAATCGAAGCCCCATTGGCGTTCAGGAACGTGTATTCAGTGTTGGTGATTCTTGTGATAGGAAGGTCTAGTAGTAAATCCGTGAGGCGGATGCCTTCGGGGTTTTGTCGGTGATCACCAAACTGTCAGCCATCAACACGGCCTTGCTGAGCGTTGAAAAATACTCTAGCAAATGCCTGCTGAGTGGTTGACCCGGGTGTTTGTAGTAAGAGACTATCGTGAGGGTTTCGTTGTTGGGAATGTGCACGTCAATTGCCAGGAAGTCCACATTAGGTGGACGAAAATTTGATGGGAATGAGTGTGCGCTGTGTGGTATTCCGTGTTTTACGAGAATACCATTCCCATGTGAAACCTGACAGCGGTTTCGATGAACGGTCGAGTATCCTGCGAAATGTGGATCGCTTTTCGACAGAGTATCTGTGAGTGCGAGGATCTGAATGTTATGTTTCGACAGAATATTCTTGATGAGTGGTCTCTTTTTGGAGAGACCCTGACAGTTGACTGCACCAAGGGTGAAATCCATAATAAGGGGGGGTGCTTAATGGTTGGGATGGAAGGTCAATTCGACCATGTTGCCATGACCATGTAGCACTGTAGAGTGGTCGTAGATTTGGCTAACTAGGTTAGCCGTGATGGAAGCGATATGTTCGCGAAGCTCCGGCAACAAGTTCAGCATCAAAGCAGTCTGGATAGACAGGATGTTTTGCGTTTCGGTAGTTAAATCGAAAGGGGGGAATGATCTTTCGATCGAAAGTGGCTGTATCTTATGAGGTACAGTTGGTACCAAGTGTCTTTGTGGGCACTTGTTGGAATATACAGGGTGGTCACCACTGCAATTTGGGCATTTGGGTTGTTGTTGATTGGTGCAGGCACTAGATTTATGATTTTCGCCGCAGTGAGGGCAGACGAAAGCTTTTTGACGGCATTCGTCGATTGAGTGGCCGTTGGTACAACATTTGCTGCAGTATTTGGGTGTGGCCATGCCATGCCACATTGTTTGATTTGCTTGTCTAGATAATTGCTAAGAAGAAATGCGTTCAATGTGCGTCCCCGTTTAGGATTTTGTCCTCTTCAGGGTTTGTAGTGAATGTATTGTGTGGCAGTAAAAGCAAACAGTCCGAAAAACACACTGGGGCAAGTGTCGTGTCCTGGTGTTTTTCCTTGGTTATGCCGGACGGTGGTGTCCAGAAGGCCAAAAGTCAACAGAGAAGAAAGTTTTGTTGGATTGTTGTTGGTTCCATAGACATTTACGTGTACTGTCCGTGCTTTGCTCTCGACCAGTCTCCCTAGAAACCATTGTACAACGACAGGCGAACCTGCGTCCCTCGTGGGCGGTCAGGAGGTGGCTTTTGAGCGAAGCGTGGACAGTGAGCGTTCGAGTGGAGAAAATAGTTGCGGCTATTTTCTTGGGACGAACAGGTAAAATTGTGCAATGAAGTTGGGAAACCGCAAAAAACCAACTTCTCCCTGTTCGGGGTAGGGAAGAGGATATGTTATAGGTGGGTACGCAAGGCTAACGGAGTAGCCTCGAGGATGTTTTCGTACTCTGCCGGGAGTTCGTCAATGCATGTTTGCATTAGAGCAGACGGTAAATGAATCTTTTTGTGTTTGGGCGTTCGGCAGAGTACGTGGCCGGAAGATGAACAGGAACATTTGAGAGATTCTTGTGTGTCCCCCTTGGAGGGGGGGCCGTTGATTACTTTGATTGTGAAGTTCCTGTTCAGAGAGTTTATTCTCTCGGTGATTTTGGGGATGTTTGAGATGTTATGGATTTCGTTTGAGGGGTATCGCCAGTGCTCATAGTTGCATCTACGCAATATTCTACGTTCTGTCCTCAGCAAGCTCTCTTGTTTTGCTCTAGCGCAAAGAGAGTAGAGGCATGATTTGTACTCCATGACGGGTCGAATAAAGGTCTTGTAAGTGTGAATGAGAGTCTTCTTTTGTGTCTTGCCAATTTTTCCAGAGAGAGGGTTGAGAAGTCTGGCCCTGTTCCTTACCCTATCTAAAGTTGCCTTTAGATCTGCGTCCCAGTTAAGAGTCCTGGTGAACAGTACTCCCAAACAGTTCGCAGTCGGGCTAACAACAAGCCTTTCTCCCAACAGACTAAGTGGATATTGGTCGTCTTCATTAATTATGATTCTTTTTGACACAGAAGGGGCGCGAAACACAATTGTTGTTGTTTTGTTCGCGTTCAGTGTGACTCTCCACTTACAACACCATTCGCCAACCCCGTCCAACAGAGCCTGGGCTCTTCTGTGGAGGAGTCTTGGGTTGTATCGAGAGGTTGTTGTGAGCAGTGCCGTGTCGTCCGCATAGAGAAACAGCCGAGTACCTGGGATATTTTGGTTGGTGATATCGCTGTTGTAGATGATGTACAACAGCGGTGCTAGGACTGAACCTTGGGGAACTCCAGCTTGTGGAGTGAAGGGGGTGGACTTTTGATCGCTTACTTTCACTCTGACAGTTCGGTTGTGGAGGTATGAGTGTACAATTTTGGTAAATTGTAGTGTGAGCCCGATGTCCAGAAGTTTCCGAACAAGCCCGTCATGCCAGACCTGATCGAAAACCTTCTGCACATCCAGGAATGTGGCTATGGCGAATGAACCATCGTTGATGGTTTGAGTAACTTTAGTAGTGAAATCTATTAATGCATGTTTAGTAGATCTACCTGACTGGAACCCGTATTGGAATTTTGGTATGATATTGTGGTTTTCGAGAAAGTCATTGAGCCTCCCTTTTAGGATTAGCTCAAGGACTTTACCCAGAGTGTTGATTAAAGAGATTGGTCTATAGGATTCCACGTCGGTTGGGGGTTTGCCTTTTTTCAAAAGCATGATGGTATTGGCCACTTTCCAAGGAGTAGGGAAGTGGCTGTTTTTGAGACATGCATTGAATATTTTAGTTAGAAGAGGGATGATACTCTCTGGAAGTTTTTTGAGGCACCTTCGGTTGATGCCATCAGGTCCGGGAGCGCTGTTTTTGCCTATTTGGCAAAAGCTCTCCGTTTCCCTGTTTGTGAGGGGGTCCATGATAGGATCATAGACTGGAATGTGGTGGTTGAGAGTAACATTTACTATGTATTCTGTGTTGAATATAAATAAGCGATCAAAGTTCGGGTTGTCTGGAGTTTGAAAATTGTTTTGAAGCGAATTTCTGAATGCTTCAGCTTTCCCTTCTGGGGAATTGACTATGTGATTGTTGACCAACAGATGGGATGGTTGAGATAGTTTTTGTTTTGTTAGGACTTTGAATTTCTGCCAGAATTTACTTCCGTCTCTGTAGTCCAGTTTTGAGGTAGTATCTTCCCACCGGCGAGCCGTTAGGTTAGATATCTCCCTCTTTATCCTGGCACAGATTCGGTTGTATTCTGTTTTGATTAGTGGATTTCTGTTGGCCTTATATTGACGTAGAAGACGTCTTTTTTGTTGGATTTTGGCAATGATGTATTGTGGAAGTGCCAGTGATGTATAGGTTATTTGTTTAAGTGGGATTGCGTGCGTGATCGCCTCGGTGATGAGGTTCTCAATTTCGGTTGCACTGGTGTCGATACTATCGTTAGTGTCGAGTTCGCCTAACATAGGGAGATTTTGAGTGATGAAATTTTGGAATTCAGTCCAGTTAGCGTGACGATAGTCTCTTATGGATCTTGGAGGGTTGGGTTGTTTTGGAATTAGTATGTCGGTGTCGACAAGAAGTGGTACGTAGTCTGACGTTATTGAATCGCCTATGTGGCATCTATCCCCGAACCGATCCAGAATGTTACTAGTAACTAGGATATGATCGACAATAGAGGCCCCATTGGCGTTCAAAAACGTGTATTCAGTGTTGGTGATTCTTGAGATGGGAAGGTCTAGTAGATAATCCGTGAGGCGGATGCCTTCTGGGTTTGAACGGTGATCACCAAACTGTGTATGTCTACAATTTAGGTCACCCATCAGCACGGCCTTGCTAAGCGTCGAAAAATACTCAAGCAAGTGCCTACTGAGTGGCTGACCCGGGAGTTTGTAGTAAGAGACTATCGTGAGGGTTTCGTTATTGGGGATATGCACGTCAATTGCCAGGAAGTCCACGTCAGGTGGACGAAAGTTTTGTGGGAATGTGTGTGTGGTGTGCGGTATTCCGTGTTTCACGAGAATACCATTCCCACGTGAAACCTGACAGCGGTTTCGATGGATGATCGAATATCTTGCGAAGTGTGGATCGCTTTTCGAGAGAGTATCTGTGAGTGCGAGGATCTGGATGTTGTGCTTCGACAAGATATTCTTGATGAGGGGTCTCTTTTTGGAGAGACCCTGACAGTTGACTGTGCCTAGGGTGAAATCGATAAGGGAGGGTGTCTAGTGGTTGGAGCGGAATGTCACCGTGACATTGCTTCCGTACCCGTGGACCACTGTCGAGTGGTCGTAGACTTGGCTAATTAGATTAGCCGTGATAGCTGCGATATGCTCGCGAAGTTCCGGCAACAGGTTCAGCAGCAGAGCAGTCTGGATCGACAGGATGTTCTTCGTTTCCGTTGGGAGTTCAAAAGGAGGAAATGATCTTTCGATCGATAGTGGCTGTATTTCGGGCGGAGGGGATAGTGTGTCTTTGTGGACACTTATTGGAATATGCAGGGTGGTCACCACTGCAATTCGGGCATTTGGGTTCCTGCTGTTTTGTGCAGGCGCTGGATTTATGATTGCCGCCGCAGTGGGGGCAGGCGAATGCTTTTTGAGGGCATTCGTCAATAGAGTGTCCGTTAATGCAACATTTGCTGCAGTATTTTGGGGTAGGGATAGTAGGATCGGAGCCATGTGGAAGCTCGGCATTATAAATTTCTCCGTCAAGAGTTATGCCTCGGCTCAATGCTGATGTGAACTTCTCTAAGAATTTAGTCACCACCTTGATCACCTTAGAGTCCTTGCCTAGTTTGTACGACTTGACCCCCCACAGTTTTTCGACTGGGAACTGCTGTTCGGTGAGCAACTCGGTGACTTCCTTCTCAGAGTAGTCTACATCGATACCGGTAATGCAGAGGAGGTAAGTGGGCTCTCTAGAGGAAGTGTTTGGGTTTTTGCTACGGCTGTGAACCGTAACCATAGTTTGGCCAGTTGCTTTGCGGATTTCTTTTTCTATTTCCTCTGCATTTATTGGATTAAAAAGTCGCAGGTGTGCGATGCCATGAGAAAGAACTTTACATGAATGGATCTTATTGGCTAGAAGAGTGGTGGCATTTATTTGCCGAAAGAAGGTGCGTTTATTGCATAGATCTTTTGGAAGATCTTTGATGAGGTACTCGGACAGAGTCGGATCATTGATGGCATTGATGACGTTTTGGTTTTTTACTTGATTTTTTGGGCGAGGATTAGCTGCGGCATTGGCATATGACATTTGTTTTAGTTGTCTTCTTTGGAAGACGAAGTCGTTAGGTTCTTGTGGATTGTTTGCGCTGATGGATGCTTGTTGTTGCGTGGGTTGTTGTTGCGTGGATTGTTGTTGAGATGATTGTTGAGAAGATGCTTGAGTGGACGTTTTGGGTATTTTTGGGATAGCACCCTGCTTAACCTGAGTGCTCTGACGCTGAGAACCAGCCTGTGCTGGTTTCATAGGCGGAAAGTCGCGTGCATATCGCTGCAGAAACGGGTTAGTGGCGTCTTCCTGCTCCATGCGGACATAGACCTCGCGATACCTATCGCGGACGATTTGCATCTCCGCGTTTAGGCTCTCGAGATCCAGTTCCGCCTGGAGCCGGTTGTAGCCGCTGGGTGGAGGTACAGAGCCCTCCTGTTGCAAGGAGGCAAATTGGTTGGCTGTTGTTGTGGTTAACGTGGTGGCAACGTTTGTCGAGGTCGTCGTCCGAGGACGAAGCGACCGGGTAGAGCTGACGGACCTTACTGACGAAGGCATGACGATTTGGGCAGGATGCTTGTCTGGCGACCGGAGGGCACCTCAGCCTCAAGGTGTTCTGGGGGGTAAACCCCAGGGATAAAGGTGGCTTGTCCACCCCTCCGTGCTTTTCCGGCGTTTATACAGTGGCTATAATTACCTGATGTGTGCAGTTTACCCTGCTGCTGGTTGGTCCCTCGCTGAAAGCCTTTCTCGTGATTAGTCTGTACCCCTTACTCGCACTTGTTCTTGGAGCCGTATGTGAACGCTAGGTAGAGTTCGGGGCGAGCGTATTCACTCGAGCCCAGGGCCAGAGTATTCCTCTGTAACCCCGCAATCCGTCTACCTTTTGGTTTACACGGCCAAGCGTCGTTGGTTTTTCACACTGAGTCCAAACTAATCGCTTAGGGCTAGCCGTGCGCCGCAACTTCAGCACTTGATGCTCTCAAGCTTCTCGCTGTTCGTCGGTAAGAGTGGGGTGTGCAAGCAGTGACCTTACTCTTCGACGTCCGGATCGAGAATGCTTGAGTGTGGGTATTATAGGGTCAGAGCTGTGTGAGAGTTCGACATTGTATATTTCACCATCGAGAGTAATGCCTCGGCTCAGAGCTGTTATGTACTTTTTGAGTGATTTGGTCACCACCTTGACCACCTTGGAATCCCGGCCGAGTCTGTAAGATTTTACTCTCCACAGCTTTTCGACAGGGAAGTCCTGTTCAGCCATCAAGGTAGTGATCTCATCCTCAGAGTAGTCCACATCAATGCCAGTGATGCAGAAGAGATAGGTTGGTTCTTTATTATTTTGAGTTGAGTCTTTGTTACGGCTGGTGACCGTAACCATTGTTTGGCCTGTGGAACTGTGGATACTTTTTTCGATATCTTCTGCATTTATTGAATTAAATAATCGCAAATGGACGATACCATGTGGGAGGACTTTACATGAGTGTATTTTATTGGCCAGAAGACTAGTGGCATTACCAGCAGCAATTATTTAATCAATTTATTACCTATTTAAATTCACTAAAAGTCTTTCGTAATCAAAATGCAGCCTCTCTTCGAACATTTCAACAATTTGACCTCTACAACTTCCATGCGAAACTAAATCAAATCACTAGAGATATCAAAATCTCCATATCACATGTGCACAATCATTCGACTAATAATAATGCAAATCGCACTCCAATATTATATCATCAAAACAATGTCCACTTGGCCATTGCCGGTGTAAACAAAAATCGTAAAAGATATGGAGGATAGCTTATCCGAAATTCAATCCCCAATTTAAAAAATAGTTCGAATCATAGCTCGCTCAAATAACAGTCCCTTCTCCTTCGTCAGAGTTTTTACAAAAACAGGAAATACAGTTCCTATTCGTCTAAGGCTACAGCCACAGCCAAACAAGCGACAATTTAAGGCCCTGTTAGGGCAAAAACAGATGGACCACGCTGCAGCGCTACGCTGTGGATCCACAAAGTAGTTTTCGATGATTAGCCGTAAATTCCCATGCAAATCAAACGTACTATGTCAGACGAGCGACAGTGGCAAGCCAACTCGATTCTAGATCCTGACCCATTACTTAGCGGCGTGTAATTTGTGTTGCCTATATAAACTTGAATCGCGAAATGGGCCTGTTTATTATTCGCTCTGAGCGTTAACAAAGTGTCAAAGCAAAATCGACCGACCTGCTCATGGTGGCGGTTTTTTGAAATTTTATCAGGACGCTTTGTGTATGTTTAAATGAGACATATAAAAAAAATGCCGTGTCCTGCTAGTGATATTATGTATTAATATAAACAGAAAATAAAAACGCACTTAATCTGATATAAATTCTTCTATTTCCAATATTGATATCAGTTTGATTTTGTATACATAACCTCACTATCGCAGTTTATGTCAATAAATCTTATTAACGAAAAAGAAAATATTTTTGTTGCACTATAAATTACAGTATAAATTAATAACTAATGAATTCTAACAATTGTATTCGGTTATTATCACTACAAAATAAAATATTCAAGTTTAACAAAATAATCCCATAAGACTCAATGTTAAAACGTCCTGACAAAATCTGACAGCGTGTCACGTGACTGTAAGTAGAGGAAAGACGCACGGAGCCAATTAAAAAAATAATACAAATGTACAGTTTGTCTAATTTACTTACCGTTGCACGTCATTATCTATATCAGAGATCTAAGTTGGCATTGTTGCCAAAGTATAAAAAAAATCCTGAATCCATTTTAAATCAAATAGATCACATAATTATTGCAAACTTGGATTATACAACAAAAGAAATTAATATTCAATGTAAATAAATAAAAACATTAGAAATAGAAAACTAGAATTAAGTTATAATCTTACCTTAAAGCAAATAATAAAAACAATAAATATAATAAAACAAATACGTAGAGTAAAGAATAAAAACAAATCTAAAGTGTCAATACCGCAACTGTCAAATAAATGTTACCAATTTATGCCAAAATGTCACCTTCGTTCAATTACAGTTACAGTGTGTTCCGAACAAATGTGCTTCATAAAAACGCTTTATAATCCATTTATACAAATTAAACGAAACATATTATTGTGTATTTCTTTAACTTAACATTAATAGAAATCTTCAAATATTATTTCTACGCGTATATAATAAAATATGTCTAGTGGCTGTAATTCCAGTGTACTCGGCAAAAGGATTCTAAAAAAGAACACACCTACCGCCTAAATATTTCGTGTTGGTATCATGTGACGTCACGGGCTATGACGCGGATGACGTGCAACGATAAGTAAATTAGATGTAGTATATAATATATATGTTACGGTCAATGATGTAAATTGGACATTGACGTTAATGGCCGGGCATTGTCGTGAATGTCCATTTTCCTTGGTTATTAACGACAATGCTCGGCCATTAACGACACACGCACAAGTCCTGTAGTCGGTTCAGTTCGGCTATTCCTATTCCGTTCCACGGAACCTTAAGTTCGTTTTACGGCTACTGATGGCGTAAACTTGTCGCACGTTTGTTTTTTAGACATTTGGTTTTTATATAAATGCAGACTAAAAATCTAAAAATTAACGGCATAACGCAGAAAACACAAAAAATCGCCGATATACCTTAATAATTAACCTATGAAGTGCCAATAGTGTCAAAATTTCATAAATTTTAATAGTGTCAAAATTTCATAACAGTGAAGTAAACTTGCCTGAGATGGCCAATTACAAACAAGCATTACGGCGCGGTAAATTTGAATTAAGTACTCCTCCTGGTTTAAAAACCGGTTATAGCCAAATAAATAGCCACCAACGATAGGGTATTAGAATATCCCGGTTATGGGAATATTTTTGCTTGATACGAAGACTATTCCAATCATGACTGTAGTAAGTAAATTCCTTACATCGTGCATGTATGATTTACTACTGTATTAGCATATTTGACCATTGAATGTCAAGCATTAAGAAATATAAATGTATTATAGCTATATGGCTAATTCAAAAGCAGTTCGTTTATGATTACCTTCTTCAAATGTTTGTAAAACATATTTTATCATCAAATAAAGTTATTTAATTGATGCCATAAGCTGGTAAATTTTATAGCATTTATTATAAAACAAAGATAACACCGTTGTTCTATATTAAAATTTCAAGAATGGTCGTATTTGCGTAATATCGAAACAAAAATAAATATTGGGATATTGCATTTTTGCAATTTGCATTTTGCATTTTTGCAATCCCAAACAGGGATTATAAATTAATTTATTCATATCCATCCGTTCATAGAGTAGGTACATTATATTAGTTTATTGCTGAATAACGAAGAGTAATTCTGAAATTATAATGCATAGAAAACAGAAATAGGACAACATAGAAAATAAAAAACTCTTGTGTTGCCATCAGATATTTGGTATCGTTTCGCAAAAACAAATGTATATTCTATATTACTACAGTTTTTTGAGAGAAATACGTTTAGATGCTATTCAATAAATTCAAAAAATCTATATTCACACTAAGACATGGCTCTCCCTGTTTTAAACAGCTATACTGAGCTTTTTGAGCACTTGAAACTATCTTTCGGCCCTTTGAAGCAGTTTCTTTTAACGAAAAGTCTTAGATTTAAAATTCTGTTTATTATTTTATTTCAATTATTTTAATTGTCTTATTGTAGTAAACTTTGTATCTGAAACTTTTTGTCTTCCTCGTTTTACGAGAGATGTCGCTGATTTGCGTCGGTGGAATTAATGCATTCGCGGTAATTTCCCTTAAATAATGCAGTCTGCTGATGTTTGGTTCAGAGTTGTGACTGCATAGCTCCATTGATAACGCCTGAGAGGCAGAAATCCCAAGAAGCAATTGGACGTAATATTACGACGTCTTAACGTTGGATTAAGTGCCCCAACGTTAATACGCGACGTTGCGACGACGGTCAGAAAACCGCTATTTGCACCTAAGTGGGGAATAGAAATACGGGTTGCCTCGACGTCCCCCTCTCGACTTCTCAGCTCGAGATATTTTATCGTCAAATTACGTTAGTTTTTAGGACTTTGGTCTTGTAAAGTAATAGTATAAAATTCTCTACCACAGAAGTACGGCCGACACACTTCATTTTTACCAAATAGGTTAATAATCTTGGAGGATATTAAATCATCCGAAACTAAGATGCATGACGGCCTGTTGATGCTTATTTAAGTAGGTTCCTACTCTATTCAGAATATAACCAAAGTGACTTGTATAATTATTTTATTAATCATCTGCCTCATTGCATATTGCGGTCGAAAATTTACAAACGCAAGGAAGTGTACTGTTAAACTAGGTATAAAAATTGCTAAAAACTGAAAGCGCCTCAGAAATTTACAGGTTAAATCGAACAAAACGGTAAAAATAGAAATAACCATCATAATTAAAAAAACATATTATGTCTAGACCCATACAAAATTATCCTTGATTTATGGTAGGGGAGCCCAAGCGGGGATTTTTGCAGTTACTCGAGCGCGTCAGATTAGCATATGGGGAGAAACCTGGTACCCTGCAGATGTACCTCTACCGTATATTGGCTCTTAACACAGGGGAGTTCGTTAAGGGGGGCCCGAGAAAAAAAATCTATCCTTAAAAAAACTCGAAATTGTCAGATTAAGATAAGGTAAGTTAAGTGCATGCAAAAGAGTGTATATTTCAAAAATCTGACTATTTGAACCGGGCGTAAGGAAATTTCACTTTTATATTTGAAGGGCGTAAAGTTTCACGAGAAAAAAGCGAATATTTCGCGAAATGAATGACATATCGAAAAACTAAAAAATATGTGCTCAATATTTTTAAAAATCTATCGAATGATATCAAACACGACTTCCCAAGGAGAGGGGTGGGGGAAAATTAAATATTTTTAATACGAATCCCGCGATATTTCTTGAAATGAACATCAGATCGAAAAACAGTAAAATACACTTATTCAATATTTTTGAAAATCTATCGAATGGCACCAAACACGACCCTCCACGGATGTGGGGTGGGGGGTTACTTTAAAATCTTAAACAGGAGCCCTCATTTTTTATTGCAGATTTGGATTCCTTACATAAAAATAAGTAACTTTTATTCGAAATATTTTTTCGAATTATGGATAGATGGCGTTATAATCGGAAAAAACGATTGTTGAAAATGGAAAATTAAATAAAAAAATGGCAAGCGCCCACTAAAATGGAAAAGTTTACTTAACTTTTTTTGATTTTAAGACCTACTCTTCACAACCCAATAGGTCCCCAAAGCGCTCGAGTGACTGCACATTTAGCATACTTTGCTCCCCTACAATTAAAATCAAATATTCATTGAAATCTAGCAAAAAAATTGCCAAACATTATGTTTCAAAAAATGGCTGAACCATGGCGATCTTTCATTAATGGCGGATTTGACTCGCGACCTAAATTGCACTACATTTTAACTGATTTGGACAAGGACACCCCCTTGCCGACCTTTAGTATAACCTATTTTTACCTTGCACACCTCGAAATTACCTATTGGTATACCTAATACGTCCTAAATTAAGCGCAAACAACCTGGTCTTGACGACAGACTCCCGACGACCGGTCGTCGTCGTGAACACGCCTTAATCTAGTGGACGATTTGACGTCAGGTTAACGTATACAGCTTTACTTAAGTACTACGTTGTTATTACCTACGTTGTATTGTCGTTCTCACCTTCCCGCAAGTACACGCAGCAATCTACCATATACCTACTGAGAAAACACCCGACGTCTCCTGAACGTTGGGTTCGATACTAATAAATACTCTGTAATCCCCGACGTTGAGCAGTCGTTATAAATGTCTTCCAGTAAATTACATTGTAGTATAGAGGTTATACCCGACGTCAACTTAACGTTAAACCTTAACCTAATAATTAACGTTGGTTTTCTCAACGTTGGATTGTCGTTGTCGTCTTCCCGAAAAATACGTCTACCATACTCGATAAAACAGCAACGTCCTCTGAACGTTGGCATCTATCCTAAAAAATACGTTGTAATTCCCGACGTTGAGTAGTCGTTGATGTATGCCACTTAATTGCACTTATACTACAGATAGGTTAAGACCGACGTCAGCATAACGTCAAACCTTATCCTAATAATTGACGTCGTTATTCCCGATGTCGGTTGGTCATCAGATTATATTACTTATTAGCAGCAACGTTGGTCCATAGGAAAAACAGACGTTGTCCTTGGTTAAGGCTTATTGTGAACCAATTTTGTCCTTAAATTTAACGTCCCATTAGGACAAAATTGGTTGCAGGTCGTAAAATTGCTACTTGGGATAGCTATCTGGAGATGGTGGTCCAACTCTGAATCAAATAATAACAAAATCTGCCTCCCCCCTAGCTATAAAATACTTTAGCTCCGGGACAATATAATATCGTTACAGAAGCGACAAAGATTGCATTAGACACATACTTTTAGAGAATATAGGAACTGTTCAACTTAGGTCTGCATCAAAGTGAAACACCTACAAGATGACACAGTACACTTACCATTTTATTACACAAAAAGGACGATCCAACAGACCTCGATACATACCGACACATAAGCCTGCTAAACCACCTCTACAAGTTATTCACAAAAATAATAACAAATAGACTTGAAACAAAATTAGATTTTTATCAATCTAGGAAAGAGACAGGTTTTAGGAAAAACTTTGGCAATAACGAAAATCTCCACGGCAAAAAAGGGATTATAGAAAACTTCATACTCTTATGAATCAAATAATACAGTAAAAGAAAATCCCGGACAACTGGAATTAATAACAATTATCCTACATAAAAAAAGCGATAGATCAGACCTGAAAAATTATCGCCCAATAACACTTCTAAATGTTCTGTACAAATGATTCACTAAAATACTGACAAGCAGACTCACAACAATGTTTGATGGAGACCAGTCAAGGGAACAAAGCGGGCTTCTGAAAAGGATATAGCACTTCTGATCATCTACTAACGATGAAAATCTTAACCGAGAAAGCCAACGAATATCGCATGCCATTATTCATGGTATTCATCGACTTTTAAAAAGCGGTTGATTGTGTAGAACATTGTAAACTCCTTGCAAAACAGCTGAATTGATTACAGATATACAGATCTGATATAATAGTCTCCCTTTTAATACCGCTAACGCGGCTTTGGGATTATAGCAGGGTAGTCTGCTATATCTAGGGCCTACGGTATACAGACCTGATAGAGAACATCTCTAGTTGGCCTAGGAATGGCTCTAGGAATGGCTCAACTAGAATAAAAGTATATGAAGGAACAGAACCAGTTCAACTAAAACGAGGAGTTAGACAGGAGATACAATCTCTCCAAAACTATTTAGTAAAGCGCTGGAGGATGTCTTTAAAAAAATTCACTGAGAGGAACGAGGTATTAAAAGCAATGGACAATATCTGAACCACCTACGATATGCGAACGATATAATCTTAATCGCTGATACAAAAGTAGCCTTAAAAATCATGCTAGAAGAATTAAACGATGAAGCCGAAAAAATAGGAATAAGAATAAATTACAATAAAACAAAGATTATGAGCAAGGACTGGAAAAAATGCACCAAAAAAATGTAAAAAAATGCGCATTTTAATGCAATTGATTTGTGAAAAATATGCAAGAGCCTTTATGAAAAATGCAATATTAAAATGTTTAATACTTGTCACTTCCGGCATTTTGGCGAAAAAATTATTCGTTACTCAATTTAAACTATATGTCAAAAATAATACGCAACAACGCACTGCCAATCAAAACACGAAATGAACTTTAGCTTTTATAAACAAATATTAAAATCTAAATTTCTGTACCTGCTTATCCCCCTACAAAGAGCAAACAGGTTTTTACAACCTATGTCAACTAAAGGCGGCTGCACAATTGACCGGGAACGGGAACGAGAACGGAAACGGGAACGAGAACGGAAACTGAAAGCATCAGCAGATCCACAATTAAATGGTAAACAGCTGTTTTGTGTCACTGTCACTTGTGCTATTAATTATTTTTCTTCTCAAAATAAATTTTGTGGAACGATCTTTTTCTAATTTTATTAAAAGAACATGTCTGTGAACTCTAAAAATATGGATTTATTTGATGACGAGCTTTTATAATATTTTCGTTTTTTATAATCTTGGAACTAATTTACACAATATGTGTGCAATCGCAAAGGTTTGTCAGCATAAAGATAAAAAGCATATCATTAAAATATTTATATTATTATTGTATCTAGTTACCATATAAGTACACGTACTATGATCTACATCAATCATACGGATGAGGACATTTTTCAAATAAAGAAATCAATCGTCGTTCGTCATTTATTTTAATGCAAAATGTATAAAAATTGTCAATAAAACTTGATCACACACTTCTAATAACAAATTTTTATTGGGCATTTGACAGTATGTTTAATACTGCCTTCTGATTGGTTCCGGGAATACAACGGGAACGAGAAAGTTGAAACATGGTCAACTTTCCCGTTCCCGTTACCGGACAGCTTCTCGTTCTCGGTTATTGTGCATCTACAACATTAATTTACATAGAGGTTAACTTTTTTCCCGTTCCCGTTTCCGTTCTCGTTCCCGTTCCCGGGCAATTGTGCAGCCGCCTTTATTGTTGTTCTACCGACCGAGTTATATTAGGGATTAGTCGGCTAAAGGTCGAATCATATTATGCGTTCGGGCACGTAGCGTTTCGTTTCCGAAAAATATAAAAACCTGATTTAACAAAGAGTTGTCTGATACTATACGCTCCGTATAGTATAAATTGTTCATATTTAAAACCATAAAAACAATATTTTTCGGAAACGAAACGCTACGTGCCCGAACGGATAAATATGAATCGTCCTTTAGTCCCAAAAATAGATAATAGAATAAGAATATTAAATACCTGATTTAAACATTTTTCTTAAGAAATGGATTATACACAGTTATTGAATTTACGACTGATAGTTCTTTAATTGGAAGTGAAAGTGAACCTTTGAGATTTAAAATATCGAATTAATGCAACTTTTCTGAATTTATCAAGAAAAAATGCAAAATGTTTAAAATGTTTGAAAAAATGCAACATTTTCTAATTTATCAAAAAAAATGCAAAAATATGCAAAAAATGCAGATTGCATTTAATCCGATCCTTGATTATGAGAAACACGGACGAAAACTCCTCGAACTCGTTAGGTCAAAATATAATAGAACAGGTTAAGGAATATACAGGGTGTTAGTAAATAAGTATGAAAAATTTTAAAAGCTATTTCTACATGAAAAATTAATGCCAGTTTGCTTTATAAACATAAATATGTCCGCAAATGCTTAGTTTCGGAGATACGGGGTGTTGAAATTTTTATTTCAAACTGCCAATTTATTTATTGCTCCAAGACCAGTTAAGCTATGAAAATGAAATTTGGTGAGTTTTAGGAGGTAGTTATTACGAATTTTATGACATACAATTAAGAATTTTGTATTCATCATTGGCGCGCCTACGGGCCATGGTCTGAATTATTTTAAAGAAAAAAATAGTACGCCACTGAGATATTTGGAATTAGAAATTATTTTTAAATTCCACGTCTAATTTATGATAAAAAACCTTTCTTGCCTTTTTTTCATATGATGTACCGTTTTTATGCAGAAAAATAAAACATCTTGGCGCATATTTTTCATTTCTTAATACATCATCAAGAACTATCCAATATAATAATACTAAACTAGAACAATAACAGAAAATATTACTAATACCATTTCAACTAGGTGCAAAGCTGCAAGAAATGTTTAAAATGATCTCCTTTACAGGTAACAGAAGAATTTTATATTCATCATTGGCGCGCGTACGGGTAATGGTCTGAATTTTTTGAAGAAACAAATATTACGCCACTGAGATATGTCAAACTAAAAATCATTTTTAAATTCCTCGTTCAATTGACGACAAAAAATCTTTCTTGCCTTTTTTTCATATGCGGCGCTGTTTTTATGCAAAAAATTAAACATCTTAACGTTCACAAAGTATTTGAACTAAGTTTCTATGCATATGGAAACTAGCTCATATACTTGGTAAGCGTTAAGATGTTTTACTTTTTTTGTATAAAAACGGCGCCTCGTATGAAAAAAAGGAAAGAAAGATTTTTTGTCGTAAACTGAACGAGGAATTCAAAAATGATTTTTAGTTTGACATGTCTCAGTGGCGTACTATTTTTTTTCTTAAAAAAATTCAGACCATTACCCCTTACGCGCGCCAATGATGAATATAAAATTCTTCTGTTATCTGTAAAGGAGATTATTTTAAACATTTCTTGCAGCTTTGCACCTAGTTGAAATCTTGTTAGTAATATTTTCTGTTATTGTTCTAGTTTAGTATTATTATATTGGATAGTTCTTGATGATGTATTAAGAAATGAAAAATACGCGCCAAGATGTTTTATTTTTCTGCATAAAAACGGTGCATCATATGAAAAAGAGGCAAGAAAGGCTTTTTATCATAAATTAGACGTGAAATTTAAAAATAATTTTTAATTCGAAATATCTCAGTGGCGTACTATTTTTTTCTTTAAAAAAATTCAGACCATTGCCCGTAGGCGCGCCAATGATGAATACAAAATTCTAAATTGTATGTCAAAAATGTAATAACTACCTCCTGAAACTCACCAAATTTCATTTTTTAGCTCAACTGGACTTAGAGCAATAAATAAATTGGCAGTTTGAAATAAAAATTTCAACACCCCGTATCTCTGAAACTAAGCATTTGCGGACATATGTTATAGAACAAGCTGGTATTAATTTTTCACGTAGAATTAGCCCTTAAAATTTTTCATACTTATTTACTAACACCCTGTATATTTAGGACAGATCTTAACGCTCAGCAAGGAAAACCAAACGGCAGAAATAAAAAGGCGAGTCAGACTGGCCAGGGTAGCATTCGGTAAATTAAGCTACATTTTGAAAAACAAAAAATACCCGCAATATCTTAGAACGTGAATTTTTAACCAGTGTATACTTTCTGTTTTCACATATATCTTCCAAATTTGGACACTTACAAAGGAGAATATCGATAAACTGGCAAAAGCGCCAAGATCGATGGAAAACCAGATGCTGCATATAAAGCTTAAAGATCATAAAAGAAACATCTGGATCAGAGAGAGGAGTAACCAAAGTGAAAGACTTTAAGGAATAGGTGGCAAAACTTAAATGGAAATATGCAGGTCACACCATCCGACAAGCAGATGAAAGACGGAACAAGCAAATAATCTACTGGCGACCATGAGAACATAAGAGAGGAAGAGGAAGGCTTCAGATGAGGTGAAGCGGCGATCTCGAAAAGCATGCCGGATCCAGATGAATGAACACAGCGATGGATAGAATAGAATAGAAATATGCTTTATTGTCATGAAAAATTTAACAATTTTATAGACAAAGCTTACAAGAATCATAAATAAGAACAATAACAAATAACAAATACAATTTACTAAAATGATATAAATCGTCAATATAAATAAAATATAATGAAGTGAAACAAAAAACAGTAACAATCTATTGCAAAATTTAAAAAAATTTGCAAATTGCATAACCTAGATACCTTAAGAAATTTAATAAGTTAAGTTAAGCAGCTGCATATGACACTCAAATATAGATTAAGATTCTACTTATAAATAAGAATACTGTAATTTCTTAGTTATTGATTAATAAAATCTTCTACTGAATAATATGGTCTTTCAGATAGGTAGGCTTTTGTCAGTTTACGGAATTTGGGGAAAGATGCTGCAGATTTAAGTTGTAGAGGGAGATGGTTGTAAAGTTTTTTTGCAGAATATAATATAGATTTCTATCTAAGGATATAATATAGATTTTTTTTGTAAATACTTCTAGCCCACTTAATAAAATGTACCAAATTTACAACGATTTAACAACAACCACTTGTCTGGAATTATTTGGAATAAACTTGCAATTATTTAAACGTCTATTGCATGAATAATATAAAGAGAGGTTTTTTTTATTATTATTATTTTTTAACGTTTTTGCTGGTAAATATCTGTCGTTTTTGTCTCTATTACCTCGAATTATTACATTATGTGCATGTTGTACTAAACTGTTGTCATGACAATGCATTGTAGATACGGATACATGTAAGTAGGGAAACCTGTTTGTATCTGTTATTAATAAATAAATAAATTTCTTTACTAACTCACTGGACGGGATCGGTAAATAGATGTCAAAGGTAGAATTTCTGGTGGAATAGTCATGTCTAGGTCTTGCCGGAAAGACATGTAGATGTTTACGAATTAAGCAAACAGTTTCTAAAATATATAAAGAAGGTAGTGTTAGAGTCCTGTGATCTTTGAAGTAGCTTCTGCAATGTGTTGTTCTTCTGAGGCCAAACAGATATCTTATTGCTCTTTTTTGTAATTTAAAAATAACATCGGATTGGGCAGCCGTACCAGAACCCCAAAAAGGGAGACCATATCGAAGATGGGACTCAAACAAAGAAAAATATGTTATTTTTGAAGAGGCTAAATTCATTTCCTTCGAAACAGATCTTATTGCAAAGCAAGCTGAGGATAGTTTCTTGCTTAACACATCAATATGAAGGGACCATTTAAAGTTGCTATCTCAAAAATACCAAGAAACTTTACAGAATCAACGATACTGATCTGTCTGTTATGAAGAGGTAAGGGTTGAAGAGCTCCTTTATAGGATAATGCTACTGTTTTATCTACGTTAAAAGAGAGGAAATTTGACTCGGACCAGGATTTTATTGTGAGTAGATTAGAAGTTGTAGTAGCATGAATAGTTGCGATATTTGAGTTGCTCCAAGTGATACTCGTATCATCAGCAAAAAGAAAAACTTTTCCCTCGATTTTTAAGCTAGTGATGTCATTAATAAAGATAAGGAAAAGTAGAGGACCCAATACTGAACCTTGTGGTATCCCACATAGAACATTTTTTAGACTAGAGTCTGTATCATTTGCTCTAACCAGTTGTTTCCTATTATCCAAGTAAGATTGAAACCAGTTTGAAGAAATACCTCGAATTCCATAGAAATCTAGTTTTTTTATCAAAATGTCGTGATTCACACAATCAAAAGCTTTGGCATAATCATAAAAAACAGTGGTAATGTGCAGATTATTGTTTAATGCTTGATAAACCTCATGTAGTACAGAAAATATGGCATCTGTGGTACATTTATTATTTAAAAAGCCGAACTGATTTTGCGATAAAATATTGTTATCAACCAGAAAGTACATACGTCGGGCTTTTATGAGTCTCTCAATAATTTTGGAGAGTACCGGTAGTAATGCAATAGGTCTATAATTGCAGGCATTTGATTTCTCACCACCCTTATGAAGAGGAATAATGATGGCCATCTTTAGGCACTCTGTAAATTTACCTTTCTCAAAAGAATCATTAATTAGATAGATGAGGACTCCCAACACACTGTCTGGGAGATTTGAGAAAATTTTTATGGATAGTCCATCGGTACTACAGGAAGATTTGCTTTTGATACTATTGATTGTTTGGATCAGTTCAGGTTTATCAACCGGTCTTATGAAGAATGAATTCGAGACCTTTCCTGAATTAGGGAGATATGAAATGGGATCTTGTTGTGAGACAATAGTTGATGTTATATTTTTACTCACATTAACAAAGTATTCATTTAGATTTTCTGGGTCTGGAAGGGAAAATGTTTGAGCTGTGTGAGTTTTATTTCGAAGATCGTTTATTATGGACCATGTTTCTTTTGCAACACTTTTAGAGCTTCTCAGACAATTTTGATAGTACAATTTTTTAGCTGATTTTATAAGTTTTAAATAGATTGCCCTGTACTTGGTGATATATTCAGTAACAGAGACGTTGGTGTTTAGTAAATTTCTTGATGTACAGTAGTGAACGCATATTTTTGGCTGATATGCGGAAACCTTTGGTAGTCCAGGGTTTGTGATGTTTTGGCTTAATTGTGATTAAAGGAAATGCTCTATTGAAGATACAGACAAGCTTATTCAAAAAGTCACGGAAATTATTATTGACGTTCATAGAAGGAAAGGGCCACTCAGAGATTAAGCATAAATTTTGGAATTTACGAAAGTTCCGAGCGGAAAAGATCCTGCCGAAACGTTGAGTTTTCGAAGAGGTCTTGCTAAAGATGTTAAACTTCGTATAAACCTCTTCATGATCAGATAGTCCCGCATTAACAGTTGTAGCGCAGACATCACGGGGTGGGAAATCTGAGACAATATAATCAATTATGGTAGATGAAGTTTTTGTAATCCTTGTAGGAAAATCAATGTGCATTGTTAGACCATACGATTCAAATATGTTGACCAAGGATATTTGTGTAGCACAAGCAGCAGCATAATTAATGTTTAAGTCCCCGCATAAAAATTTTCTGCTTTTATGGGGCAGGTCATCTAAAAAATTAAACAGGTTCTGAAAAAATAGTTCTACGGAAGAGTCAGGTGATCTATAAATGCAAATAATATAAAGATTAAAGTTCTTACTGTAAACTAAGGAAAACTCAAAGAATGCTTCGCTTAATAGAAAATCATATTTTGTTACCAGAGTAAAATCATTATTTGTAGAAACCAGTGGAAAAGAGAAGGGGAGGGCTATGTCCAAAGATGGATAGATTAAGGCTCGAAGATAGAGATAGATAGATGAGTTACCTAATGCACAACAACAAGAAATAATTACTTTAAGATATTTATTAGGTTTCATTACACTTTTGATTCTATGCTAGACAGTTACCTACGTAAGTCTTACATAATAAAACTCTAATAATTATATTTTTTGTTTTCAGCTTTTGGTCAATCAATTCTACAAATTCTTGGCTGTCTTTTACCGTTTCTTGAACACGATCTTATAGACAATTTGCCGTATCTAGCAGCATCGTCTATATCGGTACTTCCACATCACCTCCATCAAGAAATCATTAATACTTTGTGTTTTTATATTCTTCCTTTTACAATAAGTAAGTATAAATAATACTAATTGTTGATAAGTACTTGGGCTGTGGTCTCCAATAAATGCTGTAGGTTGCGTACAGAGTCACGCCGTAGGTCTCGTCTGTATGCTTAATACAATAAATATAATAGTTGCGGCGTTGACTGATAAATTATACTGGAAGATACGAAACTAAATGAGCGTTTATGTACGACACCAGTGGTTTTAGAAATAGATGGCGTTAGCAGCTTTCTAGGTGCGAGATTGAATTTACCTGAGACAACGATGAGACGTATTCAGGTAGCTTTGGTTATCGGAATTTGGGGTCGGTCTTTTGATGCGTTTAAATTTGAGTTCTCATTCAACGATAACAATGGCAATCTTTAAAATAATTATTGGAGTGTACCTATGTATTACTTTCTAAACTCGTTTTTAAATTAGCAAGAATAATTTTGTAGTTGTAATTTGTCTTCTAATTTGAATTCTTGAAACAAATCATTAAATATTCTAAAGTTTATTTAATCATTTTATATAATATATATAATAATATAATTTTTTTAATAAAAAATTTATTTAACGAGAAAAATACTCACTCGGTGATTTTAGATATTGTACATTTCTTATTTGCCTCATAATCTCGATAAAAAAATAGGTAGTTATTTTCGTTAATTACAGTCTCTTCTGATAATTGTATATTTTGTTTGGAGATATTGCAAACGTATTTACTTAAATGAAATTGACTTAGTAACCCGCTCGGCCACTTTAAACTCTTCGAGAGAAAAATGGTAAGGACTCATGAATGGTTGCAATCGCGATTTCCAAGAATTTCTTCCAAGTTTTTTCGTGCCGTTGATATTTTCCGAGTTAGGGGGAAAATAGTGACTAAGTATAATTATTGAATTATTTATTATTAACTTTACTTCTTAAAGGTGCCGTGTATTTCTGCGTAGGCGTCCACCGTTCATTGTATTGTCAGGTGAGATATTAGATAGTCACGATTACATTATTCTATTAAGAGTAATTTCATTAATATCATTTGGCGAATATTAACCAGCCATGATATCTTTTTCTAGACCTCTCTTACCCTCTATATTTCCTTGGAGTTCCAGTTGCCGACAAGTATATCGTTCTCCTCGCAATATGTCCCTAAGTATGTCCATGATATTTTAAGCATTCGGTGCAGGCACCTCATTTCAAAGACTTCAAGTTTGTTAGTGGAGCTGGCCTTTATTATCCATGCTTTCATTACATACAAGAGAACAAGCCAAACGTAACACTTTAGCGTATTGTACAGTAGAAAAAAATGAAAGAATACCCATGAACGAACATAAAAAACACGCTGTATTTTCCTGTCACCGTGTCACACAAAAAATTGGCCAGCACAGGTACATGTAATAATTATTATTACATGTACTTGCGCTGGGCAATTTTCTTTGCGACATGATGACAGGAAAATACAGCGTGTTTTATATGTTCGTTCATGGGTATTCTTTCATTTTTCCGACTGTATCTCAGGTTGAAACCCAAATTTCAGTGAACAGTCATAAGAGTTTGGACGTCGACATCCCATTGTTTATGAGAGATATTTTTCATTAAGTTGAGCCCGTTTGAGCTGACAGTCGGAGTGAGTGTATATTGTCTTACCAAGATAGACGATTATCCAGTTTTATTCCCAAGAAGTTAATCAATTATGAATAATTTATTGTAAACTCTTTAGGAACTACTTATTAACTTTTGCTCTCAGAACGAATTTCGAATAAACAATACGTTCTTCAGACACAAAGATCAAGAAAAATATACATTCAAAAATACAAGAGCACACAGATCCGATATTGATTATATATTGACAAACAGAAACATCCATCATTCTCAAGTACTAGACATAAGATGTTTAAGTGCAGCTAATATCGGAAGTGATCACAACCTAGTACTTGGAAAAATCAGAATACATCTACAAAAAAAAACAGGAAAAAAGACCCTATTGAATGTGAGACAAGAATAAAGGTAAAACAGCTACAAGACTTGTCAACACGAGATTTATACCAGAGAAGACTGCAAAAAGTACTGAACGAAAACTACATAACACCAGATGAAGACATAGAAGAAATTTGGAGGAAGATTAGAGATAATATCGAAATGGCAGCAACGGACGCATTTGGAGAACGTAAGATAAGTAAACATATACGAAAGAAAAGGAGAACACCCCATGGATATGTGAAGAAATAAAAATAAAATGCCAAGAAAAAAGAAAATCTAGCTAGAATACAAATTCAAAAGAACGAGACAAACATATGTGAAGAATATAAAAGAGTTTGAAATGAGTTAAACTCAATAGTAAGAAGGAAGAAAACAGAACATTGGTAAGCATTTTCAAAAGAGATGGAGCACGACTTATACGGGATGCAAAAGGAAATGTGGAAAATGATAAGAGGTCAAACAGCAGAGATGAAGGAATTGATAGTAGAAGTAAAACATATTGATACAAATACATGGACAACTTACCTAGAAAACCTGTATCAAACAGCTAATCATGAAGAACTGGAAAACCAGGATTAGAATCGGATGAGCAAACAGAAATTAAAGAAGAAGATAACGAACGCCTTAAAACAGATGAAAAATCGAAAAGCACCAGGGAAAGATGGAATAGCTAATGAACTTTTAAAATACGGAGGAGAGAGACTTCACAAAGAACTGAATATCCTGATAAGTAAAATAACAAATACAGGAAGAATTCCAGAAGAATGGAGTACCACTCAGATGATAGCGTTATTTAAGAAAAGTGATGGGGCAGACCCCAGTAATTATAGAGGGATAAATTTACGGAGCACTATACTGAAACTCCCAACAAAAATACTGATGAAGAAAATAATGGCGTGCATAAATATATCGGTTGAACAACAAGGATTTAGAAGGGGAAGATCATAACGATGCAGTTTTTGTGATAAGACAAATAGCGGAGAAATCATTACAGTATAACAAGCGAGGGTTTTTCTATTTTATATACCTAGAGAAAGCGTTTGATAGAATACAATTAAAAGACGTGATACACCTACTATATGACAAAAATTTACCACTGGATATTATAAAACTGATAGAAAACCTTTATGTACGAAATAAAATAGAAATGAAGTCAATGGAATAATAACAGAACCCATATAGAAGCAAACACAGGAATCAAGCAAGGAGATTCACTAAGCCCTCTACTGTTTAACATAACGCTGTATGCAATGATAAAACAAGTGAAGAAAAAAGAGGGTAAAAAATGGGCGATAAAGAGATAAAAATACTCTGTTACGCTGATGACACCGTGTTAGTAGCAGAGTGCGAAGACGACCTACAAAAATTACTGCACGAATTCAACATTAACGCAAAAGAAATGAATATGAAAATATCAGCCCAAAAACAAAAAGCTTAGTAATATCCAAAGAACCAATAAGATGCCAATTGGACTTAGACAATAAAAGTAAATACCTGGGAATTAATCTATCAGCCGACAATAATATCGAAGAAGAGGTTAAAGACTAATAATTAAAGCTAGTAGAACGGCCGGATGCCTAAACGACACAATTTGGAAAAACAAATACCTTAGAGTGGAAACAAAGGACCGAATATATGTCATTTGACTGAAGTTATCAGACCAGTTATGACTTACACTGCCGAAACAAGACCAGATGCAAGCAAAATACAAAGATGTCTGGATACCAACAAAATGAAGATTTTAAGAAGGATTGCTGGAAAAGGACTACGGGACAGGGTAAGAAGTGAGGAAATCAGATGCATATGTGGGGTAGACAATATAAATACCTGGGTAAAGAATAGAAAAGAAGAGTGGAATCAACACGTAAGCAGGATGTCTGAATCAAGGATAATAAGAATAGCCAGGGACAAGTCACCGTTAGGCCGAAGAAGTATAGGATGCCCAAGGAAAAGATGGAATGACAATTTAGGGACAGAATGAAAGGCGCCGTTGAAGAAAAACAGGCAGTACTGCCTATATAAAAGAAAAAGTAGAAGAAGAAATTCTTTAGGTAGATTTTTGGTAGTATAATGTGCTTCTTTGGAGTTTTACTGAAGATTATTGTTTTCGTTTTAGTGGGAGAAAATTCTAGGCCAGTAGTGTTTGACCAATTCTCTAATTTCTAAATGACTAGTGGGTTAAGTGATTTAGCGATGTCATTGATTGCAATAAGGAAAAGTGCAACGAGTAGACCATTGAGGAATGTCGTTTAATTGGATTTTTGAGTCTAAAAGGACGTTATCTATTCGAATAAGTTTCGTCTATATAGGAAATTACTAATAAATTTTATGTTTCCTGGAATTGACCAACTTAATAGAATTCTTATATCTAATCCCCAAATGGCACGCGTTATACAATATAATAAAAGATAGCCATAAGCCAAACATACTTTATCACATCCAAATTACCCATGAATTACAGATTCAATATCCACTAGGTTGTCTAATGTAGATGTGGACTTTCTAAATCCACTTTGTATAAGGCTAGGTAGCTATAATATCAATAAGTCTAATACTATCTAGTATCTATCAAGTGGATAAACTGATTAATTGTAGCAAGTTTTATTCCATTGAGTTTTTTGACTAAGCTAATACTTTTCGAGTTATTTGAGAGTAAATATGTTCGTTTTTTAACAAAAAAATACACGTTTTTAGACGGTTTTACGCAAATAACACAATAAGTAAGTATTTTATCGAAAAAGGTATTCAATAAAAATATACTTTATAAAAAATTAAAAAAAAAATGTCTGTATAAAATCTTTATACTCAGTAGAAGCAGAGTTGTAGCTAAAAAAGTAAGTTCTTATTCGTCAAATTCCAAATCGAATATTTCAACGTGAAATAACCAAAAAATAAAGCACATTTCTTTAAAAAAGCTTTGTTTTTGTTTTTAAAAAAGTTTCTAGCATTAAAGTAAGCACGTTACGCTGAAAATAAAGTTGGTCCTTTTTTGTAAAAGGTAGTTTTAAAAAAGCGTGAAAATCACCCTCTAAAAGGGAACTTGCATAACATTTTTATTTCGAAAGAGATGCTATAAATTTGCTAACTCATCGCAACTTTTTTAAAGTGTTTAAAAAGCTTTGTTTTTGTTTTTAAAAATGTTTCTAGAATAAAGTAAGCACGTTACGCTGAAAATAAAGTTGGTCCTTTTTTGTAAAAATAGTTTTAAAAAAGCGTGAAAATCACCCTCTAAAAGGGAACTTGCATAAAATTTTTATTTCGAAAGAGATGCTATAAATTTGCTATAAATCACAACAGAACACGATTTAAAAAGAAAAAAAGTAGTTTGTGTTTTTCGTTTGGCCCCTCAAGACGAATAAAATCAAATTATTGTTACCGCTTCACAAGTGACTTTACTTATGTATTGTTTATAATACACATGATCTGTAAGTTTCATCGTAAATTTAGTTTTACAGTATTTTTGTATTTTGAAAAAAATGCCTTTTTTTTAAATAACTTACTTACTTACTTACTTAGTCCTAAGCCTTTCTACCTTTAGGTGTAAGGCTGGTGGAGTTGAGTTTGGCATTGTAGTCTCCATGCTTTCCGATCTTGCGCTAGGTTTCTTGCACTTTCCAATGTCAATCCCTTCTCGACTTCTTTCCTGATTTCATCTACCCACATAACTCTTGGTCTTCCTCTTTTATTTTTCCCCTGCACTCTCGTTTCGAACACTCGTTTTGTTAGCCTCTCGTTCGACATTCTACACACGTGCCCGAACCATCTAAGTTGTCCTTCTACTATTTTTTCATTGATTGGTTCTAGTTTTAGGTTTTGTCTAATTGTTTCGTTTCGTATTTTGTCTGTCCTCTTTCTGTTTGCTATTTTCCTCAGGAACCTCATTTCCATAGCATTGACTCTGGATTTTTGTCTCCCCGTCAATGTCCATGTCTCGCTGCTATACATGATTGTTGGTCTAACTACTGATTTAACGACTGCCGTTTTTACTTTTTCCGGTATCTCTTTTTTCCCAAAAAATGTTGTTTTCATAGTGTTAAATAAGCTTCCTGTTCGTCCCATTTATTTCTCTCGTTTATTTCCATGTCTTGTTTACCATTTGATTCGATTATTACTCCTAGGTATTTAAAATATTCCACTTGCTCTAGTTGTTTCCCGTCTAATTCTATTGCGTGTGTCTTCCTCGTATTTGAAATTATCATTGTTTTTGTTTTCTCTGTATTAATTTTCATATTTATGTTTGATAGTTCTTCTTCTAGGATTTCAAGATTGTTCTGTAAGTCTTCTCTGTTTTCTGCTATCAATACCATGTCGTCTGCAAATAGTAGCTCCGATAGTTGAGTCTGTTTCATTTGCCAGTATCCTAATGTTAGTTTTCTCATTCTTCTCTTGGCTTTCTTTATCGCTTCATCCAGTACCACTGAGAACAGCAGTGGACTCAGCACGCATCCCTGTTTGACGCCTTGACTTGTAGAAAATTCTCTGGATTCCTCGTTATTGGTTCTTACTGTATTTGTATTATTTTTGTACATATCCTTTATTACTTCTATTATGTGTCTGTCGACTCCCCTTTCTGTTAGTGTCTTCCAAACGTCCTTTCTTCGGATTCTGTCAAACGCCTTTTCCAGGTCAATGAAGCACGTATGTATCTCTCTATTTTTCTTGATTACCTTCTCACTTACTTGTCTTAATGTGAATATTAGGTCTTGCGTGCTTCTGTCCTTCCTGAATCCACACTGTGTGTCTTCCATAGTTGTTTCTATTTGGGCTTTTATTCTTGTCTCTAGTATTCTTGCTAATACCTTCCCAGGGATACTTGATATGGTGATACCTCGGTAATTATTACAGTTTCTCTTGTCTCCCTTTTTGTGTATTGGTAATATAATGTCTTTCTTCCAGTCCTTTGGTAATTCTGCTCTATTTATGATATCATTCATTAGTTCTTTCATGCTATCCATTCCCTCTGTCCCCATGAATTTTATCATTTCCGGGGTGATATGATCCTTGCCTGGTGCTTTGCCCAGTTTTACTCTTTCTATTGCTTTCTCTAATTCCTCTCTTGTTATGGATTCCACTTGTTGTTCTTCATTCCTTTCTTGTATCTCCCCTATGTTGTCCTTGTCTACATGAGTTAGCTCTTTGAAATGTTCTCTCCATCTTTCCATTATTTGTTTTTCTTCTGTTAGTACGTTTCCATTCTTGTCTTTTATATTCGGCATAATGTGCTCTTTCTTTTGTCTGAGTTGTTTTAATGCACCGTAGAAGAGTTTTTGGTTTTCCCTATAATTTTTTGTCATTTTTTGTCCAAATCTCTCCCATGACCTTTCCTTTCCTGCTTTCGCCGCTATTTTAACCTTAAATAACTTGTGATACGAAATATCCCAAAGTTTAAAGGTTTTGGTTTTCTGAATATTTTGTTTTTCTGTAATACAAAAATTGGTTAAGATATGGCTGTTCCAAATTTGCATATAATCGTGATTAGTGACTCATTGAAGCCTTTTTAACTACAGCCTTTCAAAAATAAGCACTATGCACCGATGAAACTTACAGATCCTCTATAATAAGCATACATACGTAAAGTAACTTATGAAGCGCTACTGATTAATTTCATTTGAGATGCTAATTAGGAGGTGATTTTTAGATATTTTTTACAAAAAAAAAGGATCAACTTTATTTTGTCCGCAACTTGTTTACTTCTGATACTAGAAACTCAAAAAAATAAAGCTTATTTTAAACTTTTTAAAAAAGTTATGATGAGTTTTCCCCGAAAAGTTCTTAATTTTTTGGTTATTTCATGTAGAAATATTCAATTTTGAATTTGACAAATAATAAGAACCTACTTTTCATTAGCTACAACTCTGCTTTTACTGGGTCTACGACTTCATAATATGTCATATTTATATAAAATATTTTTTTCACTTTTTGATAAGCTGTATTTTTGCTATGAATGTTTTTTTGGTGAAATACTTCCTTTTTTAGTTATTTGCGAAAATCCGTCTAAAAACGTACTATTTTTTGAGAAATGAATATATTCACTCGCAAATAACTCGAAAAGTATTTACTTGTGAGGTCAAGAGTAGTAAAAAAAACTCTATAGTCAATTTATTTTTTCAACATTTTTGCAGAAACAAAAACAAAAAAAAAATAATACAGATTAATATGATAGTGACTGCTGCGTTAAAATTTTGAATACGGGCCACGTGAAATAACCGCGTGTTCTTGGCTAGTTCCTTGAGTAGGGAGAATTTTACACTTCCCTCTAATGCTAGTTCCAACAAAAAGCTAGGCGCGCCACTATACGGGCAGGTTTTAAAGACAACAAAATAATGCATAGGGTTTCGTATCTTAACGGTTGCGGTCTGTTATCGTACTCTGAACGTAGTATCATACTGCTGAACACGCTCCACAGGCGGTGGTCACCAATAAACGCCGTACGCTGCCTACACTGTCACGCAGTAAGTTGCGTATATATGCTTTATACAATAAATAATGGGTACGGTCTGTATTAAATGTCGAAGCAGTGTCTATCTGCTATGTGCGACTTCAAATGTTGGAAGCAGCGTCTTTAATTATTTTCGGGCATTGCAACGTACGGCTGATACAGGTTTAAACCTAGCGAAATGAGTAAAACAAGTAGTAAAAAAGAACGAAACGAGATGCTGATGAACAAGTTGAAATGTCGCACTTGACTGATAACGAAAACAATAGGAATGTTGTTGCCGGCGATCGAAAACGCTGTACTCAACCTACGGCATTTATTGGTGACCACAGCTGACTCTGGACGCGACTCTACGGTGTTTATTAATAATCAAGGCCTATGTTTTGTATTGACTACGTGAAGTTGCCAGCGACTGACAAAGGCTGTATGCAACGTCTACCTTGCAAAGTTACTTACAAATAGATGCCACACTTACAGACGAACCGTCAGGAAGAAGTAATTCCAGAATATGGCTTATAAAACTAAAAAATAATATATAGTTAGGAAAATACAGGGTGTAATAAAAATACAGGTCATAAATTTAATCACATATTCTGGGACCAAAAATAATTCGATTGCACCTAACTTACCTTAGTACAAATGTGCACATAAAAATAGTTACAGCCCTTTTATGTAACAAAATGAAAATCGATTTTTTCGAATGTATCGAAAACTATTTGAGATTTTTTATTGAAAATGGACATGTGGCATTCTTATGGCAGTAGCATCTTAAGAAAAAATTATAGTGAAATTTGGACACTCCATAAAAATTTTATGGGGGTTTTGTTCCTTTAAACCCCCCCAAACTTTTGTGTACGTTCCAATTAAATTATTATTGTAGTACCATTAGTTAAACACAATGTTTTTAAAACTTTTTTGCCTGCTAGTACTTTTTCGAAAAGTCAGTTTTTATCGAAATATTTCGAATATTTGTCAAATCCACCACATATTTATATGTATATGGTTAAGTTACGATTATGGAGACTTCGTAATAATATGAACATTTATTTATGATTTACATTTTTAGGGATATTTTGAACCATATTAAAAAAGAAGTCACATCTCGATAAAAGGTGCCTTTTCGAAAAAATACAAAGAGGCAAAAAAGTTTTAAAATCACTGTGTTTAAGTGATTTTTCTAAAATCACAGTAGGTAATATTTTAATTGGAACGTACACAAACATTTGGGGGGTTTAAAAGAACAAAACCCCCATAAAATTTTTATGTAAACATATTGAAAAATAAGCCTCAACTCGATAAAAACTGCCTTATCGAAAAAATACTAGGAGGCAAAAAGTTTTAATAATATTGAATTTAACTAATGGTATCACAATAATAATTTAATTGAGACGTACACAAAAGTTTGGGGGGGGGGGGTTTAAGGGAACAAAATCCCCATAAAATTTTTATGGGGTGCACAAATTTCACTATAATTTTTATTTAAGATGTTCCTGCCATAAGAATGGCACATGTCCATTTTCAATAAAAAATCTCCAATAGTTTTCGATATTTTCGAAAAAATCGAATTTCATTTTGTAACTTCAAAGGGCTGTAACCTTTTTTATGTGCATATTTGTACTAAGGTAAGTTAGGTTCATTCGAACTATTTTTGGTCCCAGAATATGTGATTTAATTTATGACCTGTATTTTTGTTACACCCTGTATATTGTCCATTAATACTTAAGAAACAGCAGTTTAGTTTTAATTTATTTAAACTATATATTATAACTTTTAACAAGCATTCAATGAGAAGATAAACAAAAACAAAAGAAGAAGGAGAGAATCCAGAACAAATGTTGAGAACAGTAATTAAGAGTGGTCTGGTAAAATCAACGAAAAACAGTAGAGTAGACTTTAAGAAAATAAATAACACATGGTTCGATGACTAATGTAGAATTGTAGTAACGAAGTAAATTACTATTAAGAATGCTGCAATTAGAATCAGAAGATGCTGTAAGTGAGTACATTGAACAACGAAAAAGAAATAAAAAATATTAAGAAAAAAGAAGATACACTAATCACAAAAAGTATCGCATAATTTTTGAAACAGAAAAAAAGTTTAAAAATAATTTTTAATTTTTAGCAGAATGTTATAATACTCGTTTATCATCTTCTTTAGGTGTCTTCAAACCCATAACATTTCAAGTTGAAGCGTGTTTTTGCCGGAAAAACAAACTAAACAAAACGTTGTTAAATGAGAATATTTATTTTGGACATTAAATGTATTTGTGTTCGAGAATTTGATCTCTGCACTATGTCTCCTTGAGTTTTCAATGATGAGGTGCGTTCTTACGAAAATCCACCAATCCAGCGTTTCAAGAGCTTTAACCCTTAAACGCCCAACCTATTTTAGGTTCCATGTACGCCCAAGGGTGGGTAAAAAATGTCCACCTCGAAAATGGCTAATCTATTTATGGAGAGCTGTTGGAACTGGATTAAACTTAAGAATCTTATGCTTAATAAACACAGTATCTTCTAAAATATTAATATAAACAATTTACAAACCAAAATTACAATGTACATCAAAATTAACATACCAGTAAAAGCCAGTAATTCAGATTTGTCGATTTTCTCCACATTCTTCCTTTCAGCCACCTCTTCTTCTTCTTCAAGTGCCATCTTCGTTCCGAAGGTTGGCGATCATCAGGGCTAGACGTATTTTCGAAACTGCTGACCGAAACAATTCGTTGTTGCTACAGCTATACCATTCCCGTAGATTCTTTAGCCAGCAATTTCGTCTTCTTCCTATGGACCTTTTTCCTGCTATCTTCCCCTGCATAATTATTTGAAGCAGTTCATATCTTTCGTCTCTTGTAATGTGTCCCAAATATTGCAGTTTTCGTTTTTTGATCGTAAATATGACTTCCTTTTCTTTATTCATTCTTCTCAAGACCTCGACGTTTGTGACTCTCTCCGTCCATGATATTCTCAAGATTCTGCGATACATCCACAGTTCAAATGCCTCCAATTTTTTGATATCAATATTTTTCAGAGTCCATGACTCCATTCCGTAGAACAGCACAGAAAGTACGTAACATCTCATCAGGCGAAGTTTCATTTCAAGGCTCAAATCTCTTCCACAGAACACTTCTTCATTTTAGTGAATATGGATCTGGCTTTTTCTATTCTTATTTTGATTTCTGCTGAGCTATCGTTGTCTTCATTTACAAAAGTGACTAAATATTTGTATTTGCTAACTCGATCGATAATTTCATTGTGTAAATATAGATTTTGGACATTTCGTGTTGATTTCGATATTACCATAAATTTAGTTTTCCTTATGTTCAAAGATAGTCCATATTCTTCGCTGCAGTCTGCTATCTTATTCACCAATGTCTGTAGCTCTTCAAGTGTTTCTGCGATCAGAACGGTGTCGTCGGCAAATCTCAGATTGTTTAATCTAACACCATTTATTTTAATACCTATGGATTGCTCAGAGAGTGTTCTATTCATTACGTCTTCGGAATAGAGATTAAACAGGGTTGGTGACAGTATACACCCTTGCCTCACACCTCGCTTTATTTCAATTTCTTCAGTGGTATTATTCTCTACTCTCACTACTGATTTCTGATTTTAGTACATATTTGCTATTAGTCGGATGTCTCGTTTATCTAAATTCTTTTCTGCCAGGAGTCTGATTAGATGATCATGCCGCACTTTATCAAAGGCCTTGTTATAATCTATGAAACACATGAATACATGTTGATTTATGTCAAGACATCTTTGAGACATAACGTTAAGTGCAAACAACGCCTCTCTTGTTCCGAGTCCATTTCGGAATCCAAACTGGGTATCATTGATGTCCATTTCCAGTTTTCTGTGTACTCTAGTGTGTATAATTTTCAGGAATATTTTCAGTACATGGCTCATCAAACTGATTGTACGGTAGTCACTACATTGTTTGGCATTCATCTTTTTTGGTATAATAACAAAGGTGGATAAAAGCCATTCTTGTGGTATTTTTCCTGATGTATAAATGCTATTGACAAATTCAACTAAAATGTGGATCGAGTCTTCTTCTATCAGTTTAAGGATTTGCGTTGGTATTTCATCTGGACCTGGGGCTTTACCGTTTTTCATTCTTTTTAGTGCGTACATTACTTCCTCTTCCGTTATTTCTGGACCTTCGTCTGCTTGTATGTTACTTAGTTCAGATTGTTGTCTATCATCTGCAAAGAGTTCTTCAACATAGTTTTTCCATGTCTTCAACTGTTCTTCTAGTTCTGTTATTATGTTTCCGTTGATATTATACAGGGTATTTGGCTGCTTACGTTTTTGTGTACCTGCAAGTTCTTCAGCCACCTCATTGGAGGATAATTATGTCAATTGTATAATTATACGTCGATAATTATATGTATTATGTTCCTACCAAGGAGAAATTATACAGAAACCTTTAGTAACAAGTTTTACCAAGGGTGTACTTTTTATGCCCATCCATATTTAACTCAAGGTATTCCTTTTATTTTCAAAAATATCGGTAGAACCAAATTAACATTCGATAAAGGGCTGTCTTTTTAACAATAAATAACTTTTTTTAAATTTTTAAACACGTAATAAATATGTTACAAGGGAATACGCATTAGGTGGATATTTTTTACCCATCCTTGGGCGTTTAAGGGTTAAGAAGGTACAGAGAACCGACAGTGGATCCGACAGTGCAAAGTGTCTGTCGGATCCGCAAAGTGCAAATCTTGACTCATCAGTAAAAAGAATATTAGTCCAGTCGTTAATATCCCAATCGACATGTTCTAGTGCAAAACTTAAACGTGCTATACGGTGTGCACTAGTGCACTCGTTAACAGTGGAGCAGTAGCAGGCATTCTCGCTCGGATTCCAAATTCCCTTAATATGTTTCTAACCGAATTGGCACTTTACGAACAGAACATTACGGGCCACGGGCTTGTAACAAAAAAGATGAACTTCTGTTGGAGTGAAAGCAAAGAGAGTGATAAACTCCAACAGAAGTAAGGAAAAAGCAGATAACTAGAGGAACAAAAATGAAGAGAGGGTGAGGTGGCTTCTACGTTGAGAAGCCGAAGTAGGAAAATACTACTTTTTGCTGAAGTAGTATTATGTTTATGGGGAAAATGATGAGATGTAGAACAGATGGACTGAAATAATAAAAGTATTAATAGACAGAAGCAAAACTGAATGGAGTTGGCTAGCAAGAGATGCAAGAGAACAACTTGACACTCAAGGATGGATACGGCTCGTTTGCTTGCCTGTCGAAGAACAGTAGCTCAAAGTAGATAATGATGACTAGAAAATGTATATACTAAGATAAGAATAATGTTCTGAAAATAAATGAAGGAGAATAATTGCTAAAGAAGAACAAATTAAATAAACCTAACAAATTATGGGCGGGCGCCAAGAAAATGATCTTCGGTCATTCTTCCAGGTATCTTACACTGCTATCAAATATTAAATAGATAAGTATATGAAAATATAAAGGAAATAAGAATAAATGATATACAAAATGAATCAACATTTATTAGCAATAACTACTAGATTTTTAACAATCTTTGAGTTAAACCAAATTAAATGTAATGTAACTCTAACATGACAAAGTTATACAAAAGTTATATTTAAGATAATAACAATAATGTTACCGGTTACAAAATTATCTAAGTACCTCTTACTTACATATAGGGTACAACTCACATGAGACTTCTACCAAATGGTTATAGTACGCTTGCTACGTACCACTAAATTGAAACCTACAAACATGAAAATAATATAAATAAATAGGCATAAGCCTGACTACGAGAAAATACTATAATGAATTAATCAAAGTTAATGAATGAACGCTAAAGAAATGAAGTTAGATAAATATACGACGACTTAAATTAACCGAGCAAAAGCGATGAAATAAAGTAACGACGAAATACTTGGGAAACAAGCAAATAATACAACCTAAATTTACATAATGACATGAAATCGACTAAATGACCAATAAAATATAAAAACCTAATACCTTTTTTACAAATATGCCGAGCTCAACATACGATACCGCAGGTTTATACAAGAGTTTGGGAACGTACTTAACTTTTATGTATATAAAAAAAACAAATAAATGCAAGAATCTGAAAAAAAATATTTATTAACATAATACATCAACCAAATATCGAAAATATAAACCACAATAGTTACTCAAATCACACTAATTGTTCCCAAACAAACCCAACTGACTTCTGAAAAGGTTGCTGCCGCATACCGGAAAATAAGCACCATAGTGGTGCAAAACTGTACCTCCTGTAGGTCCAGGTGTACAGGAAATCAGGAGCTGGAACCTCCCATAAGCTTGCTCCCAAATGACTTACTCCCAGATTGACTTGGCTGTGGCCGTGGCTGGAATCGGCTCCTTCCAGGTGGTCGAAGGGTCTACATGGTAGGGTTTAATATTTTTTCCAAATGGCTAAAAACAAACATTTCCCAGTCTTAGTTTCAATTTCCAATCGAACATGTTTGAGAAAAAAAAAAACAAAAGAAGAAGTAATGAGGAAGAGGTTTTTAGAATGAACAGCAATGAAAAAACATCCATTAGCAAGACTTATCAAATGTAAAAAGGAATAAGTTTGACCTTGAGGCAGAATTTGGATACAGAATATGATATTTAGAATAAAATATTATAGGATAATTATATTGCCAATGTGATATGAGCATAGCATTAGATATTTTTTTCACAATTTATCAGATATTGGGTGTGGACAAACTTAATTAACCAAAAATTAAGACTATTAGAACTTTCTCCGAACAAATATTGAACACGGTGTAATGATTAAGAAACTGAATTCGATAATTAACACATTTACTGGGAAAATTGAACTGGAAAGAATATTTTAAATAATAAAAAACAATGATGTAAGATCCAACCTAACTTTATATGTCAAAAAATATTTACCGGATTTTTCAGGTTTTCATTAGGTACTGTTGTCCCTCTGGAAAAATCACGGGATATCATTTTCACTTCAGTGAAACTGTATTTTAAAAAATAAACTGATTTAATAAATGAAACTTTCCGCCATTATGGAACCAAAAGTTCGTCGACCTACTTCCAGCAAACGTCACAGCCAAGTAAAGCACGACCGCCTTGTCAAATTTTCAGAACAGAAAGAATATTTCTCGCTAGGTGGCGTATATAGCAAATCAACCAGTGATACCACAACATTAGGTGTGGCATCGTTGCAAGAAATTTTAAATATTATAAAAGATAATAATTAGAAATAGTTAATTACGCGAAAATTAGAGGAATTAATTAATAGATCAAGAGAAAATAATTATAAAAATATTTAAAGAGCTAATTTCGTAACATGAACCGTTACAGGCTGTGGAAAAATCATTTCGCAGTTGTCTAGCTTTAACATGATATGCACGCAAAGTCTGCAGATGTAAATAACGTTCATCTGTGGGGTTCGTGCACCTGGGAAGTCCTGGAACTGGTCTTCTTGTGTATCCTCCACTTTCTCTACATCTTCTTTAAGCACTTGAAACGCTGGATTGGTGGATTCCCACAACATCAACAAAATATTTCTCCGATCGTTCATCTCCAATTAAAGCTACAATTTGGGCTGCTTGTTCTGACGTTATATTACTCATTTTTTGTAAGAACGCACCTCCTCATTGAAAACTCAAGCAGACATAGTGCACAGATCAAATTCTCGAACACAAATGTCCAAAATAAATATTCTGTTTTAACAACGTTTTGTTTACTGTTTTCTTTTCTGCAAAAACAGGCTTCAACTTCAAATGTTATGGGTTTGTAGACACAATCCATTAATGCCCAAAATTAAAATTTTATCAAAATGAAAACAAAACTTCAGAATGAAATAAAGAGAGGTTATTTTTAATAGCAATGTGTAAAATATACTTTTTTTTTTCTTTGTAACTGTCTTTTTTTGACGTATGATATATCATACGCTGGGCAACGAAGGAAACAAAATATCATAAGGCATTAATTTATTTTAAAATTTTTTATAACTTGTGATATTTAACGAAACATTGCTCGGGATGAAGTCCTACATTACACTTAAATTTAATGCACCGATATTAGGTGCACTTGCCACACCTTCATTGTTTTTCAATTTTATCCACCAAATGACCCATATTATCCAAGCGAATTTCCTCACCAACATGTTTTGAGGAGTTTTGACGTACACCACGTAGCGTTGGAATATATGATCTGAAGCTGTCAGCAGGGCCTCCACAATTCTCTGGGAAAATTCTAATAAATAAATTGCGTTATTTTGCGGTAAAGAAGCCATATGTTCAGTATTGCCCCATTCAAACCAAATCTGAATGTCGCCCAATATATTTTTTATATTGAATTCAAATACTATACAAAGCTCTTAACTTATTGAATAAATCTACACCACCCATTTCCTTGTTATATATTTGCACAACGTTTGGTTGAGGAACCACCATCTGTTTCTGGACCATTACATCGGTTACAGCTTCCTATAGTAAATACATATTTCTGAAATTGAAATATTAGTTGCCATAGTAACTTCATTATTACTTATCATTCCAGCGAATAAAAGTGAGCTATTGTTTTTCGGTATGTAGAGCATGAAAAGTTCCACGAATTTTTTTTATCTCTTTGAGTGGGGTTCTTCCAATCCTGTCTTATCTAATTTTGCCGGCACAGTGAATCTCTTGATCCCTCAAACTTGTCAGTAAAAGTAAAGATGTAAAAAAATTAAAAAATACCTATGTAGATAACAGATTCCTGTGGTATAATAAAAAGCCTACGCAGCTTTTCTGAGACGAAACTTCCTAACGAGTTACCCTGTAGTTTATCTCCACTTTCAGTATAGGGATGCAATTGTGCAAGGTAACCTTTACTGGTTGCAATACACCGGAATTTATATCCCTAATGGATGGGTTTTCCCCGAGTAGACCGCTGCGTTAAATTATGTCCATAATAATACGGCTCCATCGCTTCTTCTACTGAACAACTTCCAGTCACTACTGGAGGTAATAACGAAAACTTTAATTTAGATTTCCGTTGTTTGGACAATGCAAAGTGAGTTGAACTTCGTTACACTGGTAAATTTTCTGTTCCAAAGTATCGTCATCTATTAAACTCATTTCTACATTACATTCTACATTAAACTACATTTTCAACAATTCGACACATCCTTGGGATTGTTAGGATCATACTTTTTCGTCATTTTTTTCTAAAATCGAAACAATGTTGATTAGTTACCACGAGTGCCCAGCGTATTATATATCATACGCAAAAATGAATAATCTTCAAAATACTCACCGGTATAAATGTCAACAATATTTGTATCACTATTCGATATTTAGAAGCCTTATTAGTTGAGTACTACAAAAGTTTTCTCAAAATAAGTCGAAAAAGTCCTGCAAACTCATTTGCAATGCAACTGGTGCACTATAATGTAACCTAAGAAAGCTTAGCACAAATCTAATCACGCTTTACTGCCAAACGATAATAAATTTTTAATAATACGATAAACAGTTACCTTCTAACATCTACTCTGTGCCGTATATTAGGACAACTATTGTTTACTTTTGTTTCTGATAATTAGATGGCGAAATATGTAGCAGTGTCTTGCGTATTACATAAAATACGGTGGGCATTAATGGGTTAAGACGATAAACGAGTATTATAACATTTCGCTAAAAATTAAAAACTATTTTTAAGCTTTCTTTCTACATATTTCAAAAATTATGCGATACTTTTTGTGATTAGTGTATAATGAAAAACTCTCGGAAGAAATTGAGGAATTTCTAATAAGGATATTTAAATCTCTATTTATGAGACACCAAAATAGGAAAACTGGAAAAACTAATAAATGAAAAAGACATTTTAAACAGATGCAGATAGGACGAATATTTACTAAATCTACAAGAAAATCTGGAAGTAGACTTAGATAACGAGTAAGAATATCCAAGTACACAGTCAAATCGAAATCATATCGGCGAGACGCCTCTCATTAGGGAAGAAGATAAAAATATTATCTTCTTCTTCTTTATTCTTAAATCCACATTTATGATTCTTCTTCTTTGTGTGTCGTGCTTGTTTTCAAGCGTTGGCTATCGTCGTATTATTATAACAAGCTGATGAGATGTTTCTTGGTCGGCAGCTATATGAAACAATTCCTCGACCGTTCGACCCGTCCATTGTCTAAAGTTACGAAAAAAATATGAAAAAAATTTAAACAAAAAAATATTATAGAGAGCCTAAAAACAAAAGTCCAGGAAACGACCAAATAACATCTGAGAAATATGGAGGAAATCGCATGCATGAAGAAATGCAGATATTAATCGAAAACATATGGAATGAAGAACAATTATCAAAAGAATGGTTTTTTTTTTAACTTAGTTAATGGCACTGGCATAGCCAAAAGGCCAGTCATGTTTTCTTATAAATATTTAGTTTTATCCAAAAGAATGGTCGGAAGCAATAATATAATGTCCCATTTACAAAAATTACAGGACATGGCATTGCTAAATGTCGCATATAAAATATTGGCCATACATATAAAGAATATACTAAAAAAAGAATGCAAGATATAATTGATAAATACCAGGTGGGCTTAGAGAAAGAAGAAGGACAACAGAACCGATTTCCTTGCCGAAAGAGATACTAGAGAAAAGCTATTAATCAGTTTTCTAGTAAATGACGGAATAAGGCAAGGTGACCCACTTTATTTTATTCTCTTTAGTCTCTTTCTAGGAAAAGCTAATATAAATACACTGGGGTGCAAAATTAACCGAACATCTCAAAAATGGGTCATTTTTTATGCCTGGAATTTCCTAAACCTGTTGTCCGATTTAAGTGATTTTTTTAATATATTATAGCCTTATTCTTTATCAATATCACTGTAATAGTATTGTTGCTAAACAGTTAAATTTTCATTGTATACCGGTTGTACCAATCAAACTGTGTTTTTTTCTCAAAGTTCGCATCACCCTGTGAAACATTCTAGCATTTATAAAATACTGAAATTAAATTACAACTATAGCCTCATGTTTTCTCAACATTTTGTTTTTTGATTCATTCGCTTACCTTGGACCATAAAAAAGTTAGGTACTTTAACAACTAGCCATGTTTTTCATCAATACAGGGTGTTTTAAATAAGTATGGCCAACTTTAAGGGGAAATTCTGCATAACAAAATAATGCGAGTTTGCTTTATAAACGATATGTCCGCAAATTCTTCGTTTCCAAGATAGGGGGTGTTGAAATTTTTATTACAAAATGACGATTTAGTTATTGCTTTAAAACCGGTTGAGATATGCAAATGAAATTTGGTCGGTTTTAAGACGTAGTGATTGCACATTTTTTGATATACAATTATTAAGCATTTAATATTCACCATTGGCGCGCATACGGGTAATATAACCGCTCATATTACCCGTATGCGCGCCAATGGTGAATATTAAATCTTACTTGTATGTCAAAAAATGTACAATAACTACGTCTTAAAACCCACCAAATTTCATTTGCATATCTCAAGCGGTTTTAAAGCAATAAATAAATCGTCGGTTTGTAAGAAAAATTTCAACACCCTCTATCTCAGAAACGAAGCATTTGCGGACATAGGTTTATAAAGCAAACTGTCATTATTTTTTCATGTAAAATTACCCCTTGAAATGTGCCACACTTATTTAAAAACATGGGTATTCATGAAAAACATGGGTAATTGTTAAAGTACCTAACTGTTTTATGGTCCAACATAAGCGAATGAATCAAAAAACAGAATGTTGAGAAAACATGAATCTATAGTTGGGTTTTAATTTCAGTATTTTATAAATGCTAGAATATTCCACAGGGTGATGCAAAGTTTAAGAAAAAAAAAACGCAGTTGCATTGGTACACCCGGTATACAATGAAAATTTACCCGTTTAGTAACAATATTATCACAGCGATATTGTTAACGAATAAGGCTATAACATATTAAAAAATCACTTAAATCGGACAACAGGTTTAGGAAATTCGAGACATAAAAATGCCCATTTTTAAGGTGTCCGGTTAATTTTGCACCCCAGTGTAGAAAAGGAGTTATATATCATAAGAAGCATCAATGCCTGGCGTCGCTAATGATATAGAAATTGTAGCAAAAAGCAAACAGGAAGTGTTAGGGATAACTAAAGAATTAGAAGAAAAAAACATAAAAAAGGACTATAGACTAATAAAAGCGAACAAATGTATTCATGCATTAAATAGGTTACTCAGACATAAATGCATATCAAGAGGTACCAAATTAAGCTTATACAGAACGGCTATTAGGCCTATAGTAACTTATGCATCATGCATCAGAGACATGGATATTTTAAAAGCAACAAGAAAGGGTGCAGATATATGGGAACGAAAAGTACTAAGGAAAATATTTAGAGGAAAAATAGAGAACGACGTTTGGATCAGAAACATGAAAAATGACAAAACAAGAAGAAACATGACAAATGAAGATCTGACAGAGTTATATGGTGAGTCCAACATACTGGGTGTAAGAAGAACCCAACGATTGAGATGGTTAGGACGCATACAGGGAGCAGACTACCCAAAATGCTACTGTTAATTACAACAATTGGAAGACGTCAGAGGGGAGGTGGAAACCAAAAGTAGGTGGAAAATGGGTGTAGAAGATGATCTAAAAAGACTCAACGTCACTAATTGGAGGATGAAAGCAATGAACAAGAACGGATGTAGGAAAGTGGTCAATCAAGCCATGGGCGTACTAGGCTCGACGCCCTAAATCAGTGTTTCCCAACGTGGGGCCCACGCCCCATATGGGGGCAATGTGATTTTTAAGGCGGCAATTCGAATATGGACTCGACACGAGTTTAACCCTTCCGTTCGGACCATTTAAATACAATGCTAGATTTCGTTGAAGAACATTAAAGTCTCTATTTACTGCTCATACTTCAACTAATAATCGTGTGCTTAAGGCTAGTTATCAAATTTCTTTATTCGTCGCTAAAACGGGAAAAATTAAACTATATGAGATAATTTAATAAAACCGTCAATATCAGCATTTCTTAAAACAGTTCTTGAAAAAGATGACAAAGATGTAAAAGCTATTCCTCTCAGTAACAATACTGTTAGAAAAATAGATGGAATGGGTAAATATATTGAAAAACAACTTGTTTAAAAGCTGAAAACAAAAAATTTCTCAGCGAAAATGGATGAATTAACTTTGAAAGACATTGAGGCAGTATTGATAACTTGATTACACTTGACACACACATACCTATAGTGTGCTCCTAATATGATAGGCAAGAAAAAATCCTGTTTAAAATTGATGAAAGATGTGAATCCAGAAATAAGTCTTGTGCATTGTGTTATTCATAGGGAAAACTTAGTAGCTAAAAACATCGCACCTCGCACCTGTTCTAAATAACGCACTATACATATTTCGTAATAAAGTACCTATATTAATGCTATTAAATCTCATGCCAAATGGGAGCGTCCATTCAAGCTATTTTGTGAAAAAAAAATGAAGACCACGTGAGACTTTTATTTCATACTGAAGTTAGATCGCTATCTGAATAAAACTGCTTGAAAAGATTTATGGAACTTTTTGATTTTTTAAGCGACAAACCTGAAATGAAGAATCTGTTGAGTACATCATCATGTTGTCATCTACAATCGAAGGTAGAGGATTTGTGAGTTATTTAGCAAAATTCTTTGAAAAAAATATATTAAGTAAGCAACTTCAAAGAACAAACAAAACTATTGTCGATGCAGATCGAAGATATTTGGTTTCATTACATTACCCATATATTGAGTTATGTCAGAAACATATTAACAATAAAAACTTTGGAACAGTTTCATTTGCTCCAAAAAAGTGAAGTAACTAATACCGCTTTACTTATTATTGTCAACGATCTGAACATTCTATCAGCTGAATTAAAAGAAAGATTTTCTGATTAAAAAAAAATGATTTTTCAACATTGATGATGCAGCCAATGTTAATGGATTTGTCTGATATATCAAATATGCAGTGTCAAGAAGAATTCACAGACTTACGAAATAATGAGGCAGTAAAAAACTGTATTTAATAATATAAAAGGAGCGATGGCATGGCTTTCTGAGGAATTAGAAGTCAAATACCCAAATTCAACCAAATGTGCAAGAAAGCTATCGCTACTCTTTCCATCTTCATATTTAATTGAATATGGATTTAGAGCTGTAAATGATTTACTGGTAAAAAAAGAAATCGGCTGGAAATAACACAATGTGGAGACTTGAGACTGAAGTTAAGGAAATTGGAACCTAATAATATTAAACCTCTGGGCAGCAAGCAGCAATAATAAAGCACAAGGAGCTCACTAAATTAAATTAAATTAATATAGAAAAATCTGGAAAATTAATATTTGGAATTTGAATTTTTCATTATATTATTATGTTTTAAAAATTTATTTACTCTGTTTCTTTACAAATTTCCTGGCGATTTCTTCCTAAAACCTATTACACACACCGGCAAAATTAGCCGAACACCTTAAAAATGGGACATGTTTGATGTCTTGAATTTCCTAAACCACTGGTCCGATTTGAGTGATTATTTTAGTATGTTATAGCCTTATTATTTAAGAATATCGTTGTAATAATATTGTTGCTAGACAGGTAAATATCATTTTATACCGGGTGTACCAATCATACTGTGTTTTTTTTCTTAAAGTTTGGAACACCCTGTGGAATATTCTCGCATATGTAAAATATTAAAATTTAAACTCGATTGTAGAGTTCGGCTTTCTTAACATTTTCCTTTTCGATTAATTTAATTATGTGGGATAATAAAAAAGGTATGTGCATTAACAACTATCCATGTTTTTCATCAATAAATCCTCATGGTAGGGGAGGAAAGTATACTAAATTTGCAGTTACTCGAGCGTTATGGGGACCTATTGGATTGTGAAGAGTGTGCTAAAATTAAAATCAGAAAAAGGTTGAGTTAAGTTTTCCATAAAGTGGGGGACTTTTCATTTTTTAATTTAATTTTCCATTTGAAACAATCATTTTTCTCCAATTAGAGTTCGAAAAAATGTGTCGAATAAAAGTTGCATTTTTACGTAAAGAATATAAATCTGCAATAATAATTGGGGCTCCTATTTAATATTTTAAATTAAATCCCCCACCCCACCTCCGTGGGGGCTCGTGACACCCCACGGAGAGGGGTGGGGGTAAATTAAAAATTTTAAATACGAACCCTGCGATATTTCGCGAAATGAACATCAGATCGTAAAACTGCAAAATACACCTATTCAATATTTTTCAAAAATCTACCGAATGGCACCAAACACGACCCCCCACCGAGGTGGGGCGGGGGGTTACTTTAAAATCTGAAATAGGAGCCCCCAATTTTTATTGCAGATTTGGATCCTTGACGTAAAAATAAGCAACTTTTATTCGCAACATTTTTTCCAATTATGGATAGATGGCGCTATAATCGTAAAAAAGGATTGGTGGAAATGGAAAATTAAATTAAAAAATGGAGAGTCCCACACTTTATGGAAAACTTAACTTAACTTTTTTTGGTTTTAGCACCCACTCTTCACAATCCAATGGGTCACCATAACGCTCGAGTAACTGCAAATTTAGCATCCTTTCTTCCCTACTATGAGAATTTTTTATTGATAAACAGCATGGCTAGTTGTTAAAACACATAACTTTTTTATTTTCCAACATAAGCAAATGAATCAAAAAATAAAATGTTAAGAAAGCCTAAGTCTACAATCGAGTTTTAATTTTAATATTTTATATATGCTAGAATATTCTACAGGGTGTTCTGAGCTTTAAGAAAAAACACAATATGATTGTAACACCCGGTATAAAATGACATTTACCTATCTAGCAACAATATTATTACACCGATATTCTTAACTAATAAGGCTATAACAAACTAGAAGAATCACTCAAATCGGACAACAGGTTTAGGAAATTCGCGACATCAAACATGTCCCATTTTTAAGGTGTTCGGCTAATTTTGACGGTGTGTTTATATTAGATTTTTAATATTAAAAATTATGTATGTTACATAGGGGGCATAAGAATTTTAGAACGACTAATGTGGGGCATGTCACAACAATGCCCTAAATAGTATTATTATTAAATATTGTAACTTAAATGCTTCCCTTTTTTTAGTTTTAAAAACGTTTGTGTTGACGTTTTGATTTCAACTTGAAAATTGTTGTCAAAATACAAATTAAACAAATTTTGTTTTGTTATTTCGTAATACAGCAAAAAGTTCTGCTAATAACACTAGTCAACAAAAAAACAAAACAAAAATGCGACTGATGTTAAAATGGCTGTACCGGGGAGTTTAAAGCGTCCTGAATGCGAATTCAAACACTGAAATTTTCCACCACGTATAGATTTTGAATTATCTTCTTCTTAAGGTGCCGTGTATTTCTGTGTAGGGGTCCACGCATACATTGTCTTGTCAGGTGAACTGTTAGATGTTGAGTTATAGAATGCATCAAATATTGCTGTTTATTCCAAAAATTCTTTTATACTATATACACTAAGTTCAGAACTAGAAACAAAAACCATAGTAAGTCTTTTGTACACAATTTTCTGCCTATCCCAATTTTCCCCCAACACTATATGGATTAATACAAACACACATTTTATCCTGCATAGTAAAAAACTAGGATAGCTCCTGGTTACAGTTCCTAAATATTGTAAGTTTTACTGGCTAGTAACTTCCATTAAAAAAAAATCCATTATTGTAATGTAGAACCTACGAGTTTAGCATGTTCTTTGTGCAAGTGAAGGTCTCGAACTAAATCATGTAATTCGGCTTGTTGGATGCAATAAGGTGCTTTTTCGTCGCTTTCGGGAAAATAAGAATCATTATTTTCTGATACATCATCGGGTTAACTTTTATCGCCATACATTTCCAAATCTTCTTCCCAATTTGCCGGAGGTCCTGGAACTGGTAAATGTTCTCCATGGAAAACCGGTTTTATTGCTAAGATAATATCTGGATATTAAATTTTATGCTTGCCTTTCCTTGGAAACCCAAACACTTTTGTCATGCAGAAGTAACAGTTGTTAAAACGGTTTAGAACTAATAAGTTTAAATGGGTAGGTTTACTGATTAAGGATTACCTTTGGTTTATTCTTTATTTAAATGTTAATGTGTTATTCGTAGACATTAGATATCCCAGTATTGTCAAATTATGCAAAATTTTTAGGAAAAACGTTAATTTGATAACATCACTCACCGATATATTACAAATGACTGTTTTAAAAAAATTTTAGTAAAATACTCATAACTCAAAAATCGTAACTCATTTTTTTTTAAATCATAACTCAAAAATCTTACGTGTTAGGAACTTTTTATTATCATATTCATATTCATATTCAGAGAGCAAAAATTAACAAAAAACAGCATTTTGCATTCCAGTCGCAAATTGGTTGTAAACTAGTGTAATTTAATTTTATCTGCTTATGTAATATATATGAGTGGTCGTTTGCCAAAAGCTGATATGTCCATTTTTGCTACATTTCAGGAGAGCAAATTCAAATTTCTATGACGTCTATAAAATCGCAGTTTCGGAAATATCATATTGGTTTTGAGTTTAATTTTCTTACAGCTATCCATATGAGTTTACATATAACCTAGCTTCAAATTTTATAAAAAAATTTTGCAAAATGCAAAAAATTTGCCGATCCAAATGCACATATCAGCTTTTGGGAAATGCAATCCCGCAATTGGTTTCATTGGAAACGCTAGAAAGACTGGAATAATAAAAATAACGAAAAATAATAAATAATGACAGTTTGCTCGATAAACGTATGTCCGAAAATGCTTCGTTTCCGAGATACGGAGTGTTGAGATTTTTCTTACAAACTGACGCTTTATTTGTGGCTCTAAAACCGGTTGGAATATGCGAATGAAATTTGGTGGGTTTTTAAGAGGTAGTTATTGTGAATTTTTTGAGATACAACTAACAATTTTATATTTACCATTGGCGCGCATACGGGTAATGGTCTGAATTTGTTTAAAGAAAAAAAGTACGCCGCTGATATATTTTAAATTAAAAATCATTTTTGAATTCCGCTCAATGCAAATCCGTTTTTATGAAAAAAATGAAACATGCTAACGCTTACATCTCGAACACTTTGTAAACGTTAAGATGTTTTATTTTTTGCATGAAAACGACGAGTCGTATAAAAAACGGATGATAGATTTTTTTTAGCATAAATTGAACGAGGAAGTCGAAAATGATTTTGAATTTGATACATCTCACTGGCGAACTATTTATTTTCTTTAAAAAATTCAGACCATTGCCCTTATGCGCGACAATGGTGAATATAAAATTCTTAATTGTATGTCAAAAAATGCGCACTAACTACCTCTTAAAACTCACCAAATTTCATTTGCACACCTCAACCTGTTTTAGCGCAATAAATAAATCGTCAGTATTTAAAGAATTCCAACATCCTGTATCTCGGAAACGAAGCATTTGCAAAGTGTCATTATTTTTTCATGTAGAATTACCCCTTAAAGTTTGCCACACTTATTTAGAAACAATCTGTATATAAAAGGTAGCTCTACCTTCAGTGAGTTTTTGGTATATTTGGTATTCAGTATGCTTTTTTATTTTTTGTAAATCTATATTATTATAATCTAAGCTTCCTAAATAAACGAAAACAAAAATATTGCCAACATAATAGACTTAAATATTTTTAAAAACAAAATCTTTGTACAAAATAAAAAAATACTGCTCCTAAAGAAACAAGATATTAGGTCTGGATCCCGCGTATGAAAAAAAGTTGATTAATAGCAAGCTGAAAATTTGCTAATAGCTTAAGGGTGTCTAATCGTAAGGGCGTCTAATTGTGGAACAGGTTAAAAATTTGGAACGGTCAGAACACGAAAATGGCACATTTATTTTGTCCGACAAAACAGACATAAACTCTCCGAACAGAGATTAAACTCTCATGCAAAAATCAGACTGCTATTTATCACCTGTCATAATTCCTGTCTTTTGACATATTCTACATGTTCCACTCATTAAAACGCCAATTTGGTGATAAATAGCAGTCTGATTTTTGCATGAGAGTTTAATCTCTGTTCGGAGAGTTTAAGTCTGTTCTGTCGGACAAAATACATGTGCCGTTTTCGTGGTCTGACCGTTCCAAATTTTTAACCTGTTCCACAGTTAAAACTTCCCCTGTTCCAGTGTTCCCATATATCAATGTTTGTCCGACTAGACACCCTTAAGCTAATAACAAATTTTCAGCTTGCTATTAATCAACTTTTTTTTCATACGCGGGATCCAGACCTATAAGTTCAAAAATTATAGAAAAAAATGTCTGCCAAAAGCTGATAAATCCACTTCAAGTGTACATATTAGGTTTTGGCAAACGTTGATTTGGATATGTGGACATAATTATCCAGATTTAAAAATGGAAGGTTAACTACATTTCACAGTACACTGGACATATATCTGCTTTGGGCAGACGGAGCATATAATCACACACTAACAGCTGGCTTAAAAAAATGCAAATCACAAAAAGTGGACACATCAGCTTTTGGCAAACGGCCACAATATATAAATATATATGTGTGTGGGTGACGTGGATGTGTGCGTAACCGAATGAATTATCTTCAAAAAACGTCGTCCCAGTTACGCACCTCAAAAATATTGACAAAAGCATTTTAAAGTTTTCTACTTAAAAATGTAAATAATAAAATGTGCACAATATATTTCTTAATAATTGTCAATATGAACGAAGCAGATAAAATTAAATTCAATGGTTAAAAAATTAAAAACTTAAAAAAAATTAAATATGATTTTAGCAAGGCATGGTGATCGCGACAATAACATCTGTCAATCAGTTTCTGCTGTTATAATGATGGTTTTTCAATACTCTACAAATCCTGCCCATCACTGCCAACTATTGGAATGCTTAATGACGTTAAAGCAGAACATTTTAAAGGATATTTTAAGTGTGATTGCCTATGGTACCTCAACAGCACGATCATCAGCTGCAAAATTATTGTTTTATTACTGGCCAACGTTCAATGCCAATTTGTTTGATCGCAAAAACCTTATTTGCAAATTTGCAGGTAACCATTATTTTATATACTAGTAAAGTGTAAAGTCAATTTTTCAGTGATGCATCCTAGTAATTCGATTATATTTTTGTTCGTGACAAGACATTTCATAACGCGACAGTTCGTAACCCCACAAATGGTAACGGACAATTCGTAACGCCGTCAGTTCGTAACGGCAACAATTCGTAACTAGTACAATTTGTAATGGTATAATTCGTAACGTCAAAATTGAATTATTCTATTTATTTTTGTTAACGTGGAAACTAACTTTTATTACAGTTGCAATTGAAATTACGTTTATCAATTTAACGAACCAGCATCAGGATAAACATTTTTGACACATTTCATAGATTTCGTAAATGGGCCATTCTTAATAAATTTTCAGATTTTACCACTAAGTTTTAAAATAATTAAGATTCATTAATATGTTCTTTTTTAGTAATTGTATTGAGATATAGTCCAGGGTAATAAGGTTTTTTCCATGACACCTGAACAGCCAGGGTACTGAAGCGTTTTTTGACAGGTAATACCTATAAGAGCAAATTGTAACTATATCCTGCTTAGAATCTGGCGGCCATTTTTATTTATAAACAATCAAGTGTCAAAAAATGGCATTTTTCACTTTTTTTTCAAATCAATGGAAAACAAGGAAACTTATGGTTTTTTTATTACAAATATCTTCGAGATTATGGAAAAAGCTTTAAAATGACGTATTACAAAGTTTTATATACTCATTTATTGTTAATATAATTGCGAAAAAAGGTCGGAATTGCAAAAAAATTATTTTTGCAATAACTGTTGTAAAAATTAGTGTAAAGCTTTTAAATTTTTGACAAATAAGGGTTCTTTGGTGCTTAATATGTGATAAAAATTTCAAAGCGATTCATTTAATTGTTTAAATTTTATTCAAATTGTTTATCCTAGAGAGCATTTTTTTGCAATAACATAAGTCAGAAGAAAATGACGTTAGAACCATTACATAGGTGTCAAATGAAAGAGCATTAACTATATTTTCAACTTAGTTTAAAAAAAGTGAATAAAAAATGCATTTATTAGTAATAAATAATTATGCAAAAGTATCGTAAATCTTTCCTTATAAATTTTTTATCAATTATGATATAGATACCATTACTTGGTAGTTGTGCACTTAAAACAGGGTAAAAAAGTTAATTTTTTTGGAAAAAATTATTCAAAAAGTTTATAAAGAAAAATTGACGATACTTTTGCATAATTATTTATTACCAATAAATGCATTTTTTATTCACTTTTTTAAACCATGTTGAAAATGTAGCTCATGCTCTTTCATTTGACACCTGTGGAATGGTTCTAAGGTCATTTTTTTCTGACTCATGTTATTTAAAAAAAAATGATGTCTGGGATAAACAATTTAAATAAAATTTAAACAATTGAATGAATCGCTTTGAAATTTTTATCGCATATTAAGCACCAAAGAGCCCTCATTTGACAAAAATTTCAAAGCTGTGCACTAATTTTTACAACAGTTATTGAGAAAATATTTTTTTGCAAATCCGACCCTTTTTCGCAATTATATTAACAATAAATGAGTATATCAAACTTTGTAATACGTCATTTTAAAGGTTTTTCCATAATCTCGAAGATATTTGTACTAAGAAAATTATAAGTTTCACTGTTTTCCGTTGATTTGAAAAAAAAAAAGGGAAAATGCCATTTTTTGACAGTTAATTGTTTATAAATAAAAATGGCCGCCATATCCTACGCAGTAAATAGTTATAATTTGTTCCTATAGGTATTACCTGTCGAAAAAACGCTTCAGTACCCTGGCTGCTGAAGTGTCACGAACAGGGTATATTTTTGTCTTGATTACCCTGGCCTAGTATAGCCACTTCTTAAAGAAATGCTAGGGGTCAAGCTAAATATAATGTATTTTTCACGTAAATTCAAAAAAATAATTTGTATAGTCCACGGACATGATGTGACCACGGACTTGACAAAATATTTTTATTTCTGATGTCTATGTACGTAGGGTACATAAAATATAATGTGCATTATTTAATTTTATATAAGGTTACCAATAAACTAAGTTAAACCTTTCCTTTTTTATTTTGTTTTAATCAAATATAATGTTACTTGTAAAATAAATCACGTCCGTGGATATTCTGCTACGGCAGTGGAAAGCAAGAATCCACGGACATGCTGTCCACGGACGTGACGAAAAACACGATACTAACAATCTACACATCACAATTTTTGAGGTTAGAAAATATTTTAACTGTGGAATATAATCAGCTTTGTATATTTTACTTACAGTGTGGTGCTGTTTTAAAATAAAATATAAAGTTGTAAAATAAATTACGTCCGTGGATATTCTGCCACGTCCGTGGAAAACAAGGATCCACGGATATGGCGTCCATGGACGTGACGAAAAATACGTTACTAACAATCCACACATCACATTTTTGAGATTAGAAAATGTTTTGACTGTGTAATGTAATCAGCTTTGTATATTTTAGTTACAGTGTGGTCCTAAAATCTAAATCTAAAATTACACTTCTTACTTTTTTAAGAGTCCACAGAAGTGAAAAAAGGGCTTGACGAAACAGATTTCACCAAACAAATCACTCTTTGTACGCAAAATGCCTGTTGAAATAACTGCGCTGATGCGTTTAACAATTTGTTTGGCTTTATGCATGCGTCGCCATCTGGTAAACAATTGTGGTAATTTAATATGTGCGCGAATTTTGAAATTTATTAAGAAGCTCCACGGACATGACAAATATTTTGTGACAAGCTTTAAACATATATAAATTAATAGCTGATCCAACTAAATTAATTTTACATCTAGGACAGATAATAGAGCATAGAAACAAATCGTTTATCTACAATTCGTTTGGTTATTTCTAAATATATTGTTTAAAAACAGACTTTCAATACTTTTCACTACAGATGTGACTGTCCACGGACGTGATAACTCACGTTCCGTGGACAAGATAAAATGCAAAAAATTAAGCTTTTAAAAAATATAGGGATTATATAACCCGTTTTTAAAACAGGGCAAATCTACCGATACAAAAAAAAATTGGAAGAAAAAGAAATTTTTATAATAAACAAAAGTAGGTGTGACCAACTTTCTTCCTATTTGATAAGAGCAACCCAAATATATTTTTAAAATTACTTATGTCTTTAAATCAATATAATCTAGTAACGTAAATTTTAGTAATTACTATGGTAAATACCTTATTATTTATTATTAAACTGTTTTTATTTGTTTCATTATTTTTCAGACTTAGTTTTACTACTTTAAAGTGATAACTAAAAAAAACATTAATTCTTTAGTTGTCATATTAACAAGAATATATGCAAAAATATGTGTGAAATATATTTAAAAAGAAGTGGTCTTAAAAAAGTACCATTATTTTGTTTTAGGAATGTATGCAAAAGGTGTTTTTATACATTCAGTAATACTACTAATACTATCGGTTTACAGCGTTCTCCGACGCATTCTGACTCCTAACCGCCATTCTTCTCTGTTTAACCCCTGGAGGGATTTCTCTTTCCTCTAGTTCTTTTTCAATTCCCTCCCTCCAGCTTCTTCTCGGCCTTCCTCTTTTCCTTCTCCCTTGTGCTGTCCACGCCAAAATCTGCTTAGGGATACTGTCATCTGGCATTCTCTGCTAGTTGTTTTGTTTTTATGCCATCAATTATTGTATGTGTGACTCCCATCATTTCTCGTATTCTCTCATTTGGTATCCGACCTCTTCTTGATTTGCCTGCTGCTCTTCTCCAGAAGCCCATTTCTGTTACTAGTAATATTTTCTCTTTTCTTTGTTTCAGTGGCCAAACTTCACTGCCATATGTGATTATACTTTTAAGTATGCTATTGTATATGAGCTGTTTGTTCGCTTTAGATATTGTCTGGTCCCACAGAATGCCGTTCATCACGGATATGGCTTTTCTACCCTGTATGTTTCTGTCTTTTATAGCAGCATCGAGTGTTCAATTTTAAGTTATCTTCATGCCCAGGTACTTTTATTCATCGCAGTGTTTAATTTCTACCCCATCGTCTAATGTAATGGACTGCTTTGTTCCTCGAATACACATGGCTTCAGTTTTCTTAATGTTGACTTCGAGACCCCATTTGTTATATTCTTCTATTGCATGATCCTGAGCAATCAGAATTTGGTCATCAGCTAAACATAAACTGTATAGTGTTGTCTCGTCATTGAGAGGGATTACCATGCCATTAAATTTTCTTTTCCACAGCTTGAGTGCTTGTTCCAGATAAATTTTAAAAAGGGTAGGCGAAATACAACAACCCTGCTTCAATCCTTTCGTGACCTTAAATCTCTCAAACATCCTTGATCCAGTTTTAATTTGTTACTTTGGACTGCTTTGATAAGACCATGTTTAATGTTGGTTTGATGTAGGGTTGACCATAGTTTGCTGAGGGGCACACTTTCATATACTTTTTGTAAGTCTACGTACACCAGGTGAACTTATTTTTTCTCAATAACTTGCGTAATAGAGTACAGGTGGACCGGTGTACAAGTATACTGTGGACCACCCAGCTCTAAAGCCAGCTTGGTCCTCTGCTTCGTAACCTCTATAGTCATTTTCTATTTTGTTCTTAGTAAGTTTCCCATACATCCTGCTTATTGTGCTGTTTACCGCAATTCCTCTGTAATTTTCACACTGATCCTTGCTGCCCTTTTTGTGGATGGTTGGCATGATAGATAATTTCTAATCTTTTGGTAATTCGGCACCATTTAAGCAACCTTGGAAGAGTTTTCTTAGCTGTTCTTGGAGTTTGTCTGTACCGGCTTTCACTAATTCTGCAGGGATGTCACCAGGACCAGGGAATTTTCCATTTTGCAGGGAAAATTCCCTGGTCCTGGTGACCACATTCAGTAATACTAAATTTGCTAAAAAAAATAAATGTTGGCGTTACGAATTATACCATTACGAATATGTATAGTTACGAACGGTCGCCGTTACGAACTTAAAGCGTTACGAATTGTCTTTTACCATTTGTGTGGTTACGAATTGTCGCGTTACAAGATGTCATGGAACCATTTTTTTTTAGATCCGACGCCTTTTGTTTGCCAACGAGATATGTGTCCAAACACCGGGAACGCTGAAGCTGCAAAGGTTTGTTACGATCACTGTATCTCAATAACCTTTGCAAGCGATACACCACCACCTCTGTATTTGTGTATTGAATGTGCAAACGAAATCCATCGAGAGCATCCTAATCAAATGTTTTTTGATATCTTACACCCAATGCAACAAGTTTCTATGGTTTGCGAGAATAAGGTAAAGTATAATGGCCCAATAAAATAAAATAAAATGAAAATGTAATTCCGTACAGGTTGGAATAAATTTTTTATCAAAGTTTAGGTCGAAACAAAATATATTTTCAAAAAAGTATATGATTCATATGAGGGGATCATCGTTTAAATAATTAAAAATTGGTAATTTTTGCACAAAATTTACTTTTTTAATTGCTGCGGTAATTCATGGTTTTATTAAGGTTTTTACAATTTTTTTCTGCAAACCTGAAGAAACAGTCTTTTATATAGGTCTTACTAAATTAAATTTGACCCATAATTTATTTAAATATTTGTAAATCAAAATTGAAAAACACATTTCCAAAAAAATATTATTTGCATTATAAATAAGCACTATGAAACATTTTGTTTTGCAGAAAAAGTTGTGCTATGGTACCAGTATAAATCAAAAAAAAAATTGGTTGATAAATATTAAGCAGTTTATGAGATATTTAATTTGTTTATAAAAAATTACCATTTTTTCAATTGCAAAAACGCGGTTGTTGCCGATAGAGTATACAAGTTTTTAAGATCTCATTTTTTTTGCTTTTGTATATATTTTAGACACATGTATTGACAAATCAAAATTTCAATTAAACGGCCCTCCAAAATGGTGTTTGAAAATGGGTGTAATGTTTTTTTAATAACATCGCCGGGATTAAAATTTTTTAAATTATTTTCGATATTCGTGTCTATGGTAGTTTTGGACATACTTACAAAAGAAAAAAAATTCTAGATCCATTTTTTGCCAAGATAGCCTTTCCAAGTTTAAATTCATAATTTGTTTATTTATCGATACTAACATTTTATAATGCATAAGTACATCTATATATCAACCCTACTACTCAACAATGTCATTTATACATAATTGTAGAGTTAAAAGTTTAGAATACCTTAAAAAATAATGATTTTCGTAGCGACCTTAAAAATGAAAACTTTTTGCATGAAGAGTGGTGCAGTAGTACTTTGCAATATCTTCGTTAATAATGGACTAATTTCACGTTTTTTTTTTTTTAGTTTAGGGTAGCATATATAAAATATGAACATATAAAGGACACTTTTTACAATAATTATTCGTCAATTTGTTATAAACATTTTGTTTTCAAATTTTTTTCTCTAGATGTGATGAATAAAAATTGACACAAAAGATTTTTTATAAACAAATTGACAAAATAATACTGAATAACATTAAAAATTTCTTAAAGACTTTTTTCTTTGCACAATATTAAAATATATACAGTGCGTCCATAAAGTATTGCATAAATTCATTATTCCGTAAACTGGCGACTTTAATGAAAAATCCCGAAACAGGTCGATTTTTATTTTTAAATTACAAGTTTTTGACATATACATCATACTAGTGACGTCATCCATGTGGGCTTCATGACATAATCGATGATTTTTTTTAAATGAGAATAGAGGTACTGTGAGAGCTCATTTGACAGGGTATTCAATTTTCTATTTACTAATATAAACATTTACATAATTGTTTATACAGGGTGTTAAATGAATTGAGACAAACAGAAGAATGTATGGAATTTATTTAATTCCAAATACCTTTTTTCTGTACGAATAAATATCGCTTTTCGCTTAAATTCAATGTTTAAGCTGCCACCCAGTCGCCTCTTGACAATTTGAACATTTCGTTGAAGCGAAAATCAATGTTTATTTTTTAAAAACATATTTTTATGTTTTCTGAAAGCAGTAAAATGTATTTAGAATTAAACAAATTACATACTTTCATCTTTTTGTGTCAATTAATTTAATTAAAAAAAAGTTTTGGACACTGTGTATAAAGAATTATGTTAATATTAAATTTATATTAGTGGAAAGAGAATACCCTCTCAAATGCCACCTATTCTCATTAAAAAATCATCGATTACGCCATCACGCCCAGATGAATGACGTCACTAGTATGATATATTATGGCATAAAAATCGTAATTGATAAATAAAAATCGACTTGTTTCGGGATTTTTTCTTCAAGTCGCTTGTTTACGAAATAATGAATTTATGCGTTACTTTATGGACGCACTGTATGTATGTTACATTTAATTTTATAATCTTTATAACAGGTACTACACTAAAAATTATGTACCTATATTTTTATTAACTTTTATACATATATCTATATAGAGGTTGTCCTCCATTTTTTTATATATTTTCTTTTGTATTCACATTAACTTTGCGAGATTTTGCTAATGATTTCTACAAGGAAAAAAGTTTTTATGGTGCTTTAACAAAGTTTTACTATTTTGTTAAAATTTTAAAATAAACATTTGTTTTAATGCTGTTTTGTGGTTATCTTAGGTGCCAACTTTTATTTATCACAATATAAGAGAAAAAAATTGAAAAAAATATTGTTTATAACAAATTATTGAATATTTATTGCAAAAGGGGTCATGGAGATGTTATTATTTTTATATGCTACCCCAAATTAAAAAAAAACATTGAAACTGGCCCATTATTAACGGAGATATTGCAAACTACTCCTCCGCCAATTTTCAGGCAAAAGTTTTGATTTAAGGTGCTATGAAAATCATTATTTTTCAAAATATTCTACAATTTTTATTATGTCTATAAACGGCATTGTTAAGTAGTAGGGTTAATAGATCTACTTATGCAATTTTAAATGTTAATATTGATAAATAAACAAATTATGAATTTTTAAACTTTGATAAGCTATCTCGGCCAAAAATGGTTTTAGAAAATTATTTTTCTTTTGTGAATGTATCAAAAACTACCAGGAATGCGAATATTGAAAAATAATTTCAAAATTTTTAATCTCGGCGATGTTATTAAAAAAACAAGTTTTAAACAAATTACACCAATTTTAAAACGCCATTTTGGAAGAGTGTTTAATTGAAATTTTGATTTGTCAATACATTTATCGAAATCATACATAAAAGCAAAGAAAATGAGACCATAAAAACTTATATACTCTATCGGCAACAACCGCGTTTTTGCAATTGAAAAAATGGTAATTTTTTATAAACAAATTAAATATCTCATAAACTGCTTAATATTTATCAACCAATTTTTTTTCGATTTATGCTGGTACCATAGCGCAACTTTTGCTGCAAAACAAAATGTTTCATATTGCTTATTTATATTGCAAATAATATTTTTTTGAAAATTTGTTTTTCAATTTTGATTTACAATTATTTAAATAAATTAAGGGTCAAATTTAATTTAGTAAGTTTTATTTAAAACCTTGTTTCTTCAGCTTTGCAGAAAAAAATTGCAAAAACCTTAATAAAAACATGAATTACCGCAGCAGTTAAAAAAGTAAATTTTGACCAAAAATTACCCATTTTTAATTATTTAACCTTCGGATGACCAAGCGGGGGAAATTGTGACCCCAGCGTATGTTTTTCTTTAATAAATTCAAAAGTATTTTTAATTTTTAACTCATTATTTTTTTATTTGACTTTAATATCATTCTAGATATCCTCATATTTTGAAATAAATAAAATTCCCTATATTTTACGAATAAAAAATATATTCTTAAGTTGATGTTTAGTAAAATAGCGTCTATTATGTGTAATTACAAGTAGTTTTACGCTAATGACGTCGACTTTGCAACGTAACAAGACACTTACTCAACATACACACTACACATGACACTAATACTCATGTTGTGACTGGCTGAATGACATAAAGTCCATGCCAAAAAAAAATTAAAAATTAAAAAAAAAACCTTTATTTTTTTGTTAATTGTCATTTTTTACATTTTTGACCTGAAGTCATTCCCCCCCCCCCCCTTGGTCATCCGTGTAACAAAAAAGGTTGGTCATCGGAAGGTTAAACAATGGTCCCCTCATATGAATCATATACTTTCTTGAAAATATCTTTTGATTTGACCTAAGCTTTGATAAAAAATTTATTCCAACCTGTACGGAATTACATTTTGATTTACATGTATTCTAATTTTATTTGATCGGTCTATAAGATCTAGGTATACAGGGTGGTTCATCTTATTCGCCTCGGTGTTTGTACGGAAAACCACTTGATATTTAAAAAAAATTTCTTCACAGTAATATATAGGGCCATTAATATTACAATCTAAAAATAATGTGAATTATACAGGGTGCTCCAAAAAAGAGTGGTATATCAAAGTTATATTTTTCTTATGGAATGCCCTATATATGATAACATTATTGAATTGACCTTAAAAAATAAGCTATACTTTCATAAGGGTTCCCTATACCTAAATACAGGGTGTTTTGATTTATTTCGATTTTTATGAAAATGTAAGGTTTTAGAAAAAAATTAATATCTACGAATCTAAAAATTAGTAACAATTTTTTTCTTGGATCTTAATAGTAGACTATTTAGCATACTTAAACAGATGCTTACTGCAACAAAATTTCTTACAGGGTGGTTAAAATATGAGATTGTTCTATTAACAAATTCAAGCTGTAATAACTTTCTTATTTTAAATAGAACACCCTGTATCTTACTAGTCTATCGTGTAGAAAATTTACTTAGCTTTTAATTTATATTAGGGTTTCCTATACCTATCTTTTACAGAGTGGTCAAAATATTAGATTGTTCTATTAACAAATTCAAGCTGTAATAACTTACTTATTTTAAATAGAACACCCTATATCTTACTAGCCTATCGCTAGAAAATTTATTTAGCTTTCAATTTTTATTAGGGTTTCCTATACCTATCTCCCTTCATTTGTTAAATATTTAAAGATTTTCTAATTTGCAAGCTTTAAAAATTAGAATTAAGTAAATATGTCGTGGTTACATATGTACAATATTTACAATACATCACCAACACCGGCAATCTACTTAGATATGATACTGTCATTAATAAAATTTTCATTGTTATCATGTAATCATACAGAGTGTTGTATTTATTTAGTTGATTTTGACCTACATGTGACATTGAATAATATGTTTATATTAAACTGCATACCCTATATTAGATGCCGTATTCTGGAAGATATTTAAATTATATTTTATTCTGTATAAGTATTTTCCATATCTTAAACCAACGGTTATTAAGTAAATTTAAGAACACCACTTTTTGTTTGAATCTTTGAATCGCAATTACACACAATTAAATGCAATGGCTACTATGACGAAAACTACTTTGTACAAAATATTGTACATACTATTGTACAAAAATTTGTAAAAATGGGTATTTACAGAACAACATGGGAATTAACATTTACAGAATAACATATGTATTGAGAATGTTTACATGGAATTGAAGAGATTTTAAATATCTTCCATTATAAAGAATAGTATATCGAGTATGTCACTTAAAATAAGAACACTCTGTGTGATTAAATGATAAAAATATGAATTTTATTAACGAAAGTATCTTGACTAAGATATTTAAGTATATTGCCGGTGTTGGTGATGTGTTGTACATAACCACGACATATATACTTAATTCTAATTTTTAAAGCTTACAAATTAGGAAATCTCTAAATATTTCAAAAATGAAATGAGATAGGTATAGGAAACCCTAATAAGAATTGAAAGAAAAGTAAATTTTCTACGCGATAGATTAATAAGATACAGGGTGTTCCATTTATAATAAGTAAGTTATTACAGCTTGAATTTGTTAATAGAACAATCTAATATTTTGACCACCCTGTAAAAGATAGGTATAGAAGACCCTAGTATAAATTAAAAGCTAAGTAAATTTTCTACGCGATAGACTAGTAAGATATAGGGTGTTCTATTTAAAATAAGTAAGTTATTACAGCTTGAATTTGTTAATAGAACAATCTCATATTTTGACCACCCTGTAAGAAATATTGTTGCAGTAAGCATCTGTTTAAGTATGCTAAATAGTCTATTGTTAAGATCCAAGAAAAAATTTGTAAATGATTTTTAGATTCATAGATATTTATTTTTTTCTAAAACCTTACATTTCCATAAAAATCGAAATAAATCAAAACACCCTTTATTTAGGTATAGGGAACCCTTATGAAAGTATAGCTTATTTTTTAAGGTCAATTCAATAATGTCATCATATATAGGGCATTCCATAAGAAAAAATATAACTATGATATACAACTCTTTTTTGGAGCACTCTGTATAATTCACATTATTTTTAGATTGTAGTATTAATGGCCTTGTATATCATTGTGAAGAAATTTTTTTTAAATATTAAGTGGTTTTCCGTACAGACACCGAGGCGAATAAGATGAACCACCCTGTAAATACACATATGACCAAAAATTGTGAAATTCCTCTAACATGTTCATTATTAGTTATAACTCATTTTGTCATTTGACTCATATACGTAAAAATTCTAGTTTTAGAGCAGAAATTCGATATTCTTATTAATTTAAAAGAAAAGAAAATATGGTTCAGATTTGATTACAGTACAGAGCCTCTACTATTAGGTCTGGATCCCGCGTATGAAAAATAAAGTTGATTAATAGCAAGCTGAAAATTTGTTAATAGCTTAAGGGTGTCTAGTCGGACAAACTTTGATATATGGGCACACTGGAACAGGGGAAGTTTTAATTGTGGAACAGGTTAAAAATTTGGAACGGTCAGACCACGAAAACGGCACATGTATTTTGTCCGACAGAACAGACTTAAACTCTCCTAACAGAGATTAAACTCTCATGCAAAAATCAGACTGCTATTTATCACCAAATGGGCGTTTTAATGAGTGGAACATGTAGAATATGTCAAATGACAGGAATTATGACAGGTGATAAATAGCAGTCTGATTTTTGCATGAGAGTTTAATCTCTGTTAGGAGAGTTTAAGTCTGTTCTGTCGGACAAAATACATGTGCCGTTTTCGTGGTCTGGCCGTTCCAAATTTTTAACCTGTTCCACAATTAAAACTGCCCCTGTTCCAGTGTTCCCATATATCAAAGTTTATCCGACTAGACATCCTTAAGCTATTAACAAATTTTCAGCTTGCTATTAATCAACTTTTTTTTCATACGCGGGATCCATACCTATATGTGCTTATACGTATTTCGGAATAACCGTTTCTTTATCGGAGCACCTGGGTAGAGGCACTGAACTGAAATCAAATCCTTTAATCCTTTCCGGGTAATTATCAAGATAATTACCAAAGATGCTACTAGCACCATCTATGAATCAAAAGTCTAATAAGTCAGGAAATTAAATTCGAAATTATTTTATCCTCTGAGCCTTTTAAGTTGGAAAAATAAAGCATAACAGAGTGGCGAAATACTCGACAACGGAAATCTAAATTGCATTTCACCGTGATAATAATTTTAGCTAACTATTTCCTTTAATATCCACCAAAGGTGAATAAAGTATAAACTAAAAGAAAAGAAAAGATGGTTTAGATTTGATTACAGTACAAAGCCTCTACTATGTGCTTATACGTATTTCGGAATAACCGTTTCTTCATCGGAGCACCTGGGTAGAGGCACTGAACTGAAATCAAATCCTTTCCTGGTAATTATCAAAGTAATTACCAAAGATGCTACTAGCACCATCTATGAATCAAAAGTCTAATAAGTCAGGAAATAAAATTCGAAATTATTTATCCTCTAAGATTTTTAAGTTGGAAAAATAAAGCTTAACAGAGTGGCGAAATACTTGATAAGGGAAATCTAAATTGCATTTCACGTCCTGTCATTCACCGTGATAATAATTCTAGCGAACTATTTCCTTTAATACCCACCAAAGGTGAATAGAGTATAAACTAAAAGAAAAGAAAAGATGGTTTAGATTTGATTACAGTACAAAGCCTCTACTATGTGCTTATACGTATTTCGGAATAACCGTTTCTTCATCGGAACACCTGGGTAGAGGCACTGAACTGAAATCAAATCCTTTCCTGGTAATTATCAAAGTAATTACCAAAGATGCTACTAGCACCATCTATGAATCAAAAGTCTAATAAGTCAGGAAATAAAATTCGAAATTATTTATCCTCTAAGATTTTTAAGTTGGAAAAATAAAGCTTAACAGAGTGGCGAAATACTTGACAAGGGAAATCTAAATTGCATTTCACGTCCTGTCATTCACCGTGATAATAATTTTAGCGAACTATTTCCTTTAATATCCACCAAAGGTGAATAAAGTATAAACTAAAACAAAAGAAAAGATGGTTCAGATTTGATTACAGTACAAAGCCTCTACTATGTGCTTATACGTATTTCGGAATAACCGCTTCCTCATCGGAGCACCTGGGTAGAGGCAATGAACTGAAATCAAATCCTTTCATCCTTTCCGGGTAATTATCAAAATAATTACCAAAGATGCTACTAGCACCATCTATGAATCAAAAGTCTAACAAGTCAGGAAATAAAATTCGAAATTATAAAGGAAATAATTCGCTAAAATTATGATCACGGTGAATGACAGGACGTGAAATACTTAACTTCTATTTATATTTTTAGAACTGTCGCTCAACTGATAAATCGGCAATATCTATTTGTTTTTCTACTGAATGTGCTAGCTATAATGGAAACCATCCTATAAGATACTGCGAACAATGTCATAATAACAGACATAATAATAGACGGGGTGGAGATCACATAGTCCATAAAAGTATACCACCAACTTGGAATATGGAACCTGAAATGCAGACTTATATGGTAGAAGCCATAGTAAGGTATATTTTTCTTTTCATTTAATCTATTTTTAGAGCCTAATTATAGTTTTCATCAATTTTAGTTTGCTGAAAGAAGCAAAAATACCGCAGTTGGAGCAGAAAGAAGAGAAACGAGATGGTGAGAAAGAAGGCAGAGAAGGTAGAGAAGGAAAGGAAGGAAAAAGTCCCGTACCAGCCTTAGACAATATAACAATAGAAGAAAGACAGCTTTTGGGACGGTATGGAGTGTGGCTATTGGTTGGTAGATGCACTCCAACAGAAAATACATTGGTTGAAGTACTTGGTCGCCTGCTAGCTATGATTTTTCATTGGTTCCACATGACAGCATACTCATACGATGGTAATATTATACTAACATATTATTTTTTCTACTCTCATACTTTAATATATCAATTATGATTTCACTACCTGTATCATAATGAGCTTCATTATGATACAGATTTTTAACCAATAGAATCACGAGATGACATTCGCGATGAAGTTGGCACATGCGCAGTGACCAATGTCAAGTCAAATGCATACGCTTTGACAGTTCTCAATATGTAAACACACTGAGTAATTTAAAATTTAATCTTTTTTAAAAAAATGTCTGAAGACATTAACAATTATTAACAATTTATCCCCAAATTCATTGTAATAATTGTACCTTATATTGAAAATATAAATGTATCAACAAAATAATTAATTTAAGCATATAACTACTTAATTTGTTTGTGTTATAAAATAAATAAATTTGAATATTTTTTTTGTTGTGTATGATCATAGAAAAAATCATGTATACAACGTGCATTTAATTATTATTATGATGCTCGTATTCTATATGAAACTCGCCGATACGCGTCGCATTTCGTATTAGTCATAACCGCATGATAATGACCATCATTTGCATAATATACTATTATACTGTATAACGTAGGAAAATAGTTTCTGTTTTGCATTTCTTAATGCACTCACGGACAAAAATATTGCATATTTTGAAATAATTAACGTGTGACATAAAAGTTGTTTGTGCTGCCCACAGTGTCATAGAAATAGGATTTCTTTTCCGAATGCGATGTTTTAATGTATCATATAAATGGAATAATCCGATTTAATTTAATATGGGCTATATGGTGGCCAATATAATTTTTAAATTAAATCGCATCAAGGTAAGTATTCACCGTTCTATCGACATGAAGACCTGTAGTCGAGGCATTGAAGCACAAAAAGAGGCCTTACTGTCGATTTTTGGCGCAGTAAGACGGATTTTAATGCAGTTTGGTGTGTTGGATTCGTGAGAATGTCAGGAAATTTTGTGAACTAATGTAATGAATAAGAAATCTCAAATTGCATTTGTGCATAAGAAAAATGCATTTCAAAAATGCATTTCGGTAAATAGTAGGAAAAATTGACTCAATTTTCTTACTCGGGGGGTTTTGGGGTCGCTGAAAACGAATATGTGGTCGGCGAGAGTGTGCAAACTACCTGGTGCCTGCAGCGGGTGTAATAAACGTCTTCCTCTGGAGTATTGCGGTAATTTATCATATATTTGGCTTAAACTCATTACTCGGGGTTTTTGGGGTCGCTGAAAATGAATATGAGGTCGGCGAGAGTGTGCAAACTACCTGGTGCCTGCAGCGGGTGTAATAAACGTCTTCCTCTGGAGTATTGTGGTAATTTATCATATAATTGGCTTAAACTCATTACTCGGGGGGTTTTTGGGGTCGCTGAAAATGAATATGAGGTCGGCGAGAGTGTGCAAACTACCTGGTGCCTGCAGCGGGTGTAATAAACGTCTTCCTCTGGAGTATTGCGGTAATTTATCATATATTTGGCTTAAACTCATTACTCGGGGTTTTTGGGGTCGCTGAAAATGAATATGAGGTCGGCGAGAGTGTGCAAACTACCTGGTGCCTGCAGCGGGTGTAATAAACGTCTTCCTCTGGAGTATCGTGGTAATTTATCATATACTTGGCTTAAACTCATTACTCGGGGGGTTTTTAGGGTGGCTGAAAATGAATATGAGGTCGGCGAAAGTGTGCAAACTACCTGATGCCTGCAGCAGGTGTAATAAACGTCTTCCTCTGGACTATTATGGTAATTTGTTAAATAATTGGCCCAAACTTGTTACTCGGGGGTCTTTGGGGTCACTCAAAATAAATATCGCAACGACTAAATTCTAATTTCATATCATTTAAAGCAGTTTGAATTAAGAGGCAAGTAAATGATGTGGTTTTGTCTTGAGAGAAAATTACTAGATACAGAATGTATTTAATGGCTATTGCCAAAAATAAAAAGATTGTCATTGGTAAAATTCTTTCATCTGTTGATGCATTTACCCAGCATTTAAAAAGGGTATATTTACAAACACAAATTTGACTGCATGGAGAGGACAGTAACATGAACCCAACTGATTGGGGATGGGAATTACAAAATAATGAATTAATTCCAGTTAGAATGACTCAGCCACCTGGTCCTCCAAACATTTTAAATTTAATATTCTGTAGTTGTAAGTCAGACTGCGGCAACTCATGCGGGTGCAGGAAGCATGGGTTAGTTTGTAATTTAGCCTGCAAAAATTTTGCAGGCTCTGATTGCACAAATATTTCATTGGACTCGAGAGAGGAAGGCAAAAATGAAGAAGAAGATGATGGTGGTGAAGAAAATGAATTTTAAAGTTAAATTACGATAAATTTTGTACAATGAACTTTTTTAACCATAAATATATTATAATAATAAAATTTATGTTTATTTATAATAAAAATACCTACCACCGTTTTCGATCACTATAGTTACATCGAAGAAAATAGATTACCCCAAAAACCTCCGAGTAACGAGTTTAAACTAATTATATGATAAATTACCACAATACTCCAGAGGAAGACGTTTATTACACCCGCTGCATGCACCAGGTACTTTACACACTCTCGCCGACCTCATATTCATTTTCAGCGACCCCAAAAACCACCGAGTCACAAGTTTGGGCCAATTATTTAACAAATTACCATAATACTCCAGAGGAAGACGTTTATTACACCCGCTGCAGGCACCAGGTAGTTTGCACACTCTCGCCGACCTCATATTCGTTTTCAGTGAACCCAAAAACCCCCGTGTAATAAAATTGAGTCAATTTTTCCCACTATTTACCGAAATGCATTTTTGAAATGCATTTTTCTTATGCACAAATGCAATTTGAGATTTCTTATTCATTAAATTAGTTCACAAAATTTCCTGACATTCTCACGAATCCAACGCACTAATCTGCATTAAAATCCGTCTTACTGCAAAAAAATCGACACTTCAATCCTTCAATGCCTCGACTACTGCGTCATGCTGCATTAACACAAATTTGTTATCCAATATGGCTGGTAAATGACAAACATGATCTTCTAAAACGTTTTTAATGTACATACTTACTTACTTAGTCCTAAGCCTTTCTACCTTTAGGTGTAAGGTTGGTGGAGTTGAGTTTGGCATTGTAGTCTCCATGCTTTCTGACCTTGCGTTAGGTTTCTTGCACTTTCCAATGTCAATCCCTTCTTCTCGACTTCTTTCCTGATTTCATCTACCCACATAACTCTTGGTCTTCCTCTTTTGTTTTTTCCCTGCACTCTCGTTTCGAACACTCGTTTTGTAAGCCTCTCGTTCGACATTCTACACACGTGCCCGAACCATCTAAGTTGTCCCTCCACTATTTTTTCATTGATTGGTTCTAGCTTCAGGTTTTGTCTAATTGTTTCGTTTCGTATTTTGTCTGACCTCTTTCTGTTTGCTATTTTTCTCAGGAACCTCATTTTCATAGCATTTACTCTGGATCCTTTTGTCTGGATTTTGTTTTCGTCAATGTCCATGTCTCGCTGCTATACATGATTGTTGGTCTAACTACTGATTTAACGACTGCCGTTTTTACTTTCTCCGGTATCTCTTTTTTCCCCAAAAATGTTGTTTTCATAGCGTTAAATAAGCTTCCTGTTCATCCCATTCTCTCGTTTATTTCCATGTCTTGTTTACCATTTGATTCAATTATTGCTCCTAGATATTTAAAATATTCCACTTGCTCTAGTTGTTTCCCGTCTAATTATATTGCGTGGGTCTTCCTCGTATTTGAAATTATCATTGTTTTTGTTTTCTCTGTATTAATTTTCATATTTATGTTTGATAGTTCTTCTTTAGGATTTCAAGATTGTTCTGTAAGTCTTCTTTGTTTTCTGCTATCAATACCATGTCGTATGCAAATAGTAGCTCCGATAGTTGAGTCCGTTTCATTTGCCAGTATCCTAATGTCAGTTTTCTCATTCTTCTCTTGGCATTCTTTATCACTTCATCCAGTACCACTGAGAATAGCAGTGGACTCAGCACGCATCCCTGTTTGACGCCTTGACTTGTAGTAAATTCTCTGGATTCCTCGTTATTGGCTCTTACTGTATTTGTATTATTTTTGTACAAATCCTTTATTACTTCTATTATGTGTCTGTCGACTCCCCTTTCTTTTAGTGTCTTCCATACGTCCTTTCTTCGGATTCTGTCAGTTTCGAGATTGGTAGGCGAAGCGAGAGGTTTTGCGGTCGGTGTGTTGGCGATAAGGTAATTTCGGAATCGAGACCTATCACAATAAAAACACCGGTTTTTAAAAGACCTATCGTTATCGATAATCGTTAAAGTTTAATGTACAATATCAGCTGTTATTCACCCAATCACCTCAACAAGTTCGGGATCTCCTTTCCAAGAACTACCACTCCATAGCACTATGCCGCCATTACCAAAAATTAACACTCTGTATGAGGTTACTTTATGTAAATAACACCGCTAATATAAGAGTTAATAATGTGGTTTCGAAAAACTTCAAATTAAAATCTGGAGTGCGGCAGGGATGTATAATATCCCCCATTCTATTCAATATATATATATAGTGAACACATTATGCGTCAAGTTTTTGAGGAATAGCAAGGTGGAGCAACGATAGGAGGAAGAAAAATAAAAAAACCTACGTTATGCTGATGACACTGTTATACTGGCGTCTTCACCAGAAGAACTGGAAGAAATTATGAATAGGCTAGGAACGGTGAGTACGGAATATGTTTTGAAAATAAATATACAGAAAACCAAAGTAATGATAATCGATAGAATCAGAAACAACCAACCGAAGATAAGAGACTTGGCAGGTTACGAAGTGGTCAGACAATTTAATTACTTAGGCTCCGTTATTACTAACAGTGGAGGACGCGAAGACGAGATCCGTAGGCGCATCATAATGGCCAGATCGGCAACAGCCAAACGCACAAAAATATGGAAGAATACTGACATTACAAAAAACACAAAATTACGCCTTGTTCGAGCGTTAATATTTCCTATCGCCACCTACGCTTCAGAGACTTGGACCATCAAAAAAACAGATTCAAAACGTATAATGGCATTTGAAATGTAAGTCTACCGGACAATGTTGCGCATACCATGGACCGCACATCGCACAAATAATTCAATATTAGTCGAACTTAACATAAAAACTAGACTCAGCACAACTATCAACCTAAATATACTGAGATATTTTGGACATATAACTAGAAGAAGAGAAGGCATGGAACGATAGTTGAAGGCAACGTAGAGGGAAGGAAGATCTCCATTACGATGGTCGGACCAAATAAAGGATATGACTGGTTACTCATTTTTCGAAACAAGACAACACGCACAGGAGAGAAAGAATTGGACAGAAATAGTCAAACGACTTACATAACGCCACTACACCCTTACTAAGGAGAACAGATAGAGGAGAGGAGATGAGGTTACATCTGGCATACCGTTCACCATTTGGAAGCAAGATTTACAAAAGTTCGTCTATAGAAGAGTTGGCGAACAGTATGTCAGTTCTAACCTGATACAGAGCGTTAGTTTTGGTGGTGGCGGCATAGTGCTACAGAGCGGAAAGGACATACCGAACACGTGGAGGTGATTAAATGCCAACTGATACGTACATTGAAAACATTTAAGAAGATCATGTTTTGCCATTTGAAAGCCATATTGGATATGACATATTGGTGCTAATGCACGTCTTCATGTCGCCAGCATAGTGAATACTTACCTTGATGAGATTCTATTTAAAAATTATACACCCAACATCTGGGCGCATATACACCCAAATAGACACCCAACATCTGGCGCTCCATAGCCCTCTGAGTTATGCGAATCTTGTTCACTACCTTTTTTGTGAGTGTTAATGTTGCCGCTCCATAAGTGAGTACAGGCAATACACACTGGTCAAAGATTTTCCTTTTCAGGCATATGGGTAAGCCCGATTTAAATACATAGCTCAGTTTACCAACCGCTGCCCAGGCTAATCCTATGCGACGTGGGAGCTCGCACGTCTGGTTATCTCTTCCCAACCGAATTTCATGTCCCAAGTACTTATAAGATGCATGTGTTCCTTCTTCTTCTTCTCCTTCTTTGTCTAGCCATTCACGTCCACATCTGAACATAAGCCTCTTCAAGTCTTCCTTTCCATTGTATTTTGTTGTACGCTACTTGTAGCCAATTTTTCCCGGCAGTTCGTTTCAGATCATCTGTCCATCTCATAGGAGGTCTGCCTCTGGGTCTTTTGTGTTGGTATGGTCTCCAGGTTAGAATTGTTCTGTGTCATTTGTTTAGATCGCTTCTAGCTACATGTCCAGCGTATTCCCATTTCAATTTTAATGATTTTTGTACCACATCGGTGACTTTGGTTTTCTGTCTTATCCATGTGTTTGTTTTCCTGTCCTTAAGTGATATGCCAAGCATTGCTCTTTCCATCGCGTGTTGAGTGACTCTGAGTATGTTCATATTCTTTTTTGTGATTGTCCATGTTTGTGCCCCATAATATGTTAATATCGGAATAATTGATGCATCAAAAACTTTAGATCTAAGATGTAGTTGAATTTGTTGATTTCTGAGTGCCTATATAGTTCAGTTTGCCGAATGCTTCCCATGCTAACTTTCTTCTTCTTTTTATTTCTTCCGTTTGAATTTACCTATTTAGTATTATTTTTTGTGCTAAGTATATATTATGCTCCTCAACTTTTTCTATAACTTTGTCGTTTATTATTGTCACGGCTTCTTCGGAGTGCATGACTTTTGTTTTGTTTAAATTCATTTTCAGTCCTATTTTAGAAGATTCTGTGTGCAGTTCTGAAATCATGGTTTGCAGTTCTTGTAGGTCAGTAGCTATCAGGATTATATCATCCGCAAATCGTAGATTACTGAGGTAGCGGCCATTGATGTTTATTCCCTTATATTTCCAATTTAGATTTTTAAACACGTCCTCCAAAACTAAGGCAAACAGTTTGGGTGATAGAGTGTCTCCCTGTTTGACTCCCCTTTTTAATTGTGGTTCGTGTATTCATTTTCATTTAGGTAGTATGCAGCTGTAGCTCGGTTCATAGTTTCTTTTATTAAGTTAATATATCTGCTGTCTATTCTACAATTTTGCATTGCGTTTATTACGGCCGTGTATTCTCCTTACTTGAGTTAAAATGTGTCTTCTTCTTGATGCGCCTATCCGTGACGAATGTTGGCGATCATCATGGCAATCTTCACCTTATCTGCAGCAACGCGGAAAAGCTGCACAGATGTTGTGTTGAACCAGGTTCTGAGGTTTTTTAACCAGGATGTTCTTCTTCTTCCTGGATCTCGCTTTCCAAATATTCTTCCTTGCAGGATGGCTTGTAGGAGGGCATATCTGGATTCATTTCGCATAATGTGTCCAAAGTATTCCAACTTTCGAGATTTGATGGTGGTTAGTATTTCTCGGTTCTTCCCCATTCTTCTAAGAACCTCCTCATTTGTGACCCTATCAGTCCAGGGGATTTTAAGAATTCTCCGATATAGCCACATCTCAAATGATTCCAACTTTCGGCACATATCCTCGTTCAAGGTCCATGATTCAACACCATAAAAAAGGACAGAGATTACGTAACATCTCAGCATTCTTACTTTTATACCAAGAGACATGTTGTGGCTCTTGAAAAACGCCCCCATGCGGTTGAAGATTGATCTAGCTTTTCCGATGCGTGCTCTTATTTCTTGGTTATTGGTCCATTCTTCATTTATTATGGTGCCGAGGTAGTTGTAGTGCCTCACTCTTTCTACAGGGGTTTGGTTGATATAGAGTTGACCTTCTGTTATCTTTTTCTTGCTGACGATCATAAGCTTTGTTTTCTTTACGTTTATATTGAGTCCATATTGCTGACTGTAATACGTGATTTTGTCCATACGTGATTTTGTCTTCTAGGTTGTCCGCAAATACTATGGTGTCATCTGCATACCTGATATTATTTAGCCGGTACCCGTTTAGTAGAATACCTTTTTCAGTTTCGTGCAAAGCTTCGATAAATATTCTTTCAGAGTAAAGATTGAAAATTAGGGGGGACAAAATGCAGCCTTGCCTCACTCCACGCATGATTTTGACATATTCGGTGAGTTCACCGTCAACTCTGAGGTTTGCAGTCTGATTCCAATAAAGGTTTCTAATTATTTTCAGATCTTGGTTGTTAATTCCTGCTTCTTTTAGTATTTGCATCATCTTGGCGTGTTGTACTCGATCAAACGCCTTCTCGTAATCAACCAGACATGCGTATACGTCGCAGTTTACGTCTCTGCATCTCTGGAATAAGATTTATCTTGAAAACAAAGCCTTTCTCGTACCAACAGCATTTATGAACCCAAACTGGTTGGGCGAAATTTGACTTTCACATAGCTTGTAAATTCTCGTATGGATTACCTTTAGGAACAATTTTAGGAGATGACTCATCAGGCTTATCGTACGGTATTCTTCGCACTTTTTGACTCCTGGTTTTTTTGAAGTGCAATAAACTCAGACTTCAGCCATTCTGTTGGTATTTGTCCAGAGTTGTATATGTTGTTGAATATCTTTGTAATTACTGCTATTGATTCGTTGTCCATCAGTTTGAGTAGTTCTGCTTGTATATTATCGGGACCTGCTGCTTTGCCATCCTTTAGCTGTGTTATGGCAGAATAAACTTCCTGCTGTAATATTCTTGGTCCATCATTTACCTCTTCTTCTAGCTCAAAGGTGTTATCTCTTTGGTCTTCAAACAGTTTTTCTAGATATTCTTTCCAAGTTCTAATTTTACTCTGTTTATCTAAGATGATGTTTCCGTCAGAATCAGTTAGATTTCCTCCCTGTCTCCGTCTTAGTCCACCTGTGAGTTCTTTAACTTTCCTATGTACATTATGACTATCGTACTTTGATTGTAGAATCTCAATTTCTTGGCATCTCTCCATTGCTTCTTTTTCTTTCGCTCCTCTAATTTTCCTTCTTATTGATATATTGATTGTTTTGTATGTGTCGGGGTCATTTTTGGCATTTCTTCTTTCGTCCATTAGTTTCAGGATCTCATCTGTCATCCATGATTTCTTCTTGGTTAATTTATCTGCCTTTAAGTGTCTATCCTTTACATTTTGAACTATTTCGGTCATCTGTTTGATCATTTGTTCTTCGTTCGATGCGTCTCTAATTGCAGTCACTTGCTCGTTTAACGTGGCTAGGACCCTCATTTTCGTGTCAGGGTCTTTTAGCATACGTAGGTCGTATGATTGTGATTTCTTTTTCTGCACTATTTTGAGTTTGACGCGAAATGCTCCCACCAGTGGAACGTGGTAAACGTGGTTAAAATGTGTAATAATTCATATTTATATTTGCAGGACAAGAAGAAAGTACCTTAGAGAAATTAAAGACTGAAATTGTATGCAACTGGCTACGAAGCATTAGCCAGACTCATTATAACCTTTTTATCTCATGCCTTTTACCCCATCCTCCAGAGTATGCTCGCATAGGCGGCCATTGGTAAGATATTGATCAAGTTAATTAGATTAAAGTAAATATGAAACTAGTAAAAATCATCTTTCAAAGTCCTCAATTGCCAGGTTGATTATAAAAATTCAAAACTACAGTACAATTGTACATAAATATCTGCAACCGCGAAAGTCACTCAGGTAGCAAATCAAGGAGAGGGGACTTCAGTTGAATGAGTTGGTGCAAAGAGTAAACATCCATTTAAAATGCATTGTGCACGAAATCAGTGGTTTTCCGGCATTGCCAGATAAAATCGTCGAATGGTTTTTTATTTAGAATACACTAACATTTTTTTAATAAACATTAATAATACAGTGTTCGGACAAATAATCCCTGACACAATTCCCCACAAATTATTCCTGGACAAAAATCCCCACAAAATAACCCCAGGATAAAAAATCCCCACAAAAATTTCCGGACAAATAATTACCACAAATTTTTTTGGACAAAATATCCCCACAAAAAATCCCCAAGAAATATTTGCTGCCGAATAGTTCTCTAAAAGTTTTCCCCTGAATGCAAGCGACGCAAATGTTTTTCAGCCTCAGTGCATGAGAGCTATAGCAATCGCCATGAAACCGCTTTTCGGCACGCAAAAAATTTTGAATTCCAATTCCAACTCGATGCCGACATTTTACAAAAGGCTGTGAGTTTTTTCAAAAATCGTGGAAGATATGGGGAATGAGCTAAGGCTGTGGAAATCATGTTGTAATTATTCACTTAAATCTTTTGCTCACTCTGCTTTGAAGAACTCTGTTCAAAACATTGCCTATTCCTGATGATAACTGCTGGTCCTGAAAACGACAATATTGATTGTAATGCAAAAAAATCTGTTATTTTTTGTAACTTTAACGTCAAAAATATTTAGTCATCATCATCAATGGCGTTATAACTCATCGAGAATATTTTCCGCGTTTACTATGGCCTTCCATGTTTGTATCTCCAGATCTTCTCTGACTGCATCTTTCCATCTTTTTCTAGGCCGTCCTTCAGACCTTCTTCCATCGGGCCTCTCCCCGAGCAGCTATGTCTGGTTTAATTTTTGAAAAATGTTTCGCATGACTTATTCTAAGGCCAGGTTAAACAAAATTGGGACCAACAGATCTCCCTGTCTCAGTCCAGAATTTACGCAGAAAGCATTTGATGTTTTCCCCCTATTCTAACTTGTGCAAAGGAGTTACCTATACACATTTGCGTTACCGCAGTTAGTTTCTTGGGTACGCCCAGCTCGACCATTGCATTCCATAGTGTTGGACAATTAATTGAATCATAAGCCTATTTCAAATATATATAAAGATCTGATGCACGTCTTGATTATACTCCCAATATTTGATTACCAGTCGATCTTCCAGGCCTGAAATCACACTGGTAGTCACCAACTATTTTTCAGTGTAATCTTTTTAGTAGTATCGAAAAATACATAGTCATCAGTTTCAATTCAATGCAAGCAACATTTCAAAAACCTCCTTCAAAATCTTTCAACAGCTATGTCAAAAACCTGTGTTCTGTGTTTTCATACCAAAGCTAAACATTCGTAATAGCGCAAAAATTTTTCATGGATGCACACAGATCCTCAATAATTACGTTTTCTAAAAACCGAATCTAAAAGATTATCGTTTTGAGGACTAGCAGTTATCATCACGAATAGGAAATGTTTTGAACAGAGTTATTCAAAGCAGAGTGAGCAAAAAAATTTAAGTGAGTAATTACATTATTCCCACAGACTTAGCTCATTCTTTATATCTTCCACGATTTTTGAAAAAAACACCCGTGTTGAGCTGGCCCCCCACTTGTAAAAATTAAAAAACAAATAGCCCTGATTTATGAGCTATTTATGAGCTTTCATATTCCGCAAACTAAAAATTTTGAGCTCGTTCCACTGAGCAGGAATTTAATACTTTAGTGGGGGGGCTGAGTCAGCCCCCCACTACTTAAAAATAGGAATGTTGAATCGGTTTTTGCGGCAGAATTACGAGCTATTTATGAGCTCTTGAAATTATATAGTTTCGATTTTTGAGCTCATCCCCTTCACCCCCAAACAACCCTTTAATTGATTTAACTTAAGAGAAAAATGCTGACAAAACTTAAAATATATCTTATTGCGGATATAATTCCTATAGCTTATATACTCTAAGAATAAACTATTAAATCACGTGCATTTCGATTATTGAGCTACAGCCCCTTCGCAAGAAAACCACCCTATCTTCCCGGCTTAAGAGAAAGTTGTACTTAAATGCATTAAATTAATTATTTGGCGACTACATATCATTTAATAATTTATAAGCTTCCAAATTACGCGCATTTAGATCAGTAAATTGCAATTTATTTTGTATAGTGCAGTCACTGAAGGTAAAAATCAACGATTACCTTCAATTTCGGTGAACCTTCATAGATTTTCACGAAAATTGGTCAGTGGTTAGAGGATACCTCAAGAAACAAAGGTGACATGGTACCACCTTGCGCCTTTACCCTGAGGGTGGATACCGCCCCTTCTCGGAGGTGAAAATTATTTTATAAAAAATAACTGCACAAATCTATAAAAGAACAAATTATAAGTAAAATTTATTATATAAAGTTATTAAAATAAGTCAATACTTTTTAAGTTATGAAAGATCAAAAATTTTAATTATTCGTGAAAAAAATGCATGTTTTGAAGCGGTTTTTCGTAAATCACTGAAAAACTGTAAGTTTTTACAAAAAAGTTAATAGTAGTTTAATTCGTATATATAGCGTATATTCTAAGAATAAACTCTTAAATCACACGCCTTTCGATTATTGAGCTACAACCCCTTCGCAAGAAAACCATCCCATATTCCCGGCTTAAGAGAGAGTTGTACTTAAAATAATTTAAATTAATTATTTGGCAACTAGATATCGTTTAATAATTTATGAGCTCGCAAAATATACGCATCTCAATTATTGAATTGCCAGTTTCTCCATTCAATTCAATCTCCATTCATTTTCACGAAAATTGTTGAGCGGATTTTGATGCTATCAACTTTTTCTGGAGCTCATTTTTGATAGGTATTTCTAAGTACTTTAACAAGTATTTAGTACCTAAGTGTTATAAAATGCATCTCTTCCCCGTTATTTAAGCTTGAATCCTTAGATTTGAACAGTCGCAGAAAAAAAAAATACATTTAATTACCAATAACTTACTTTAAATTAACATTAAAGGGTTTTTCAAGTAAGCAATTTATTATATTTTTATTAGCTTCAATTTTAGTGATGAAAACTTTTTTGTAAAAACTTACAGTTTTTGAGTTATTTATGAAAAATCGCTTTAATTTTCTTTCACAAAAATTAAAATATTTGATCTTTAATAACTCAAAAAGTATTGATTTATTAATAACATTATATAACAAATATTGCTTACAATTTGTCCCTCTCTCGATTTGTGGGGTTATTTTTAATAAAGTAATTTTCACCCCCGAGAAAGGGTGACATATACCCCAGGCTAAAACCGCAAGTTTTTATTGTCAATTCGTGAAAATGAATGGAGATTTACCGAAATCGAAGGTCATAGTTGATTTTTACCTTCAGTGACTGCACCATAGAAAGAAAATGGCAATTCAATAATTGAAATGCGTATATTTTGCGAGCTCATAAATTATTAAACGATATGTAGTCGCCAAATAATTAATTTAAATTATTTTAAGTACAACTCTCTCTTAAGCCGGGAATATGGGATGGTTTTCTTGCGAAGGGTTTGTCGCTCTATAATCGAAAGGCGCGTGATTTAAGAGTTTATTCTTAGAATATAAGCTATACGAATTAAACTACTATTAACTTTTGTGTAAAAACTTACAGTTTTTCAGTGGTTTACGAAAAACCGCTTCAAAACATGCATTTTTTTTTCACGAATAATTAAAATCTTTGATCTTTAATAACTTAAAAAGTATTGATTTATTTTAATAACTTTATATAATAAATTTTGCTTTTAATTTGTTCTTTTATTGATTTGTGCAGTTATTTTTTATAAAATAATTTTCATCCACGAGAAGGGGCGGTATCCACCCTCAGGGTAAAGGCGCATGGCGGTACCGTGTCACTTTTGTTTCTTGACGTATCCTCTAACCACTGACCAATTTTCGTGAAAATCGATGAAGGTTCACCGAAATTGAAGGTAATCGTTGATTTTTACCTTCAGTGACTGCACTATACAAAATAAATTGCAATTTACTGATCTAAATGCGCGTAATTTGGAGCTTATAAATTATTAAATGATATGTAGTCGCCAAATAATTAATTTAATGCATTTTAAGTACAACTTTCTCTTAAGCCGGGAAGATAGGGTGGTTTTCTTGCGAAGGGGTTGTAGGTCAATAATCGAAATGCACGTGATTTAATAGTTTATTCCTAGAGTATATAAACTATAGGAATTATATCCGACATACGATATATTTTAAGTTTTCTCAGCATTTTTCTCTTAAGTTAAATCAATTAAAGGGTTGTTTGGGGGTGAAGGGGATGAGCTCAAAAATCGAAACTATATAATTTCAAGAGCTCATAAATAGCTCGTAATTCTGCCGCAAAAACCGATTCAATATTCCTATTTTTAAGTAGTGGGGGGCTGACTCAGCCCCCCCCCCAATAAAGTATTAAATTCCTGCTCAGTGGAACGAGCTCAAAATTTTTAGTTTGCGGAATATGAAAGCTCATAAATAGCTCATAAATCAGGGCTATTTGTTTTTTGATTTTTGAAAGTGGGGGGGGCAGAAATTTGGTAATCGAAATTACAATTCATGCTTAATTCTAATTAATTTTAATTGCTAATCATTATTTTCGTGCCGAAAAGCGGTTTTATGTCGATTGCTATAACTCTCATGCACTGGGGTTGAAAAACATTTACGTCGATTGCATTCACGAGAAAACTTTTAGAGAACTATTCGGCAGCAAATATTTCTTAGGGATTTTTTATCCGGGATTTTTTGTGGGGATATTTTGTCCAAAAAATTTGTGGTGATTATTTGTCCATAATTTTTGTGGAGATTTTTTGTGGGGATTTTTGGTCTGGGAATTTTTTGTCCAGGTATAATTTGTGGGGATTTTTGGTCCAGGATTATTTGTCCAGGGAATATTTGTCCTAGCTTTATATTACAAGTGCTGTGAAAAATAGGACACTTAGTGCACAATTCCGTGAAATTATACAAAATGTTTTCAAATGTACGCAAGAGAAAGCTAAAGGAAATTTTACTGTGAAAGAGGTAACAAATAGAAAACCAAAAAACCTTTGATACCCGATTTATCTGACAACGTCGCGTAACCAAAGTTTTCGATCGATCTGACCTTGGCAATTTCAGATATTGCTGTTGACTTGTACTTTTATGAAAATCGTTCAAAATTTAAAGATTACTACATTTTATTTTAGGGATACACTGTCATCACGCACAACACATTTAAAAGACGGATTAAACCGTCTTTTTTGCTTAGTACCTTACGAAGTGATAACTCAAGAAATATGGAACTACGTCATGCCTCACTGGATGGAGGCTATCGTTAACGACGTACCCGAAAAAGAACTATTCGAACTACGTATAATCTTAAACAAAATTCTTGATACGGATATGAGTCCACTAGGTTTTAATTCGAAAAAAATGTATCAGTTTGTTTCGTTCAGATTTCAGAAAACCAGTGCCAAAGTACAGCAACAAGCATTACAGTGGTTACAGGTAAGGCTTAAACAATTTTTTAAAATTTTTGCAAAATGTAACCCCGGGCCTGATTCTATTCATTTCGACAGTCGTAATTTCATTTCGACACCGCCATGACAGCCGCAGAGTATAGCGATTCTTATTCATTTCGATATTAGTTACAACTGGGGACATTAACCTTATCATGTTGACACTGCTCAGAATTTGGGTTGGCGCTCCGGTTTATTGGAATTTGTTGATAGTCTGGGAAAATTATTGAAAAAATGCCATTTTTGGGAAAAATTATTTACCAGCTATTTTATTGCTAAAATCGATTCTTAAGATTGCATATATTAGTAATATGGGATATGACAAGTCCGCAGAAAGTGTGCTATTTTATTTATAAACAAATTAGCACTCCTAAATCTTCTTTTTTTTTTTAATTAGTGCTCTGTAACTCCTAAGATTTTTCCTTTTAGCCAAAAACACTCAAATAAAAATTCACCGTAATTTAGTTCTGCACAAAGTTATTTTTTTCCGATTTCCTTCAACAAAAATTTTACTCAGAAAATCCGAGTTTTCCCAAAAAATCTGCAATTTTCAATTACAATTTTAGGGAAGTACCTAATTATTTATCAATAATTAAATATTTGATGATATATGAAAGATTTATTACAGTAGATTCTACAGAGGGGCTAAATTATGGAATAAATTAATTTCTTTAAAACGGACGATTTTGGAGCAAAAGCCCGAAAGAGGTCGATTTTTATTTTTAAATTACAATTTTTTGGCATATATTTCATACTAGTGACGTCATCCATCTGAGCGTGATGACGTAATCGATAATTTTGTTAATAGGAATAGGGGTCGTGTGGTAGGTCATTTGAAACGGCGTTCAATTCTCTATTCAGTAATATAAACATTAATATCATTAGGTATTTATACAGGGTTGTCAAAAAATAATTTTTGAATTAAATTAATTGGCGCAAAAAGAAGAATGTATGTAATTTATTTAACTCAAAATACATTGTACTGCTGTCAGAAAATAGAAAAAAAGGTTTATTTCACAAATAAACATTTCTTTTCGCTTAAATTAAATCACAAACAGCCTCCCTCCTACCTATTGGCAGTTTGAACATTTAATTTAAGCTAAAAGCAATGTTTATTTGCAAAATAAACATTTTTTCCTATTTTCTGACAGCAATAGAATGTATTTTGAGTTAAATAAATTACATGCATTCTTCTCCTTGCGTCAATTAATTTAATTCAAAAAAATTTTTGGCCTCCCTGTATAAATAATGATATTAATGTTTATAATACTGAATAGAGAATTGAACGCTTTTATAAATGAGCTACAACACGAACCCCTAGTCCTATTTAAAAAAATAATCGATTACGTCATCACGCTCGGATGGATGGCGTCACTAGTTTGAAATATATGCCAAAAAAATTTAATTTAAAAATAAAAATCGACCTGTTTCGGGATTTTTCTCTAAAATGGTCCATTTTAGAGAAAGTGAATTTATTCCATAATTTAGCCCCTCTCTGTATATCAGGAGACCGGCGACAATCTAACCAATAGTTTAGCAATAATTAAAATGTTAATTAAAAAATTTCGGTCGAAATAATAACCAGAAAGATTATGATACACCAGAATAACTATGATTTTCGTATAAAAAAGCACTATACCTATTCAACGTACCTTACAGGATTGAAATTGGACCATTTGAGCGGTCTCAGGAATGTTATAAAGAAACAATTTTTTGGCTTATAAACAAATAGAACCCCTCAGAAAATATTAGATTAAATTAAATTAAGTTAACGCTGTTGAAAAGGGCACGGCACGGCTTCTGTGCCCCTTTCGAAGAAAAAAAATTGAATTGCAAGGAGTGATTCCAGGTATAACCGGTCAAATTTGACCGGCATTTGCGACAGAGTTATAAACAACTGGATTTTAATCTTTGAACCATTAGATACCTTTTAATTCCGGTCCTCTTTGTACATACAAATTTTCATATCTTCAAGACACTCATAACAAAAAAGATTTATGTCACTGTCACCAAATTATTTAATTATTGATAAATAATTCTCTCAAATTGTAGTTGAAAATTAAAGATTTTGTTTGGAAACCCGAATTTTCGTTTGGTATGGACTACTGTTCTACTAATAACCATATATTTAGCTCCTATAATAGTAAAGTTCAAACTATAACTTTGGGTTTCATGTTGCCTAATTTTTTAATAGAGGAAAATACAATACATATAGTTCCTAATTTGGATCAAACTGCAGATAATTCTAATGCAAATATTTTACCACAAATATCAAAACAAAATAAAAACACAAATAATCAACAATCAACGTAAAAATTCTGGTTAACATTAAAATGTTTTTAAAAGTTTATAAAATCCTTAAAATCAGCTGTAGACGTGACACAGGGTGACAAACAAAATTTCGACCAATCACGTGCCGAATTTCATACAATTTTCGATACAAGAACTTGCATAGTGTCATACAGTCATACAGGGCACAAATGTACGTACAAGAAACGATACAAGAAAATGTATACAGCTTCTGATATCAGAAACGATATTAGAAATGATACAAGAAAATGCATAGTGTCATACAGCCTTTAAGATTTGATTTCAGCATGTCCAGCAATAAAATAGCCGGTAATTAATTTTCCTTGTTTTTTACTAATTTTCCCAGATTATTACCTTACATCTTTCATTGAGATGATGATTCATGTTGTGGACATTCTCAATTATTATATTTCTAATTTAATACTATTCTATCTAATTCCTCAAAACAAGCAAATTTCAATTAAACCCAGCCATATTAATATCTTTTGCTTTAGTTTTCCTTGCAAGAAATAAACAAAACACATCTAAACTAAACCTAATCTTTTCTAACCTATGGCTTTTGGCCATTCATTCATCTCCGTGTCAAATAATTTCAACATCGAAATTATAATAGCGACCACTTTTTTGGAGTCGCTATTAATTTCGATAGTCGCTATTTTGTGACGTCATTTCGTTAGTTCAACGAAAATCCACAAGGCTCGCACAGTCGCATTTCGACGTCGCCATATTGAAAGCGACTTGTTTAGTGTCGAAATTTGATTTAGAATCAGGGCTCCCGTAACAACTGTATACCAAACTTTCCCCATAAGACTCCACGAAAAACGACTTCTTCTTTTTCTTCTTTTGGTATTTATAACTAGGTGAAAGGAGACATATGAGTATCAGGGATATGAAGAACCTGGCCACCAATAGAAGCGCTTGGAAGAAATGGATAAAAGGCGGAATCCGATATCCGACGCCCTGAAGGGCACTAAGGATTATGAGAATGAAGAAGATATTTATAACCAAGCAGAAGAACAACAAGGTTTTATTTCGAGAAGGTCATGCACTGACGCTATATTTATAATGAGGCAAGTTCAAGAGAAATCGTTAGAATACAACAAACCGGCATATTTATGTTTCGTGGACCTTAGAAAGCTTTTGACAGGGTCAAATTAAACTACGTTATCTATTTGTTATACTCAAGGGAGGTACCTCTAGGAATAATTAAAACGATCGAAAACATCTACGAGAACAACACAATAAAAGTAAAAGTAGAAGATGAACTAACTGACCCAATTGGAACCAGCAATGGGATAAGCCAAGGGGATTCCTTGAGTCCTTTATTGTTCAACCCGATCATGGATGAAATAATAAAAAAAGTAAGAACTAAAAAAATGATACCAAATGAGAGAAAAACAACTTAAAATAATCTGCTATGCAGGCGACGCAATACTAATATCTCAAAGTGAACACGATTGACAACGTATGCAGCACCAATTTAACATAACCGACAGAAAATGTAACATGTTAATCTCCACAAACAAGACGCAATGCATGGTTATAATAGAAAATCCAATAAGATGTAAATTGGAGCTGGAGGGTCAGATAATAGAACAAGTAATGGAGTTTAAATGTCTAGGCATCACAATATCTAACTACGGAAGGCTCGAAACTAAAGTGGAAGATCAAGTGAATAGAGCAAACAGAGCCGCAGGTTGCCTGAATGATACAATATGGAGAGATAAATATATCGAAAAGGAAATGAAAGGCAGAATTTACAAAACAGTCATCAGACCAATAATGACATACGCGGCAGAAACACGACCCTACACAGAGAGGACAAAAAGCTCGAAACAGCGGAGATTAAAACCCTCCGAAAAATCGATGGTAAGACTCTATGGGACAGAGCTAGAAGTACAGATATACGACGGAGATGCAAGGTGGACAACATTAATAACTGGGTAATCAACAGAAGAATAGAATAGAATGACCACATAAGCCGAATGTCAACAAATAGAGTAGTAAGGACAGCGAGAGACGGTTCCCCGATAGGAAGACGATCAGTGGGAAGACCACGAAAACGATGGAACGGCGACTTACTAGAGGCACATTGAATGAACAGACAGAGTTATGTCTATACAAAAGAAGAAGAAGAAGAAGAAGAAGAAGAAGAAGAAGAAGAAGAAGAAGAAGAAGAATAAGAAGAAGAAGAAGAAATTTATAACCCTGGATGGGTCTTTGCCAGTCTTGCTACGTCCTTCCATTCAGACTTCCCTTGTACCCTTCTCCTCCATTGTCTTAAATTCATAGATTTCAGGTTGTCTTCCACGTCATCCAACCATCTTGTTTTGGGTCTTTCTTTCTCGTCTTCCTATCGGCTTCTGTCTTAATATTTTCTTTGTTGTTTTTGTATATTTTGGTATCTGGTCATGGCACAACCATGGCAGTCTTTGATTTTTCACAAATCTTACAATATCATACCTTCATTTAATTTATTAATTTCGTTGTTTCCCCTGATCCTCCATGTGTTGTCTTTCACTTGCACCGGACCGTATACTTTTCTCTGTATCTTTCTCTCGCATATCTTGAGTTGGGCTTCTTCTTTTGTTGTCATTACTCAGGTTTCAGAACCATAGGTTACTAGGGGTCTAATTAATATTCTGTAGATAGTGATTTTGTTTCTTTTGTCTAATAATTTCGATGTCATCAATCTTTTATTAGCATAGTATGTACGATTCCTACTGGAAATGCGTGCATTAATTTCACTACTTACGGAATTCTTCCGATTGATTTTTGTGTTCAGATACGTGAACTAGGAACCCAAACTGAAGGAATCCAAACGTTCGATGGTGTAGTTGTCTATTGCGATATTATTTCCATTGTAAGGTGTTCTTTTGACAGTAATGTTCTTCGTTTTTGTTTCGTTTATTAAAGCCCTCATTTTCTTACTTCAGGATTAATTTCCTTGAACGTTTCCATTAATCGTTGCATGCTCCTACTAATGATAGCTACATCGTCTGCATATGCATTAATTTGTACTGTTTTAGTATTTATGTGACCGGTCACATTGGTTTTTCTGATGACTGTCTTAAGAACTAGGTTGAACAGTATGGTTGATAGTGCGTCTACCTGATTCACTCCCATATTGATGTCAAATAGGGGAGTCAGTTTACTTTCTTATACAGGGTGATTGATTAGTAGGGTAAAGCTCAATAGCTCCGCTATAGTAATAGATAGCAATACAAGTTAATAACAAAAATTTTAGTCACCTTTGAGCTTCATATTACAAAATTATTTAGAATGTTACAGGGTGTTCGATAACACAGTGGCAGACCTAACTTATGTTCTTTTTAAATGGAACACCCTATATTTTATTTTATATTCGAAATCCTGTTAACTTCTCCATCACAAAAATATAAAGTTTTGTAATGTTATACAGGGTATTTACAAAGTTATAACCAATTTTGTATGAAAATCGTAACAAGTTCAACTCCCTGTATAAACAAAAATAAGCACAACAGCAATGGTTTATTAATGCCATATTTTTTATTTATTGTCAAAATTTTTAAGAATTGTTGATATTGCTAATTTTCTTTATATCAAATACAGGGTGAGTCAAAACGCAAGTACATTATTTCCTCAGCAATGTTAAATGGAACACTCTGTATTTTATATCATTATTAAAAATTAACATTAACGTACTTTAATTTTTATATAACATTCCCTATGCCCAAATTTATTAGTTTTCGAGATATTTTCATTTTTCAGAGCAAATTATTTTATGTGTTTAAATTTATCTAAATTTTAAGTAAGCCATGACTGAATTGACAATTGAAGATTACCGATTATCAATCCGGTAATCAATGTAACACTGTAGCAAATAAAGAAATAAAAATAATTTATTAGTAATACATTTTACAAACAAAAACACAACCACTACATGCAACATTTTTGAAACAATTAAAAACTATCTTTTTATGTAAATGCAACAAATAAACAAAGAAAATTAGTAATAAATTTTACAAAAAAAACACACAAACACAAAATACAATATTTTGTGAAGACAATTAAACACTACTTTTGAATGTAAATGTAACAATGTAACAAATAAAGAACGAAACATAATTTATCAGTAATACATTTTGCAAAAAAACATGTTTGAAAAAATTAGAAGCTACTTTTAATAAAATATTTTTAACATTTAATTACATAAGGTGTTCAAAATTATCTCCTAACAAATTTATGTACGCCTAAAAACGATCATTGAATGAGCTACTTACTCTACGGAGCATTTGTAAATTAACACATCGAAATACACTTTGTATTCTATTTTTAATCTCATCCCTTGTTGTTGGAGGTATTTTATAAACTTCATTATTAACGTAACCCCAAAAAAATCAGTCCAGTTTATTAAATTCTGGTGATTTGGGTTGCCACGCTACTGGTCCATTGAAAAATGAAAATATCTCGAAAACTAATAAATTTAGACATAGGGAATGTTATCTAAAAATTAAAGTACGGTAATGGTGCTTTTCAATAGTGCTATAAAATACAGGGCGTTCCATTTAAAATTAATGAGAAAATAATGTACTTGCGTTTTGACTCACCCTGTATTTGATATAAAGAAAATTAGCAATATCGATCATTCTTGAAAATTTTGACAATACGTTAAAAAATATGGCATTAATAAACCATTGTTGTTTTGCTTATTTTTATTTATACAGGGAGTTGAACTTGTTACGATTTTCATATAAAATTGGTTATAACTTTGTAAATACCCTGTATAACATAACAAATCTTTATATTTTTGTGATGGAGAAGTTAACAGGATTTCTAATGTAAAATAAAATATAGGGTGTTCCATTTGAAAAAACATAAGTTTGGTCTGCCACTGTGTTATCGAACACCCTGTAACATTCTAACTAATTTTGTAATATGAAGCTCAAAGGTGGCTAAAATTTTTGTTATTAACTTTTATTGCTATCTATTACTATAGCGGAGCTATTGAGCTTTACCCTACTAATCAATCACCATGTATATTGGTTGTATAAGGCTAACTGCCCATTCCTCCGATATTTGCTACTTGGTTCATATTAATGTTATTGGATAATGAATTCTTCTCCAGTTCTGATCCACCATGTTTTAGTGATTCTGCCGAAATTTCGTCCGTCCCTGACGCTTAATTTTTTTAGTTTCTTTATTATTTGACTTACTTCTTCATAACTCATATTTTCAATGTGCTGCTCCGCCCTATAATATATTGTTTTGTTCATTTTCATTGTCTGCGTTTAGGTTTTCTTTGATGTATTCTTTCCATCTCCTTAAAATTTCTTGCTTCTCTGTTAGTAGTTCTCTATCCTTGCCTTTGTATATCGTCAATTTTTGTCTAAATGACTGTGTGATTTATTTTATTTTTTATAGAATTTTCTGCTTTCGTGTATGTTATTAACTTCTAGGATTTCTTGTACTTGTTTTTTCAAAGTTTCTTTGTTTTTCTTTTGTATATTCTAGTCGCTTTTCGTTATGAATTTTCCTGCTGTTTCTTGTGTTTCTTTGAAGTTGATTAAGCCTAGCTTGCCTTTTTTCTCTACTGCAGTTCTGCATTCATCATCATACCATTCTTCATTTCTTTGTCTTTCGGCTTTTGTGACAGTTCCCTCTGCAGATTATCTTATTATTATTCTTAAAATTGCCTCCATTCCTCCTCTACAGCATCTTCCTCTGTACTCTAGATAAAAGTCGTCAACTTTCTTATTGGGGTTTTAATGATTTCTCCTAACTAAGCAGGTCAGATATACAAAAGATACCAAGAGACAATTTCCATAATTCACTCCCATTCCCTAACATTTTACCCCCTGATCTATTAGATTCTCGACTTTTGGCCCCTATAACATTTCTTTTATTTGAACGCATTTGCATTTGAACATGCAGTTTTCTGCATGTAAGCGATCCTAAGTCTACGTCGCAGGCTTGGATTGCTTCGTTTTTCCAACCTGCCTAGATACCTTTACATCCAATTGCAAAAAACTAACACGAAAGAGTTGGTAATATAGCTTCCAGTTCGGACTGTTGAATCCCTCCTCGAAGGCATTGACAATCCGGAGATCACGGATCCATAGTCCTTCATCAGCGGCCAGCTTAGAGCCCAGGATTGCAAAAAGACTCCACGTGAGTCTTTTATTTTGTTTACCAAGAAGGGATAGTGTCAGCTTTAGGTCCCCACTTTTGATCCCTACAACGTACTGATCTCCACACGTATGTATTTAAGAAGTTCTTCAGCCTTAACAGCTTTTCACTGAGTTTTTTAAGAATCTCTCCCTTCAATCCTAACCCCCGGAGGGAGTGTAGTGGTCGACGTGATGTCGTGTATTGTCCGTCTCCAAAGATCGTCTCTGGTCATTTATTTTAACTCATGCATAGGTCTTTTGCATATTCCCGTAATCTGATCAATCCATCTTGTTGGGGATCTTCCTCGTGATCTTCGGCCTTCCACCTTTCCTTGTATAATGAGTCTTTCCATGTTTTCTGTGTTTTCCCTCATAACATGTCCAAATTATTTTATTTGTTGGAGATGGATTTTACTGGAGAGTCGTTGGCTAACTTTTAGCTCTCTTAAAATTGAATTATTTGTTCTATGGTTGGTCCAAGGAATTCGTAGCATTTGTCTCCAACAGAACATTTCAGTGGCGTCTATCTTTCTTCTTTCCGAATTTCTCAGGGTCCAAGATTCACATCCGTAGGTCAGTATTGGGAATATTAAGCAGTTGATCAACCTCATCTTTAACGCTCTTGAAATTTGACAGTCGTTCCATATTGTGCATCGCAATATCACAACCTTTCTGCTGGTACAGCTCCGCTTGTGAAAATCCAATGATAAGCCGGTTCAGGATAATTTCATATACGCCTTAACTTCGTACTGGCGGTCGCTGCTGCCCTCCATCAGGAACGTTTATCGATCTTCCGGTCGAAGTTTGAGGAAATTAGGAGTGTGTGAATGGTAAGAGGCGCAAGTTACGCAGTTTGTGTGTAGGGTGCGCGACATGTATATGCCACACACACCCCCCGAGCAAAATGGACCCCATCCACTCAAACACGGTCAAAAGGACTCATCCAACACTCGGGGTGTGGATTTTAGGTAAATAGGTAGGTAAAGGACGAGATGGAATTTTAAGTAGGGACAACGGTCAGTTGCTCCTGCAGTCGCTTTTTACGACAAGGAGGAGATCCTGTGAGTGTATTCTTCTTAGTGGCCCGCATCCCACACGGGGTATTTTTTAAGAATATCCTGTATAATATTAAAAGAAGCATCCTCAGCACACATCAACCCAAAGTACCCATTCATAATTAAGTTTATCTGTTATATTAGACCAATTTCGTAATTTCCACCACTATAATAATTTGGGGATAAAGTTGCAGATTTGATCTTATTGTAATTATCTCGTTAGGATTAGTTCTGGTAGGCGCAGTTTGCTAAGCCGCAATCTCATATTAGTTCTCCCTTGAGCAGGTAGTATAAGGTTTCCATAGTATGATGACATTCCCTGTCATCACCCCCTCACTCCGGTTCCTCAGCCTCTTCCACCAAGTGTCTCAGTGTTTTCTGTAAGAGTACTCATTTCATCTTTCATCCCCTAATCTTCGTTTCTTTTTCGATTTTGTAGAGGCTTTAACTATTCCTTAGTCTGTTGGTTTTTGGAAGAGGTTTTAGTTTTTGGTTCTTAATTCATTTCTTAGTTTTTTTATTTTTCTTAGTTTGGTCCACTTAGTTCCATGACCATGGGAGAAAGAATAAGAAGCTGTACCTACAGAGCTCACGATGTAGGTATGGGATGTAATATGAAGGAACTTGAGATTTGGTGCCTTCGGTAGACCATTTATGACATTTTTTTAAACACCGCTATGCAGTCTTGGGTACAATGCAGAAACGTACCTATGCCTTTACCTAGCGTGTTTATTTTCTTGGTTATCTGCCCACCTTAAGCACCAACTCCAGATTAAGGCAGATCAGCAGAATGCATGGCCGTATTTCTATGAAAATTTAACTATGTCGACGACACTCTTCCCACACCAAATTTCATGTCTTCTTCTTCCTTCTTGTATGTAGGCTTTAAAATCTGTTTCTTCTTCAATATTAGCCTCCTAAATTATTTAAGTTATCGCACAATCTTTTTCTTGTTCTGCTTATACTTCTTCGTCCATTTGGTGACTTATCTCGTGCTATTCGTACTATCCTATCCTCTGCCATTCTACTAAAGTGTTCGTTTCACTCCTGTTCCGTTTTGTCACCCATCCATTTGTGTCTTCTACATTGCATGATCTTCTTATGTTTTCGCTTCTCTCCCTATCCAACAGACTTTTCCCTGATTTTTGTCGGAGTATTTTCATCTCTGTTGTTTCTAATAGTCGTCTCGTTTTAGATGTGTCAGGTCTTGTCTCCACCGTGTATGTCAATATAGGTCTAATTGCTGCTATATAGATTATTGCTTTTGTGTCTTGTCTTAGGTGTTTGTTCTTCCAGATTGTGTCATTAAGGGACCCCGCCGCTTTACTTGCTTTTAAGCTTTGTTGTCGTACTTCTTCTTCAACATCTCCGTAACTGGTTATATCTATTCCCAGATATCTAAACCTTGTTTCCTGCTTTATTATTTTCCCATCAATTTCGATTTTACATCGTAGTGGGTATTTAGATGTTGTCATACATTTGGATTTCTCTGCTGATATTATCATATTGTATTTCTTGTCTGTTGTATTGAAGATGTGTGTTAATCTTTGGAGATCGTCTTCTGTCTCGGCGATAATTGCGGCGTCGTCTGCATAACATAATATTTGGATTTCTTTGTTCCCCATTCTGTAACCATGACCTTTACGTACTGCTTCTATTATTTCGTCCATTATTATATTAAAGAGCAGATGGCTTAATGAGTCACCTTGTCTGACACCTTGTCTGACTGATTCATGTCAAAGATGTCAAATAGGAATGGTCGAGTGGTCTCTTATTCAAACGTTTTTCGATCCTTTATCCACAATTTTGATAGTCATGGCATCTTTTTCAGATGCTTTATTAATTTTGGTGCTTATTATACAGGGTGTCCAGAAACTCTACCGACAAACGAAGACAGGAGATTCCTCAGATAATTTTAAGACAATTTAACCCAATTCACCTAGTCCGAAAATGCTTCTTAAGGGAGCTAGAGCTCCTTGAAGATGGCGCCATGAAATTAGTTTTTCTTAAATACCTCCAGAACGCTTCTATTTAGAAAAACGAAAATTGGTATGCTTATTTACTTTTCAGAGATGAATCGATTCCATCCATTGCAAATTTCTAGTACCGGTCATAGGCGTCCGCTTTGGGTAGAGCAACGGGTATTTTATCGCATAACTTTTTTGTCCTTAACTTTTATGCATTCTTGACACCGGATTATTAAATTGTGCGGTATTCTAGTAGTAAAAGGTACTCTTGTTTTAAGTCGGTAGGACACACCGTTTTCTAGAAAAATCGATTTGAAAGTTTTTCGTTTTTGGAATTTGAAAAAAAATTGAAAGAACTTTTCTACAAAAAACGAAGTATTTTACCAACATAAAGTAAGAGTAACTTTTAGTACTCGAATACCTCATAATTTAATAATCTAGTGTCAAGAATGCTCAAAAATTCAAGACAAAAAAGTTATGCTATAAAATAACTGTTGACCTACCCAAAACGGACGCCTATGGCCAGTACTAGAAATTCGCAATTAATGAAATCGATTTATCTCTGGAATATAAATAAATGTACCAGTTTTCGTCTTTCTAAACAGTTTTTTTTTAAATTTTTTTTTTATTTAAAAAGCGAAAAATTTTTTAAATCGATTTTTCTAGAAAACGGTGTGTCCTACCGATTTAAAACAAGAGTATCTTTTAGTACTAGAATACTTCAAAATTTCATAATCCAGTGTCAGAAATGCATAAAAGTTAAAGATAAAAAAGTTATGCGATAAAATAACCGTTGCCCTACCCAAAACGGACGCCTATGATCGGTACTAGAAATATACAATGAATGGATTAGATTTATATCTTGTAGATAAATACGCATACCAATTTTTGTTTTTCTAAATTGAAGCGTTCTGGAGGTATTTAAGAAAAACTAATTACAAGACGCCATCGTCAAAGAGCTCTAGCTCCCTTAGGAAGCATTTTCGGACTAAGTGAATTGGGTTAAATTATTTTAAAATTATCTGAAGAATCTCCTGTCTTCGTTTGTCGGTAGAGTTTCTGGACACCCTGTATTTTGTAAAATTCTGTATATGTACCGGGTGTCCCAATAAGAATGGCTCTCGGCCATATCTCAGGAACCGTTTATAGTAGAGCTTTGAAATAAAAAATTTTATAACAAAAGTTGCCTCAGGAAAAGCCTGGAAATTATTTCATAATTGTGGGTCCACCGCTAGAGGGCGTAATTGAATATCAAAAATAAAAAAATCTAAATTTTACAAAATTTTCCTAATGAAGGGGCACTGAAAATCCAATTATTGTATTCTTCATCAAATTCTGCGCATATTTGATTTAACAAGTTTAACTCTACCTTTGCAAATAAGAGGTGGGGGCGAGTGGGAACCTTGTTATGAAAAAATGGCTGTAAGTCCGGTTCTGCTAAATCAAATTTTGAAAACTGGGTCTTGTTGAAGACAGATCTTTTTGTTCAATGTAAGCGTGATAATTTTGAACCATCCTAATAAGTAATAAGAAAGCTGGGAGGCGTTATTTAATTTTTTTCAGAAATCTAGTTTTCTTTGGAAAATATTAAATACAAGTATGCATTTTTAATCATACTTTATAAAATTAGATTAAATTAGCAATAGAATAGCGAAAACCGCATGTTGATACCTTTTTCCTATCTCAAGATATCTCGAGAAACGTGTAAATTTTATACATAACTGTTACTATCACCGGTAAACTAAGTTAATGAAAAGTAGTGTGCTGTGGAAAAAAACAAAATAACATTTTCCAGATGTCAACGTATAAAAATATAATTAATTAAAACAACAATATAAAGAGAAACAATACTATTAAAATTAAATATAACACAGAACAAAAAGAACTACTTAGTGACGACCTAAATATTCAAGTTGTTGCCCATCATACACTACTCTAGAATACATTATCCAGAGAATACTAAACGCCATTCAAAGCATATCGAGAGCAGAAATTGAGACTGCTGTTCAATCTACTCTTGAAAGAGTAAATGTTTGCAACGAAAATGATGGGCAAAAATTTGAACGTTTATGTCATCACTAAATAGTTGTTTTTATTTCTTTGTAATAGGGCTTTTCAACGCTTCTCATTTGTTTCGAGCCTCTGTCATATGCCGTATAATCCGTGTATAATATTAATATACGAGATATGAACGAGGCTCGAAACAAATGAGAAGCGTTGAAAAGACCTAATATACGTTGACAGCTGGAAAATGTTTCTTTGTTGTTTCCATTGCACACTACTTTTAATGAATTTCATTTACCGGTGACAGTAACAGTTATGTTTTTAAATTTACACGTTTTGTAAGATATCTCGAGATAGAAAAAAGGTATTAACATGCGGTGTTCGCTATTCTGTTGCTAATTTTGTCTAATTTTGTAATATGGTATTAAAAATGCATGTTTGTATTTAATATTTTCCAAGGAACACTAGATTTCTGAAAAAAATTAAATAACGCCTTCTAGCTGGCATATTACTCAGTAAGTTGGTTCGAAATCATAACTTTTACATTGACGAAAAAGATCTGTCTTCAACAAGACCAAGTTTGCAAAATTTGATTAAGCAGAATCGGACTCACAGCTAGTTTTTCATAACAAGGTTCCCACTCACCCCCACCTCTTATTTTCAAAGGTAGACCTAAACTTGTCAAATCAAATATGCGTAGAATTTTATGAAGAATACGACGATCGGATTTCCAGTGCCCCTTCATTAGGAAAATTTTGTAAAATTTAGATTTTTTAATTTTTTATATTCAATTACGCCCTCTAGCGGTGGTCCCACTATTATGAAAATAATTTCCAGGCTTTTCCTGAGGCAACTTTTGTTATAAAATTTTTTATTTCAAAGTTCTAGTATAAACGGTTCCTGAGATATGGCCGAGAGCCATTCTTATTGGGACACCCGGTACTATTTGTGTAAATACACAAATAATTATATTAATAACAATTTTTAAAGGTAAATGTTGATTGCTTCTTTTTTACAGACGCTGACTTTGCTGGAAATCATAATACCTTTAGATTTACTCTTTCACATATTCGGGGAAGGTGTGTCAAACATGAAAGAAGGTATAGTAGAAAGTGATGGTGAACCCATCACATTGCACGATCTCGAAATACCTAGTAAAGCAGAACGAGAACAGAAAAGGGGATCAATTTGTAAGTTATGAAATTTTGAGTCAGTCTCTCACACAACGCTACTTTTGATAGTGTAATTTTTGTTATTTCCAACTAAAATAAATCTATGTAGCGTTGCTAGAGAATGGCTCAGTTGCTAGAGTAGAAAGTGTAAAGAGTTGCCACGAAATACGTAGATCTATGTAGCTGATTAGTTTAGTTTATGGAACAAAAATCTTTTAGACAGCTTCAAAAATTCTATGTCGATCTTTTTTTTATTGAGATGTACCACATCAACCAAAATAGTTTCTTAGTGGGTATACACTTTGTAGTGGCTTCTAAGCTATACTGCTATACATTTGTTGTTTACAAAACACAAAATAAATCAATATACAATGCAATATAGTATACAATAATCTTTACAAATTGAGTTGGCTTCATAAGATACTACTTATTTTACACTTATACGAATCTGTATAAAGCGATCGTCTTTAGAAAATTAATGAGTCTATCGTCACTTGATGATTTGACACAGACACAGCGTTTGACAGAGTTCAACATGGTAAACTCATACATGCATTGAAACACATACACCTAGATCCCAAGGATATTAATTTAATAAAAAATCTATACTACAATCAAACAGCGGTCGTACGGGTGGAAGATAGTGAGTCAAACCAAGTAGAAATTTAAAGAGGATTCAGACAGGGATCCGTGCTGTCGCCACAATTATTTAATGTGTATTCCTAACTAATATTTCAGGAGGCATTATGGGAAAGAACTGAAGGTGTAAGGATTGGAGCGAGCATCATTAATATCATAAGATTTACAGAGGACATAAATCACGACAGAGAATATAGACGATTTACAAATTCTCCTAGAAATCATTAACAAAGAAAGCAAAAAGATGGGACTTACAATGAAGATAGATAAAACCAAATACATGGTGATCTCGAAAAACCCTGTTGACACATACATCTGGAGGGTAGAGGGTTAGAGAAGGTTAGAGAGGGTCGATGAGTATAAATACCTCGGACCAATTATAAACTCACAGTAAGATCAAGATGAGGAGATGAAGGTCAGAATAAAAATAACTCGAAAAGGATTTATAAAATACAAGTCAATGTTTACAAATAAGAGTATGGCTATCAGACTGAGGTACGTCGAATGTTGTTTGGTCGCAACTACTACATAGGGTAAGGAAAGGTATGTTGGTGATAACAATGAAAAATACTAATAATATAGGAATTTGACAACTAAGCAAGAAATAAGTTTTGCTTTATTATGTTACTTATTATTTGAAGTAACTGTTTAGAAGTTAATAAAAATGTTAAATAAAAATGAATAATAATGATAGTAAATGTCAAATTGATATACAAACTTATAGGTAAGTTGGTGACATGGTAAGGTATATTGGTGATAGTGGTTAGAAAATTTGGTGAAACAACCGTAATTTAAGGAATTTAACTTACCTTGGCTAAATCACGAATTTAATGCAGCTTTTTTTTTATTGATAATTAGTTTATTGAATGGTTTTATAAAGTTTTATAAAGAAAACAGCAATTATTCCAATAAATATGTAACCGTCTCTCACATTCAATAAGAAATGGCTCCATTGTCGACTGTCTCATAACGCAACGGTCAAAAAAGTCTGTTTACTAAAAGTGGGTGCGCGCATTGCGAAATCGTAATATATTTTTGTTCTGCTTACAAGCTTAACAGCTTACTAGCGCTATGTCATGAATGTGCTTGCATAGGGAACTGTGTGGTAATCTGATTAAAAATTATCACCAAATTACTTGTATCACCAATATACCTTTCCTTACCCTATATGGGGCAGAAGCTTGGACTTTGAAAGGCCAATCCGTAAAAAAATTAGAGGCATTCGAAATGTGGCTATATAGACGTATTCTGAAAATTCCTTGGACTGCAAAAGTCTCAAACGAAGAAGTGTGAAGACGAATTGAACATATCAGAAAGATAATAAACACAATTAAAATAAGAAAAACATCGTATCTGGGCTACATACTTTGGAACGAAAAATACACTCTGTTACACGTCATCATGCAAGGAAGAGTAGAAGGAAGAAAAGGCTTGGGAAGAAAAAGGCAAGCTTGGCTAAGGAATATTAGAGATTGGATTAACCTCAGTGTTAAACAGATATTTCACTTTGCAAAAGATAGGGAAGCGTTTAAAGGAGTGATCGCCAACCTTAGTTAGAAGACGGCACAATAAGAAGAAGATCGTCACTTTTATTGTCCAAGTTCACAAGATAAATTGCTCTCCACTCTCCTGTTTCTCAACCTGGAACAGTGGACAGTCTACCGTGCGAGTAAATAAACCTTGTATATTCACTGTATAATACACAGTATTATTGAATGTTTTAAGATGTACCATCCTGTGAAGTATTTGTATTCCTCTTGTGCATGCTGCTTGAGTCTTTAGGTATGTTCTATTGCTCAACGCTGTTGCGTCCTGGCACTCCTTGTCAAACCATTCGTTTTTTACCGGGTTTGATTTTCCACAGTATGCTTCATATAATATGTTTATCCTTCTTGAGGTTTAATATTCTTTCCCTGATTTTTGTCATTACAAAAAAGTGGTCCCTATAGATGTGTGGACGTCGGTAGGAAAGCTGGAGATGTAGGTCAGAAAAGGCGAATATGGGCCTGATTTTGAATTAGAAATTTTAGTATGTATTTACTTGTAAAATTATTATTTTTTATTTATTTATTTATTAAATAGACGGGATCACCCCATTACAGCATTATAATAAAATTATATTTTTAATCTAATTTATCTTATAGCTACACTTTAAAATACAATACTTAGAAATAATTTTAGAGTTTATTATAAACCATGGTTTTAAATTGATTTAAACTTAAAAAAAAGGATCTATATCACAGTGACTATTTAAAAACCTTAAGGCCCTATCAAATGGATTATTGCAGGCATAATAATTGGTAGCATGAAAGTTTATATGAAAAAGTTCAAAAGATCTTAGTCTATGCCGTGGAATATTGAAGCTTATTTTACTTAAAAGTTCCTGACATTGAATTCAATTATTTAATAATTTATAAGCAAATACAGAATCAAACTGAATTCGTCTGTTATAAAATTTTGTTAGATTTAGGCCCGGTACTTTATGTCTTCGTTAACAGCCGGTTAGTTAACCGGGGTTTAATCGGGACCTCTTTAGGGTCTCTTGCGTTGTAATAAATGCAATTATAATTATTATTATACCTATTTATAATTATAATAATACTTGTAATTGCATTTATTACAACGCAAGATACCCTAAAGAGGTCCCGATTAAACCCCGGTTAACTAACCGGCTGTTAACGGAGACATAAAGTACCGGGCCTTAATCTATCTGAAATTACTTTCTTGTCTATATTTGCAACTGGAATTCTCATTTTGTAACCGCAATACCGAAGAAACGTATTCTGAACTTTCTCAATGGAATTGATATACTGGTCATACATAGGAGACCAGACTAGCGTCCCATATTCTAATTGAGAGCGTACAAGAGAACAATAATACACAACTTTCGTAACATCAATTGGGAACTCACTACAGTTTCTTAATGTAAATCCAAGAAGTTTAAGACTTTCAATGTAATCTGTGAAATACGGTCATTGAAATTAATGCTTTCATTAAAAGTGATGCCCAGGTCTCTAACTTGATTTTTATATCTTAAGTTAACATTATTCATAAGATAGTTCGAGCCATATTGTTTATTCCCCCTAAAAAAACTGATATAATAGCATTTATCGATATTTAATGTAAGATTATTCTGTATACTCCAGTCCCATAACCTGTCAATATCCTTTTGCTTTTGCAATATATGTATGTCAGCTACAGATTGTATACATCTATATAACTTTAAGTCATCTGCAAAAAGTAAAACTGATGATTCAAGATTATCAGAAATATCATTAATAAAGAGATTAAATAGTAATGGTGAACAGTAGCCTCCTTGGGGGACACCTGATAAAACCTCAAATTGTTCAGATAGTAAATTAAATAGTTTCACCCTTTGTTTTCGATCTTTTAAAAAACTGGATATTCATTCTATGGCCTCCTTAGTAAATCCTAAATTTAGGAGTTTTCCAAGCAAAATGTCGAAATTGACTCTGTCGAAGGCCTTGGGGAAGTCAGTGTAAACTGAGTCTACTTGTTCCTTCCTCTCCAATGCCTCCAACAGATCCATTTCATACACTGCCAAGTTAGTAATAGTGGATTTCCCAGCTGCAAACCCATGCTGAACTACAGATAATTCATTACATTGCCAATATAGTTGATTGTATACTATTTTATCGAATAACTTTGCTATTGCTGATTGCTTAGAGATACTACGATAATTTTTTACATTATTTTTGTCACCAGCTTTAAAAATAGGTGATACATAGCTTTCTTTCCATCTAGCAGGGGAGAAACATGTGAGCAAAGATAGATTAAACAGTAGATATATTGGTTTGGATATTGTAAATGAACAATGTTTCAAGAAATAATTTAGAATATTTTAATAGTATACAAAGAAATATCTGCACTTGAACATGAGTTAGCTTTGGGCAATCGGCAGTGGATGAATCATATACACTAGCAAAATGTTCGGCAAACAAGTTAGCTATGTTTTGGACATTATCTGCCATTTGGTTATCAAGGTACATGTGATTTGGATCACTGTTTGATTTTTATCATTAATATATCTCAAGAAATGTGCTGGATTATCTTTCAGGTTGTTACCAACAGTTTTGATATAATTAGAGTTGAGTTGAGTCAAAAATTTTGAGTTTCTACTTAAAATCACTATATGCTCTTAGACATTAAGAAATAAGGTATTAAATAGGTGCAATTCAAAGAAGGGAAAAAAGGTAAATGAAAATATATGTCGAAATGGTAAATCTACGGTTGATTGGTTACAGGGCTACGTTTTTGCTAAACATCCTAATTATAACGAAAGAATCTTAAATTTTGTTATGAAATAAGATATTTTCATAGATATTTTGAAGCTGAACTTTTAGACTAAATATGTACAAAAAATAAAAAATACGTTTTAAAATTATCTGTTTTTAAATGTGGAATTCATACTAATTTAACAATGTTGAGTTAACTCATTATCTGACTCATAAAACTTCATAAAACTCCTAAAACTAAAAATTCTGAATAATACAGCAAAATTGGTAATATTATTTGAGTCTTATATGAAATAAAGATGTATGTACAACTACTTCATTGTTTGGATAAAATTGTTTTAGATTTCTTACAAAAAATTTAATTGTTCTCTCTAGTGCTAGGCAAAAGTCCCCTCCTCCCTTCGTATCTTTTGAACGGTTATAGGTACTTACAATAGTGAAATTTGGAAGGAGGAATTAAACGGATGTAGGCTTCTCACATAGTCATAACAAGTGACATAATAGTGACAGATGACGTCACGGAGCCACTTTGACCGATAATTTTAAGTGGAACCTTATGGCAAGTGATATCTCGTTTGAAGATATTGAAAATACCTATTGAATCATACTAATTTTGTTTGGATTTAAGTTGTTTTTAATGAATAAATTAAATAAATACTAAAATTATAAAAATGTATACATTTTCAATTTTTAATTCATTTATTCTTTTGTGGAGTACTTAGGAAACCTTCTCGTTGGAACTTTACCACGCTGACCAGATGTGACGTGAATTATTTAAAATTCCCTCATCTTAATGTTCGTCCGCGTCGTAAAGTCGCGGAGGTAGTAACCAGAGAGTTTCCATATGTTGTCAATCTAGTGGTATGAGAATGATATTTATTGTCGTTTTCTGTACTACTGGATTGAGAACTTAGTTTGTGACTAAAATTGTAGTTTCGCATTTAATTAATAAAAATTAAAACGTCGGCCTATGGTTATTTGTCACAAAAGTTGACGATTTTGAATTCTTTCGTTGTTTTTACGTCACCATAATTTTGTTACAAATACGCTAGAGCTCGGGAAATATGCACTTAAAAAACCCTAAAATATGCATGCAAATATGCACAAAAAACAGTTGAAATATGCACTTAAATATGCTTTTATGCATTTAATGCATATAAATAAACAACACGGTAATCCTTGTTTTGAAGGTATTTAATTATTTATTTGATGTCAATGGACTGTCGAGGCATTTAAGCTAAATAAAAAAAAATATTTATTTTATGCTAAAGTCATAAAAAGTATTTATTGAAATTTCTATAACCTACATCATTATATTCATTTATTCTTTATATTTATCATCATTCTTTATTATTTATTATTACAATTATTATTAAAACTGTACATTATTAAACGTTTTCTAAATTTTCTACAGAAAAACAGCCGTAGGTATATCTGACTGTGATTGTTTAAGCATACACGGAAAAAATTCTTTCTACTTCACATGAAGTTAAAGAAGCTTACTTAAAATATTGTTTAATTGAGGGTTCCACCTATAAAATTAAATTATCTTCACACTTCCCCATCATAATAATATTTTTTTAATTATTTTGTGATATTCCTCATTTTTCTTTAACGCCGTGCAGAATTTTTGATACATTTTGTTGGTTTCACCAAGGTGTTTAATTATTTCATTTAATGAATTGATAATTTCAATACTTTGGTCTAAAGAAATGTTTCGCTTTTTTAATTTAGTAATTGGCTAAGCAATATTTACAAAATTGGTTTGGATTGGATAGGTATGTGTCAAATTACTTTTTAATAACGGTTTTTTTAAAACATCCACACATTTTTCATAGCACCTGAGTTACGTCTACATCGAAACTACAAATTGACGTCTCTAATTCCTTCAAAATATCGGTTATGAAATTTACAGAATTTGACCATGTTCTCCATCTAGTTATCACAGGTTCAGGTGGTAAAGGCAAATTAGGTAAACGATCTTTATACACCTATACTCGCAGAAGGGCTTTCAAAATTAAGTTTTTATTTTTGATAGAAGGGTATTAATCATTGGAAATTCCATCCTTACAGTTTGTAGCCTCCTGCTACTCTATTTGTAGCAGAAGCGTGCTCTAGACAAGTAATAAATTTGAAAAAATATTTTTAAATGTTGTCCACTTTTGGTCATATGGCGCAGCATCACCTAACAATAACAAAATGTTTTCACTAACAAAATGTGACTGCATTGCATATTGTAGAGTCTGCTTCGTCTCCTTTATTCGTCGCCTTAAAAATTGTAAAAGCCAGAGAAAGGATGTTACCAGAAAGTGGTTCCACGAGAATTTTCAGATTTATTGTTTAGATCTGGGACTTCTCATTTCTCTTTAAAATGCATCTATGCAAAAAAGTCTAAAAATATGCAATTTTAATAAATACATATGCACTTACAAAATTTATCCAAAATATGCAAATATGCACTTAATAACCTCTACAATATGCACTCTACAAATAACCATAGGCAGACGTTTGAATATTTATTAGTTAAATGTGAAACTACACAATTTTAGTATTTATTTAATTTATTCATCGAAATCAACTTAAACCCAAACAAAATTAGTATGATTGAATAGGTATTTTCAATACCTTTCAATCGAGATATCATTTGCCATAAGGTCCCACTTAAAATGATCGGTCAAAGTGGCTCTGAAACGTCATCTGTTACTATAACGTCACCTGTTAGGACTATTTGAGAAGCCTACTTCCGTTTATTCCCTTCCTCCAAGTTTCACTATTATAAGTATAACCGTTTAAAAGATACAAGGGGAGGGAACTTTTGGCTAGCCCTGTATGCTTCTTGATTCACTATACATTCTGCTGGCTTTGTATTGGCCAAATTTAATGTCTCTTATTAATTACAATGTATTTGGTGTTATAGTTTACAGAATGCAATAGTGCTTTATAAGTGGCAACTCTGAAAAGTGAACAAGTTTCACACACTATTTCTCACTCTTGCAGCACCTCTAATTGAAGATGACGATTCAGGAAAGACATCATTTTCAGATGAGGAAAACAGACTCTCCCCTCAAGCAGAGTTCGAAACTGACGCAGAGCACAATCTGTATTGTTGTCTGTTAATGCTAGACATCTTATTGAAGCAAATGGAACTACAAGACACTGACAAACACACTGGCTTGAATTCATCACTTTGTAAAGATGTGTGTTGGCTGTTGAAATGTATGATAACGGCAGCTTGGATAGCGAATCACTCATGCTCATTAAAATCGGAGTGCACGTACTGCGAATCTAGCATCATGTGGCATCAATTATCATTACAAATATTGAAATATCTTTCACCCATTTATCCAGCTTATCCGCCTGACGTAAGTTGTAGCAGAAAGAATGTGTAAGAATTACAGCCTGTTCTAATTTTCCGACATCAAAATAAGTACAGATTTTCCGACCAGCGTCTTCATTTGGTCTGCCCATCGTGTTGGAGATCTTTCTCTTGGCATTCCTTCTAGGTACTACCAATTGCTCTATGGTCTCCTTTCTTCTGGCTATGTGGCCGCAGTAATTTATGTATGCTTGGTTTACTTTTTGTAATAGAGTGTCTTTTATATAAAGCCTTTAGTCCAGGGCGCATGTTTCAAAATAGCAATAATTGCGAAAAACTGTAAAAAACAGGTATTCGCATTTTACGTTTTTCAACCATTTATGCTATACTTAGGAACTTCATATTTCACTCAGAAAAACTTTATGACATAATAAAACAATACTGTAGATTTCATTTATTTCATGATTTTGCAAAATAAATTTTGTAATTGAGCTTTCGCAAAAAAAATTTTTTTTTTAGAATGTTGCAGGACTGAAAATAAAATAGACAGCAAGTTGGATTTTTTTTGTAGAAAAATACTGTACCTTTCATTTGCAATTTCGTCCCTTAGCTTACAACACCGCATAAGTCATTTTTACCAACTTTACAGGAGACGAAAAAAACTACTTTTTGAAACACCGCCTAAGTTAAAAAAAATACCGTTAGTAAACACCGCTTAAGTTATTTTATTATCATTTCTTTCTATATTAATACGCGTAAATGAATAAACATTACTTTATTATATAGCTTACTATTAGCTCTTAATCTTCTATAAAAACTTCTTGGATACTAGACTTTTCAGCAGTAAAACTCACGTACAAACATAATAATCACAGAGCGACTTGTGCGGTGTTGACCATGATACAGGTGTTGACGACTTGCGCGGTGTCACTACTTTTTGAATTACGGCATCTGATTGACTGAAATCTAAATCATGTGACAAATGGTTAGATGCGCAATGAGCAGACCTATCCAACGGTATGTATACATATGTCCAAACCGTTAATTTTCGACTTGAGCGGTGTTGTAAGCTAAGGGGCGATTTGCAAAATTAAAATCGGTTAACTACTACGGCGTCAGGATTTGTCCTGTGCTACGCGCAGGACAACGGTGTTCGATTCACACAAGTTGATTTCCACCAAAAATTTATTCAAAACTTTATCTAATATATTATTTTCTAGCTCTATATTTTGTTGTATTTTAATATTTTAAAATCAAACTAATTTGATTATTGCTTGTGAAATATTGTTTAAACAATTGCATATGTTTAAAAACAATGAACTTTTATTGTCTAAGTTAAAATATATGAACAAAGAAAGTTTTTGCTAAAAAAGTGTTATTTCAAAGGACAGAGTATGTGTTTTTATTTTGCAATAAACAAATTTATTTATTTATCAAAGGTCATTGGAATGCCCAATCAGAGCAAACGTATCCGCTATCCTGCACGTAGCGCCAAAAATTAATGTTTATTTAAAAAATTCTTGACGTCCTGATAGTTAACCGATTTTAATTTTGCAAATTGCAAATGAAAGGTACAGTATTTTTCTACATGCAAAAAAATTCAACTTGCTGTCTGCTTTATTTTCAGACCTGCAACATTTTGAAAAAATAACTTTTTTTGCGAAAGCTGGATTGCAAAATTTATTTTGAAAAATTTATTTAACTGATGTTAATTAAATTTACAGTATTGTTTTACTATATCATAAAGTTTTTCTGGGTGAAATATGAAGGTCCTAAGTGTAGCATAAATGGTTGAAAAAAATGGATAACTCAAATATTATATGAGTTATTTTCAAGCAAATGTATTAATATTTTTACAGATGCGCCCTGGTCTATTCCAGAATTAACAGGTTGGTTCTGTATTCTGTCCAGGACACACGTAAAGTTCCTCTGTAGGCCGACATTTCGAAGGCTTAGATTTTACCTTTATCGATTTTTTGAGAGTCCATGTTTTAGCTGCGTATGTAGCAATGTGAAAAATAAGTACATTGACTAACCTGAGCTTAGTATTCCTTGTTATTATTCAGTCTTTCCATATTTTAATTAATTTAGCTCTTGCGGTTCGGGCCATTGCTAGTTTATGCTTGATTTCTGAGGAGCAATCGCCATTACTGGTAATCAGTAATCCCAAGTATACAAATCTGTCTAATACTTCGAAATTCGCCACTTGGTCTGTCTGCGGTAGATTGTTATTTGCCTGGTCTCCGATTAATATTCTTTTTTCTGGTGTTGATATGAAGTCATCTATTGTGATTTCTCCTAGTAGGGTGTATAATAATAGTGATAATAGGCAGTCCTGTCTAGTTCCGTTCTTTGTTTTGAACGCATTTGAATAAATTCCGTCTGAGTTTTATCATACAGATTTCTTATTAGGTTAAATAGGTGGTTAGGTACTCGCATATTTTCCATTATACTCCAGAGACGATTTCATTTTACTGAATCAGAGAAGCCTTTTTCTAATCTACGAAGCAGAGCAGCATTGGTAAATTGTGTTCTCTCGCTTTTTCTATTATCTGTCTGGTGTTCAATATCTACTTATGCCTTTCTTTTCCTGGTACGAATTCGCAGTTTTTTACGGCTAGCTCTGGAAGTGGAAAGTTCTTAAGCTGTTTATTGATTATATGTAGCAGGATTTTGCTTGCATGAGGAATAAGGACAATGGTTCTATAATTGCTGTATAAGGTTAGTGGTCCTTTTTATGGATAGGGATAAAGGTTGATTCTCGCCAATCATCAGGCCATTCAGCTGTGATCCAAATCATGTTACACATATCCAGTATTACATCTACGCCAATCTCGATCATTTCTTTTAGTCTTCGCTGGTATGACATCGACTTTTGCCATCAGCTGCTTGAGCAAGCAGTCTGCTTGACCACCTGTATAACATGAAGAGAAGTAGGTATCCATATTTCTCAAATGTGGTCTCGAGGTAACGAAGTACTTCGTAACCTGTATAACCTTGTTAATCTTCTTTGAGCATCAGAGACGTAATGCCGAGCTACCTCAAGTCTCTCGGTATTTTTTGCAAGAGTACTCGAATAGTTTTCTAATGTGATTTCTCTCCCGATTTGGTGGGAATTAGTAACTCTTCTTTAGTCTGCAAGTAATTTTGTTAGTTTTTGGGTTTGTCTTAAAGTCTCCTGGTTTCAGTTTTGTTGATTTGTTTAATTTTGTATTAATGAGCATGGGACCGCATAAAGTTCCGTACCTACTGAATGTGTGTTTAAGGCGCAATATGAAAGGAGGTTTTTTTTGGTGCTAGTCTTGGTTCGTATGGGACGGTCAAGTAAGCCTTTAATTTGTGTATTGTTATTCTCTTGGTCCTTTGGTAGTAGACTGTCTGGTCGAAGCTCTATTACCATATTAACATTCCGGAAATTGAAAACTCCTTAAAAGTATTGGTTATAGATTTTAAAGTGTAAAAGATAAAAAAGATCAAGGCAGGTTTTGTTAAGGCAGGATAAAAAAGATTTTAAAGTGTATTTTCAACTTACCTACATTTTGGCATTTGTAACCTAGTATTGTGAAAATATTTGGCAGGATAGTGCAAGTAATTTTTAATATAAAATAATAAAACACAAATAATACTAATTAAGCTGTTTTGTTATTTAGGTCGAAAAGAACAGGCTGTAAGGGTACTTCCGAGCTTGTTAAGTTTGTGAAATTTCAATGGATGTTCGTACCTCAAGAAAAATGTATAAGGATAAAATTTTACATTCAGTTACATTAAAATCAAGTGTGAAATACTCTTAAGACATGCTTTATAGCGTTGAAATAATATGACTATGACAAAAGTAATAGCAACGGCGTTATAAAAGTGGTGCAGTAGGCGGTACTGTAGACTAGTGATGTTTTAAAAGTAACTATTCGTTACAAAGTACTCGTTACTTACGAATACCGAAAGTAACGATTACTATACAGAGAGGTAAATCGTTACTTTGATTACTCTGATTACTTCGTTACTTCGTACCAATCGTATCAGAGCGAGTACCTATTTTGATTTTGAGTATTTTATCTACTCGGTTGATATCGGAGTCGGACCGGTATTCCACGAGTGTTCGGTATCAAGTGCAATTAACTAAAATTTTATCTATGAAGGGCGAACGCTATGAAGAGTTTTACAGGATTACAGGGCGCTGAGAACTAGCTGAAACAGAGGGAGGAGTATCATTTAGCAAAGCATGCACCCAGAAACAGATGTCTATACGATTTGTTCTAGGTAGATAATTCACAGAATGTCACAGATGTTAGTTCTTTTGAAAATAAAAATGTAACACATTAGATTTTAATAATAAATATACACACTATTCTTATCAGGCCTAGAAAAAAATAGCTTAGACTGACCGGAAAATATGTCGAAATGATAATATTTCTAGACTATGATCATCAACTTTAATTTTACATGTAGGTATGGCATTGTTTTTATTAGACCAGGGCATTTAACACTAAAAACACAGGAATAAATATATTTTTAAAAATGAATAACCATTTTCAATTTCGTTGCAAAACGAAAACACAGCCGAACCATATTCTATTCCAATCAGAGAGCGCTGCAAGCACCCCTACCGGTTTCGAAACTTATTAGTCTCTCATCAGGAGGCACATATGCTGCTCTCCCCGATCCAACCAAAATAAACCCCAGCATGCAGTCCCGGATTGCAACGAACGAAATGGCATAGATGCCCTAGCGGCAACTGCTTGCAAAAAGACTAAGTTTTCACTCTAATGGCATATAAAACAACATAATGCTATTCTACATCTCACCAGAATGAAAACAATGGGAACCTTCTCTGGTTACACCTCCGAGGCTTCTACAATTTGCAAGCCATACGGATGCTGAGACTAAGGAAGATGAGGGAATTCTACAATTTACAATTCACGTCCCATCTGCTCAGCGCGGTAAAGTTCCAAGTATGGCTTGCAAATTGTAGAAGCCTCTGAGGTGTAACCAGAGAAGGTTCCCATTGTTTTCATTCTGGTGGGATGTAGAATAGCATTATGTTGTTTTATATGCCATTAGAGTGAAAACTTAGTCTTTTTTTAAATATATTTTTATATACAGGGTGATGATTAGTAGGGTAAAGCTCAATAGATCCGCTATAGTAATAGATAGCAATAAAAGTTAATAACAAAAATTTTAGCCACCTTTGAGCTTCACATTACAAAATTAGTTAGAATGTTACAGGGTGTTCGATAACACAGTGGCAGACTAAACTTATGTTTTTTTAAATGTAACACCCTATATTTTATTTTATATTCGAAATTCTGTTAACTTATCCATCACAAAAATATAAAGGTTTGTTATGTTTTACAGGGTATTTACAAAGTTATAACCAATTTTATATGAAAATCGTAACAAGTTCAACTCCCTGTATAAATAAAAATAAGGAAAACAGCAATGGTTTATTAATGCCATATTTTTTTACGTATTGTCAAAATTTGCAAGAATGATTGATATTACTAATTTTCTTTATATCAAATACAGGGTGAGTCGAAACGCAAGTACATTATTTTCTCAGTAATTTTAAATGGAACACCCTGTATTTTATATCACTATTGAAAAGTACCATTACCGTACTTTACTTTTTAGATTTCATTCTTCATTCTTTCTTCTTAGATTTCATTCAACATTCTCTATGTCTAAATTTATTAGTTTTCGAGATATTTTCATTTTTCAATGGACTTGGGCGTGGCCACCCAAATCACCAGAATTTAATAAACTGGACTGATTTTTTTGGGGTTACGTTAATAATGAAGTTTATAAAATACCTCCAACAACAAGGGATGAGATGAAAAATAGAATACAAAGTGTATTTCGATGTGTTAATTTACAAATGCTTCGTAGAGTAAGTAGCTCATTCAATGATCGTCTTTAGGCGTGCATAAATGTATTAGGAGGTAATTTTGAACACCTTATGTAATTAAGTATTAAAAATATTTTATTAAAAGTAGCTTCTAATTTTTTCAAACATGTTTTTTTTGCAAAATGTATTACTGATAAATTATTTTTCGTTCTTTATTTGTTACATTGTTACATTTACATACAAAAGTAGTGTTTAATTGCTTTCATACAATGTTGTATTTTGTGTTAATGTGTTTTTTTGTAAAATTCATTACTAATTTTCTTTATTTATTTCTTACATTTACATAAAAAGTAGTTTTTAATCGTTTCAAAAATGTTGCATGTTGTGGTTGTGTGTGTTTTTTTGTAAAATGTATTACTAATAAATTATCTTTATTTCTTTATTTGCTACATTGTTACGTCAATGCAACGAAAACTGAAGTGTGCTGTTTCCATCTGAATAATGCCCAAGCCAACAAAAAACTCTCCGTTCACTTTGAAAACAGACTACTCGCTCATAACTCAACACCAAAATATCTTGGAGTGACTCTTGACAGAACCTTAAGTTTTAAGGAACACCTACAAAGAACGGCAGAAAAACTGAAGACGCGAAATAATATAATTCAAAAGCTATGTGGCACCACATGGGGGTCCTCAGCCTCCGTACTCAGATCATCCGCTCTCGGACTCGTATACTCGGCGGCTGAATATGCTTCGCCGGTATGGCTCAATAGCAAACACACGAAGATCATTGACACCCAATTAAACCAGACAATGCGAATGATCTCAGGTACAATTCGACCAACACCGAACTATTGGCTTCCCATTCTGAGTCACGTTCCACCGCCTAAACTAAGAAGAAGTCATTCTCTTCTCAGAGAATATCGAAAAATCGAGGCTAACCATCAGCTACCCATCCACCATGATAAGCTTGATATCGAAATGAAAAGACTGCGCTCCAGATATCCCCCATTGTTAAGGGCCACCTCCCTACATCAGGAACATTTCGACCTCACCAACGCTTGGAGAAGACAATGGGAGAGCGACTCACCACAGGAATCACACCAAATGGCCTGTATCGATCAGAAACCGCCAGGCTTTGAACTGCCCCGCAATACATGGACGGCGCTGAACAGAATAAGGACAGGGACCGGTAGATGTGCTGACAGCTTGCATAGATGGGGAAATGCCCTTACTCCTGAGTGTGATTGTGGTGCGCAACGGCAGACCATCCGCCACATTATTGAGGAATGCCCCCGAAGGCGATACCCTGGAGTTTTCGATGAGTTCCTGAATGCGACCGAAAATGTTTTACAGTATATTAATACATTAGATGTTCGTTTGTGATACTTCATGTAGTGTTTTATATACTTTTTTTAAAATTACGTGTTCCTGTTGTATCTATGCCATACGATAAATAAATAAATACGTCAATTCAGTCATGGCTTACTTAAAATTTAGATAAATTTAGACACGTAAAATAATTTGCTCTGAAAAATGAAAATATCTCGAAAACTAATAAATCTGGACATAGGGAATGTTATATAAAAAAATTAAGTACGGTAATGTTATTTTTCAATAATGATATAAAATACAGGGTGTTCCATTTAATATTACTGAGAAAATAATGTACTTGAGTTTTGACTCACCCTGTATTTGATATAAAGAAAATTAGCAATGTCAATAATTCATGAAAATTGTGACAATAGATAAAAAAATATGGCATTAATAAACCATTGCTATTGTGCTTATTTTTATTTATACAGGGAGTTGAGCTTGTTACGATTTTCATACAAAATTGGTTATAACTTTGTAAATACCCTGTATAACATAACAAACCTTTATATTTTTGTGATGAAGAAGTAAACAGGATTTCTAATATAAAATAAAATATAGGGTATTCCATTTAAAAAAACAAAAGTTTGGTCTGCCACTGTGTTATCGAACAACCTATAGCATTCTAACTAATTTTGTAATGTGAAGCTCAAAGTTGTCTACAATTTTTGTTATTAACTTTTATTACTATCTATTACTATAGCGGATCTATTGAGCTTTACCCCACTAATCAATCACCCTGTATAGAGGTACATAGGGACTTGCAACTTTTTGCACTGTATTTAGGATTAGGATGATGTCTGTAAAAAAGTCTACAATAAAAAATAGGTGGAAATGCATTATTACATTTTAAAGTGTATAAAACGCATACAAAAATGCATAAACATGTTAAAATCAGTATATTAAGGGCCAGAGATTTTCTTATTTCGGGGTATTTGGGGTCACTGAACACGAATTTTCAATCAGGACTTTCGAAGCTCCTGGGTGTCCAGGGTTACTGCTAAGGTACGTCATCTAGAGTTTCGAGGGTTTATTTTTGGCACTTAATTAATGCAAACAGATTACTCGAGATTACTGATATTGTGGAGTAGCAATGACAGAACAATTACATATCATTTAATTTCTATCCATTAAATAGATCGGTGAAGGTCGTTATATCGGATCTTATACTTATACGAAATACTGAGAAATGCGATTCTCGACATGATTACCGGTACTCAAATACAAGAGTAATGATAATAATCAAAGTATCCTACTAATACTAATACAAAATATGTACTGAGAAATGCGATTCTCGATATGATTACTGGTACTCAAATACAAAAGTAACAAAAGTAATCAAAGTAATCAAAGTAACGAATACTCTAAATGATTACTTTATACAAAAGTAACGATTTGTAACGAATACTCGAAAGTAACTATAATCAACATCACTACTGTAGACTAGCGCGAAGCTTCATACTATGTTTTCTGCAGTAATAAATTTTAAATAATATTTTCAAATTTAATAAAGCAATTTTATTATTTATTACTATTTCATTTTGCGATTTCTTTTTACAATCATCGATTCACGAGGTTTATTTATTTATCTCGCTATTTCGTAAAGCTACTTCTGTGAAGCTCGTCTCAGCATTTTACTACAGAGAAAAAGTAATACCTACGCTAGTATAGAAGCTTCGCTTCAAAAATTGAACTTATACTTAAAATTGTCTTTACTTGCAAGCCGTAAAAATAGGTGGTTTTCAACATCCCATTAGCAAAATTAAATAATATTTATATGAAATAAAAGAGAGAAGTACTCGCAATCATTTGTTGTAATACACCGACGACCAGTTTTGCTGTCTACAATTTTCACAGCATCATCAGGTCACGGTTACAAGTATACTCAGGGCTGCTTTATCCATTAGGCAATATAGGCAGTTGCCTAGGGCGAAAAATTATGAGAGAGCGGCAAAAATACTGTACAAAAAATATTTGTATATAAAAATTAAAATCGAATAACATTGAAGTACATCGTACATCCATCAATGGAATATAAGTGAGCATTCATTTCTAGAAAACAAATTGCATTTTCTTAGCACTATTCATTCAAAAAGGACAGGAGTCGTAAATTTAGGGATTATTGGGCAGTCGGCAGCACCGCAAAGGCGGCGGGCGCACTGTTCTATAATTTTTTTTAAACTTAATCCTTTCGGGTTATTGTTGGTTGAAAATTTGCCATTTTCATTGAAAAATGTCGCCTTTTCGGACGGTTTTTTGCGAATACCTTCAAAATTATGCATCTAACGAAACAAACTATATAAAACATTTTTGTAGCTTATGAAAAATCAAAGAGATTCGTTCCTTCACAAGTCTTCTAGTAATAACATAAAAAGAGATATGGTAGGTAAAAAGAAATTTTTTGTGCATGCTCAAATAGGTGTATTTTAAGGGTATAATGCTATCAATATCTTTTGTAAGTACTGCCTGAAAAGACCTTATCAAACATCCGCACTGTTAAATTTCGAATACATTCAAACTAAGCGAGATATGGTGCAACAAAAAAGTATGACTAATTTATTTTAAGATAAAATGCGAAGTATGTATATTTTAACCCCTCATTCAATACCTACCTTTTACTATAGTGTTATTTCTATGTTCAACAAGTTGAACGGGTTTAAAATGGTTTTTGAAAAAAATAAGTTCAAATTATAGAGAGCATTTTTAATTTTTTTTTAATCTTTCTTTTTCTCCATGTTACTCGAAAATGATACTGAGATACAGTAGTGAAAGAAAAAGAAAATTAAATATAGTAATGAAACACAGACTTACTCACAATCATTTAATTATACTTTGACGACCGGTTTCGATCTCTACAATATACAGATCATCTTCAGGTCGGCGTTACAAGTAGTTAAATGCTACAATAAGAGAAAACTTGTGTTAGACCAGTGTCTGATTGAAGAGATGTTAATAGAAAGCCAAATTTAAAAAAATTTTTATAAAATTTTTTGACATAAAGGTTTGCAACTGTTGACATTTCAGAATATTGGTATATACAAAGTCAAACCTATGAGTAAAAATGCTCATAGTCATGTATGTGCAAATGGGTGCATACAGTTTGAATTTGTTGAAATTAAAATTTTTAACCATTAAAAAACAAAATAAACATAAACTGACTTAAATATGCTTCCAAATTCAAAGTAGTAATAATAAAAGAGATAGTAATATTGTTCTAATCTACTTACATGCCGTTACAAGGATTGCGTTGCAACTTAGTTGTTGTCATATTAGTACGTCCAAATTATGCTAATTGGTTTGTTGGGATAGTGATAGGGTAAACAGACATGTTACGTAGGTTAAAACACAGTAAGATTTCGAATTTGGAATGGATCCTGAAGGAAGATGCGTATGTGAAACGGGTGATGTTTTGTTAGAATGGAGAAAGACAATGCTCCAGGAGTTGCGTATTAATTGTAGCAATGTATGAAATGTTATTCTAGGCTCTTGTACAAATGTGATGGTCTTAGCTCGTAGATGTTATACGATGCGGGCAGAGGTCAAAGCATAGGAAATGACAAATAGGAAAATGTTGTCATAAATTAATCTAATTTAAGATATGTTGTTCTCAGTAAGTTAACTGAGGGATGTCATAAGTATAATAATATCATAATATTATGAAGTAGTAAGTGCCATACACTGTGAAACTATGAAGTGTATAGAAATTAAAGGAAAGCTAGTTAGTTAAATGAAAAAATATTAATATCAAAACATCGGTTAAGAAACTTTAAATTGAAAAATTGAAAAAGGTAAGAAATTGATAAAATTAAAGATTATTTTGTTTGAGCTATTGTATAATGGGATATGTACAAAGAAAAAGAAAGAAACGAAATATTAATGGAAGGGTGTAGGCACTTACTTGAGAATAGTTTTTAACTAAATAAATAAATTAACACATAACACATAGGGTTTAAAAGCACAAAGACATAACAATTATTGGTAAAAGGTTTTTGTCTTTCTCCATTCTAACAAAACATCACCCGTTTCACATACGCATCTTCCTTCAGGATCCATTCCAAATTCGAAATCTTACTGTGTTTTAACCTACGTAACATGTCTGTTTACCCTATCACTATCCCAACAAACCAATTAGCATAATTTGGACGTACTAATATGACAACAACTAAGTTGCAACGCAATCCTTGTAACGGCATGTAAGTAGATTAGAACAATATTACTATCTCTTTTATTATTACTACTTTGAATTTGGAAGCATATTTAAGTCAGTTTATGTTTATTTTGTTTTTTAATGGTTAAAAATTTTAATTTCAACAAATTCAAACTGTATGCACCCATTTGCACATACATGACTATGAGCATTTTTACTCATAGGTTTGACTTTGTATATACCAATATTCTGAAATGTCAACAGTTGCAAACCTTTATGTCAAAAAATTTTATAAAAATTTTTTTAAATTTGGCTTTCTATTAACATCTCTTCAATCAGACACTGGTCTAACACAAGTTTTCTCTTATTGTAGCATTTAACTACTTGTAACGCCGACCTGAAGATGATCTGTATATTGTAGAGATCGAAACCGGTCGTCAAAGTATAATTAAATGATTGTGAGTAAGTCTGTGTTTCATTACTATATTTAATATGGACTCACATATGCAACCCATTCAATATTTAAAAAGAAAATTGTTATCCAAAAGAGAACCTACATTTTTGTAAGATATTTTTTTACGTATCTCTTATCACTTTCGAATTACATGGAGTAAAAAAAGATTTTTAAGAAAATTTAAAAAAGCGCTCTATAATTTGATCTTATTCTTTTCAAAAACCATTCATTTTAAACCCGTCCAACTTTTTGAATAAAGAAATAACATTATAGTAGAACGTATTCTAGAAGAAAAATGATGCATTTAAATTCTGGTGGATCAGGGGTTAAATATAATTCTCATTTTTCCTTAAAATACATTAGTCATAAATTTTTTTGCACCATATCTCGCTTAGTTTGGATGTAAACGACATTTAACAGTTCTCGTTTTAAAGGTCTTTTCAAGCACTACAAAAGGTATTCGTAGCATTATACCCCTAAAATTGACAATTTCTCTGATATTTTAAGTTGAATACGCCGATTTGAACATGCACCAAAAAATCTTTTTTCGCCTACCATCTCTCGTTTTATTAAAACTAGAAGATTTATGAAAAAATGAATCTTTCTGATTTTTAATAAACTACAAAAATGTTTTATATAGTTTTTTCGTTAGATGTACAATTTTTATGGTATTCCCAAAAAAACAGTATCCGAAAAGTGTAATTTTTCAATGAAAATGGCAAATTTTTTACCACTAATAACTCAAAAAGTATTGAGTTTTCATAAAAATTTATAAAACAGTTATGGCTTAGAATTAGGTTATCTGGCCACTTCCGGTGTTAGTTTGATAAAAAAAATTCCACTCCCAAGAACGGGTGGGAACCACCCCTAAGTTAAAAGCGTCATAGGATATGGCGTAGACTTTATTTCTTGAGCTATTCCCTACTTACAGTAAAAATATCAAGTAAATTGATGCAGCAGGATGGATTTCGGAGCCAAATACCCTCACTGACTGCACTAATAGATACCTACATCATTCATACATGAATGCATTCACTTAAAGATTCATTTGGATACCACAATAAAATCATTAATCATCAATAATTGACATACCTAAATATATAAAGAAGAGTGAATTGAAAGATATTTTTCCCTAATTTTGATATTGCTTTGCGCATTTATTTGTGCCTCCCAGTTGCCAACCAACGTGTCCACTGAAAGGTAATTTTCGAAAATGTCAAGAATTTAAAATAGCCATTAAAATAATTTCCGATCAAGTATGACGCAAGAACGTCTTAACAATTTGTCGATTTGGTCCATAGAAAGTGACGTAACAAAGGCGATAAATTATGACGACATTATAGATGATTTTTCCGAGAAAAATCAAGAAATAAATCTAATGTGATCGAACTGCAATGACAATTTTTATGTATTCTTATTTAAATAAAAAAAATCTGCTTGCAATTTTTTTTCGCAAAAATGATACATGCTTGAAGGGCGGCTATTAGAGAATTGCCTAGGGCGTCAATTGACCTAAACGCGGCCCTGAGTATACTAAATGCTACAAATGACAAAAACCAGAAAATAGAACGTTGTCTGGTGGTTATCAAAGACTATATGATCAAGCCAATATTAAAAAATATAAAATTGCAACTACATACACATATGCATGCACGTATACAAGTACACACTCATATACGTATACACATACACACGTATCTATATGTAGTGGTATCTGATTATGCCATGTATAAGTGTTGTACTTACATGCCGATACAAGGAGTGATTTCTAAAGTCCGCACGATAGTGATACAACACTTATACATGGCATAATCCGATACCACTACGTCTAGCTAGATTATATGTGTGCATGTGTACCTATATATGAGTGTATACTTGTACGAGTATATATGCATGCATGTTTGTATGTTTGTAGTTGTAATTTTATATTTTTTAATAATGGCTTGATCATATAATCTTTGATAACCACCAGACACGTTCTAATTCTGGTTTTTGTAATTTGTAGCATTTAGTAATAGTATACTTGTAACCGTGACCTGACGATGCTGTGCAAATTATATACAGCGAAACGTGTCGTCGGAGTAATACAATAAATGATTGCGAGTATGTCTCTCTTTTATTTAATTCACAATGAACTCGCATATGCAATTCATTCAACATTTTATTATTTATATATTTTACGCCACTTAAATTTACCTGTAGATATAATGCATATAATATGCAAGATTGGATATATTAATTTATCAAATAAAAAGTAGATATATTTTTCTTGAAACGAAGCCAATCATTCTCATGCTATACAACTTTTTAACACAAACACCACACACTATTGTTTTAATATATTTTATGATTTTTAAAAACATTTTAGCGTTCTTGACTAAACTAAAATGATCATTTAGAGAAAACTAATTAAACCCGTGAATGACCAAGTATGGATGAAGGAGAATACTGTTAGAGGACAGAATACGCAACTTAAGAGTAGGATAGAGATCGATGCAGAAGTTAAGAAGGGCAGATAACCAGCGATCTAAGAGAAATAACATCAGTCTGGAAAACTTACTTTTGAACTCTTTTAGGGACGCAAGAAAATAAAGATGTACAACTGGTTCCTAAAAAAACTGATACGACTCTTAAAGCGTATTTTGTAGAAAATTGAGCAGTGTATTTTGAAGAATAAATACTTATTATTTACATACTGTCACTGTCACTGCCAAATCTTAAAATTTAATATACTGTTGAGTTAAGTCGTTTGTTTTATTCCTTAGATAATAATAACAAAAATAATAACAACAACCCTATTTTATGTAAAATCTATCATTTATATACTTACTCTTTATAAAATGCAGGAATTCAAAATAATATCAAAATTTAGACCTTAATAATTATTACAATTTATGAATTAACATATGTAATCAGTTGTTTGTTGTTTGTTTGTTTTTTTTTGTTATTTGTCTGTCATAATAAATACAATATAATGCCAGATCAATCAAATACACTGCTCAAAATGATCAAATCTTACTAAGAGTCGTATCAGTTTAGGAACCAGCTGTACATGCAGCACATTGAGGGACATACCGATATATAGCTCCCAACGATGCAAAAGCGTAAACAAGCAATACGAGCATAAATTAATGATAAGGCTTTAGGCATTGACAATGTCCCCTATACGCCAACGAAATAAGGCAAAAATATACCATGTTCAAGACACTTCAGCAGCCATGTTGCAAATAGGTTTTTTGGGTACTATATACCTAATGCATTATAAATACAAAAATGTCCGTCACAGTTCGGACGAGAATTTTAGTTATTAACAAATAAGTGTCAAAAATGGCAGTTTTTTCGTTTAAATCGCCAAAGGAAAAAGTAGGGTAATTAAACATCTTATTTGTAGTATCTTTCTTTTAGTAGATGAGCAAAGGTATAAAATGGCAGTTTTTGAATTTTGGTCCGATCATTTGTTGCTTCGGAAATTTCAAATTAAAACTAATATTTCTAAAATAAAACACTTGCTATAACTTTTGCGAAAATGGCCTTTAGACTTTCATATTGCATGAAAAGTTGAGTCAAACAGTCCATATAATGCACAAAAAAGTTTAAGGCTATTCGTCCATTAGTTTAAATTTTATTCAATTTGTTTATCCCAAAGAGCTTTTTTGCAATGTTATTGTTCAGAAAATAAGAATGATATAGCAGTTCTGTGGAAACCACGTAAAAGAAGAATAGTTATATTTTCAACAAATAAAAAAAATCAGTAAAAAGTCATTTTTATCAGTCCGAAAACATTTTACTAAAGTAGAGTCATTTTTGGCTTATAAACAATTTGAATAACTTTGTTAATATTGACTCTAGATTAAAACTACTTTGGGATTTGAAAAGCTGGTATTTTTACACGAATTTTAATTACGATTAGGTTAATTACGATCAAAGTTGGCCACTTTTTTTATTTAATTCACAGCTACTTTGTTTATAACAATTAAGCAACCTAACTAGCGCCATTTTGAAGCTCAAGGTATATAGTTTATGTGTAAAAGTCTGAGTAAACTTTGAACTTGAACAAAGTGGTTAATAAAGCTTTAAAAATTATGTCCTAACGAAATCGATTCGTGGTCGGCGAAGGGGAATTATTAAAATCCGTGCACTCAAAAAATGAAATTGATTCTTCAAACATAATATGCTGCGATTAATGGATTTTATGATCATAATTTGATTGTTGATGGATTTTGATCATAATCTTTTCAATTTGTATGTACTTGTAGTCTTGCAGAGTACGTTAGGTGACATATCCCCACTTAACATAAAAAATTGTTAGGAGGAACCTTCCTTATCACTCAGGGATATGAAAAATAGATTACGACCGATTCTAAGACTTACCGAATATTCATATATAATTTCATAAAAATCTGTCAAGCGGCCTCAGAGGAGTATGGCAACTAACACTGTGACAGGAGAATTTTATAGATGTAAATATATAGACGGCTATTAAAAAATGGGGGTTGGTGATAGAAGAGTGAAAATTAAGGGTTGTATGTATTTTTTAATTCTACACCATATAAAATTAAGGTAGACAATTTTGTCCAAAAAAATTTAAAAAAATGTCAGGAGGCAACCCCTTTATAATTTATGGCTATGAAAAATAGATTAAAACCTATTCATAGTCCTACAGTATATACGTGTAAAATTTCATAAAACTCGGTCTAGCTGTTTCGGAGGAGTATGGTAACTAACACTGTTACAGGAGAATTTTATGTATATAGAAGTAACTGTGAATTAAATAATAAAAGTGGCTAACTTTGACCGCATTTAACCTAGGCGAAAAGTTTTTGTTTTGAAAATTCGTGTAAAAATTTCAGCTTTTGAAATCTCAAAGTAGATTTACTCTACAGTCAATATTAACAAATTTATTCAAATTGTTTTTAAGCCAAAAATGGCTTTAATTTAGTAAAATGTTTTCGGAATGACAAAAATGACTTTTGATTGATTTTTAAATTATTTGAAAATATAAGTGTTTTTATTTCATGTAGTCTCCACATATTTGCTGTATCATTATTATTTTCTAAACAATAACATTGCAAAAAAAGCTCTTTGGGATAAACAAATTGAATAAAATTTAAACTAATTGACGAATTGTCTTGAAATTTTTTGTGCATGATACGTACGTACTGGTTGTCTTAACTTTTCATGCAATATCAAAGCCTTAAGTTCATTTTCGCAAAAGTTATAGCAAATTTTTTATTTTCGAAATTTTAGTCTTATTTTGCAATTAACGAAGCAACAGATGATCGGACCAAAATTCAAAAACTGCCATTTTGAACCTTTGCTCATCTACTAAAAGATGAATAGTCTAAATAAGATATTTAATTACCCTATTTTTACCTGTGCCTGTAGCGATTTAAACGAAAAAACTGCCATTTTGACACTTATTTGTTAATAACTAAAATTCTCGTCCGAACTGTGACGGGCACTTTTGTATTTATAATGTATTAGGTATATAGTACCCAAAAAACCCATTTGCAACCGGCAAAGTGGCTGCTAAAGTATCCCGACAAAAACCTTACTTCTCTGGACTACTATGAACTATATAAATTAGGTGGAGAACACCTAGTAGGCCAAATGCGCTCATAAATAAAATTTGGAATGATGAAAAGATTCCTAGCGACTGGAAAACGGGATTGTATGCCCAATCTGTATAAAACGGGATAAAGTGAAATGCGAGAATTATCTCGGCATAACCCTCTTGTGCACTTCGTACAAAGTTTTTACTTACATACATACTCAAAGGTGTACAATTGATCAGCTATTCACAGTGAAATAAATTCTAGACAAATTCTGGAAATACAACATTGAAGTCCTCAACATATTTCTAGATTTCAAATAGGTCTACGACTAAATAGAAACAAGTTGTCTCAAATATTAGCTTTACGTAACATTACTTTAACATCCCTCAAAAATACATCTGATTAGTAAATGCAACAATGGACTCGTCTACAGCAACTGTCAGAATTCAAAATGAGCTCACTGAGAACTTTCCAACAGTCAAATGATTAAAGCAAGGAGAGGGACTGGCACCGACACTATTAAACCTGCCTTTCAAATATGTGATAGGAGGAGCTAAGCTCCAAACAAATAAACCAATACAGATAGCCGCCTATGCCGATCACATCAGCATTATATCTCGAAGAACGGAAGAGGATGGTCAGATAATAGAACAAGTGATGGAGTTTAAATATTTAGGAATCACACTATCCAGCTACGGAAAACTCGACACAGGTTGCCTGAACGACACAGTATGGAGAAATAAAAATATCAGAAAAGAAAAAATGAGAGGTAGAATTTACAAAATAGTCATCAGACCAATAATGACATACGCGGAAGAAACACGACCTGACACAGAGAGGACAAAACGATTTCTCGAAACAGCCGAGATGAAAACCCTTCGAATAATCAATGGTAAGACTCTATAGACAGAGCTAGAAGTACAGATATACGACGAAGATGCAAGGTGGAGAATACTAATAACTGGGTAAGAAACAGTACATCCGCAGATAGCTAAACTAGTACAACTAGTACATCCGTAGATAGCCAAACCGGAGATGTGGGCCCAGAGATAACCAAATCAGAGGTTAGTCAGGCAATAGACTCTATGAAAACCAATAAATCTGCTGGTCCAGATGAATTACCTAGCGAGCTGATAAAGTTGGTCAACGAGAAAAACCTGGACATAATAGTAGAACTGTTAAGCGCTATCTATACTACGGGAATCATCCCTAGAGGAATGTTGACATCAGCATTTGTGTGTTTACCAAAGAAAGTGAATGCCAAAGAATGCAGTGACTACCGAACCATAAGCTTAATGTCACATACCTTGAAAATTCTGCTGAAAATTATCCACGCCAGAATACACTCTAAACTGGAGCTGGATATTAGTGACACTCAATATGGATTCCGTAATGGTATGGGTACCAGAGAGGCATTATTCTCCTTCAACGTGCTGACACAGAGATGTTTCGATGTTAACCGTCCTCTTTACGTCTGTTTTATAGACTACAATAAGGCGTTTGATAAAGTAAAACATGATCGACTTATGGAAATTCTGAAAACTAAAAACCTAGATGAAAGAGATTTAAGACTAATAATACACCTCTATTACAATCAGCGAGCAATAGTAAGAATTGAAAAAGAAACATCTGAAGAGATTGAAATAAGGAGAGGAGTCAGGTAAGGCTGCATACTATCACCTCTATTATTTAACGCTTATTCTGAAGAGGTAATGCGAGAAACTCTGAAAGATGAAACAATCGGTATAACAGTAAATGGAGTCTTAGTTAACAACATCAGATATGCAGATGATACAGTATTACTAGCCGATAGTTTACAGGACCTGGAAAGGCTCATGAGTAAAATAGTAAGGTGTAGTAGGTAGTACGGACTCTCTCTCAATATCAAAAAGACGAAGTTTATGAAAATTAGTAAAAACAACCATAATACTAACGAAATCTTGATAGTAGAGGGCCAGCAGATCGAAAGAGTAAAAAAGCACACTTACCTAGGAACATTTATAACAGAAAATAATGACTACACTGCAGAAATCAAAGTAAGAATCGAAAAAGCACGTTCTAATTTTATGAAAATGAAAAAGGTCCTATGTAGCAAAGATTTAACATTAGCTCTTAAAGTACGCCTAACAAAATGTTACGTATACAGTGTACTATACTATGGAGTGGAATCATGGACGTTAAATGTAGAGACAATGAAATGACTTAACGCCTTTGAAATGTGGACCTATAGAAGAATTATGAGGATTTCCTGGGTAGATAGAGTTACGAACAACGAAGTACTGAGAAGAATAGGTAAAGAGAAGGAAGTTGAACTTACAATTAAAGAAAGAAAACTACAGTATCTCGGACATGTGATGCGGGGCGAGAAGTATGCCATCCTGCGACTCATAATGAAAGGAAATATAGATGGCAGAAGAAGCATCGGAAGAAGACGAATTTCATGGCTAAAGAACCTGAGAGAATGGTTTGGATGCAAAACTTAAAAAAGTTACTGCCTCAAAAATTAAAATAGCTGTGATGATTGCCAACCTCCGTAGCGGAGATGGCACCTGAAGAAGAAGAAGAAACAGAAGAGGAGTAGAATGGAATGACCACATAAGTCGAATGATAACAAATAGAGTAGTAAGGACAGTGAGAGACGGTTCCCCAATAGGAAGACGATCAGTGGGAAAACCACGAAAACTATGGAACGACAACTTACTGGAGGCACATTGAAAAAACCGACAGATTCATGTCTATACAAAAAGAAGAAGAAGAAGAAGAAGAAGAAGAAGAAGAACGGAAGAGACGGCAGAAATATATTCACAATTACAGGGACAAAAGAGACCAGACTAGAAATAAATATTCAAAATACAAAAAAGCTAACACAGGCAAGAGCTAGGGGAAATAGACTCACAGTCACAGTTGAAGCAGAGGACGATACGGAAAGAGTGGAAAGTTTTACATATCTGGGTGTTACATTAAGCACGGATAGAATAGAAGAACTAGAAATTCAAAGAAGAATAGTAAAGGGAAACAAAGCCTGTTTCATTTGCCCATGTGTTCCACTCCAAAAACACACACTGGAGATCGAAAATCAGGATCTACAAAACTATTATGAGACTAATAATATGCGTCTCGCATGTATAACATCCATGTTATACATAGACCAGGGCATTTAGCACTAAAAACACCCGAATAAATAAATTTTTAAATACAGCACCTAGAGACTTGCAGTTTTTTGCATTATATTCAGGATGACGTCAGGAAAAAGTCTACTATTCAAAAATGGGTGGAAATGCATAATTGCACTGTAAAGTGCATAAAATGCATCCAAAATTGCATAAATATAAAAATAAAGTCAAAATCAGTATACTAAGAAACATAATTTATTATTTGGGTGGTTTTTGGGGTCACTGAATACGATTACGCCATCAGAACTGATCCCCGGATCACCTGGTGCCCAAGATCACGGCAAGAGACGTCATCTTCTGGAGTTTCGATAGTTTTCGGCATTAAATCGATGCAAACGGATTACTCACGAGTTTTAATGGTCTCTAAATACGAATATGATATCAGAATTGACTTCCGGAGTACCTGGTGCCCAGGGTCGCTACTAAGGCACGTCATCTTCTGGAGTTTCGAGGGATTTCGGCACTAAATTGATGTAACTGGACTACTCGGGGGGTTTTTGAGGTGGTTAAACACGAAGATGCCATCAGGACAGACATTAGGATCACGTCTTGTCCAAGGTCACTGTAAGGGACGTCATCTTTTGGAGTTTCGAGGGCTTTCGGTATTAAATTGATGCAAACGGTTTACTTACGGGTTTTTGAGGTCGCTAAACATGAATATGCCATCAAAACCGACTCTCTGTGCACCTGGAGCCCAAGCTCACTGCAAGCGGCGTCCTCTTCTGGAGTTTGAGAGATTTCGACATTAAAATTATAAAAATGGATTACTCGGGGGTTTTTGAGTCGGTAAACACGAATATGCCATTAGAACAGACTCCTCGATCACCTGGTGCTCAAGGTCACTGCAACTGACGTCATCTTCTGGAGTTTCGAGGGCTTTCACTATTAAATTGATACAAACGGATCACTTACGTATTTTTGGAGTTGCTAAACACGAATATGATATCAGTATTGAACTCCAGAGTATCTGGTGACCAGGATGGCTACTAGGGCACGTCATCTTCTTGAGTTTCGAGGGTCTTCAGCATAAAATGGATGCAAATGGATTACTCGGGGGTTTTTTGAGGTCGCTAAATACGAATATGCCATTAGAATAGACCCACGGAGTACCTGGTGCCCAGGACTACTGCAAGGGACGTCATCTTCTGGAGATTCGAGAAATTTCGGCATTAAATTGATGCAAGTGGATTACTGAGGGGTTCTTGAGGTCGCTAAGTACGAATATGCCATCAGAACCGAATCCCGAAGAACCTGGTGCCAAAGGTTATTGCTAGGGGCGTCATCTTCTGGAGCTTCGAGAGTCTTCGATACTAAATTGATGCAAACGGATTACTCATAGGTTTCTGGGGTTGCTGAACGCGAATACGCCATCAGATCTCACCCTCGGAGAACCTGGTACCTAAGGCAGGTCATATTCTAAAGTTCCGAGGGTTTTAGGCATTCAATTAATGCAAACGGATTACTAACTCATCGGATTTTGGAGTTGTTGAACAGGATTGCTTCATAAGAACAGACACCAGAGCACTTAATACCTAGGGCACGTCATCTTCTGGAGTTTAGAGAGTTTTCGGTACTTAATTGATGCAAATAATGCAAAAACCCATGAGTAATCCGTTTGAATCTATTTTATGTCAAAAACTCTCAAAACTCCATAGGATAACGTGACTTGGGCCCGGGTGATCCGGTGTCTCTTTTGATGGCGTATTTGTGTTTAGCAACCCCAAAAACCCGTGAGTAGTCTGTTTGCATCAATTGAGTAGGTACCTAAAACTTTCGAAACTCCAGAAGATGACGTGCCTTAGGCACCAGGTCCATCGGTGTTTGTTCTGATCGGGTATTCGTGTTCAGCATCCCCAAAAACCTATAAGTATTCTGTTTGTATCAATATAGTACCGAAAACCTCGCCTAGCGGATGACGCCCCTTGCAGTGACCCTGGGCGCCAGGTCCTGCGATGGTCTCTTTTGACGGCATGTTAGTGTATACCGACCTCAAAAACCCCTGAGTAATTTATTTTCATCAATTTAGTGCCAAAATTCCTTAAAACTTCAGAAGATGACGTCCCTGGTAGTGACCTTGGGCACCAGGTGCACAGGAGGTCGGTTGTGATGGCATATTAGTGTTTAGCGACCTCAAAAACCCTCCAGTAATCCATTTGCATAAATTAAATGCCGAAAGCCCTCGAAACCCCCGAAAGATGATGTGCCCTAGTAGCGACCCTGGACACCAGGTGTTCCGAAGTTATTAAATTAAATTAAATTAATAAATTCGGAAAACCCTCGAAACCCCAGAAGATGACGTGCCCTAGTAGCGACCCTGGGCACCAGGTACTCCTGAGTTCAGTTCTAATATCATATTCGTTTTTACCGACCCCAAAAACCCGTGAGTAATACGTTTACATCAATTTAATGCCGAAAACACTCGAAACTCGAGAAGATTACGTGCCTTAGTAGCGATCCTGGGCACCAGGTACTCCGGAATGAATTCAATATTCTGATGGCATATTCGTGTTTAGCGACCCCAGAAACACTTGAGTAATCCATTTGCATCAATTTAATACCGAAAGCACTCACAACTCCAGAAGATGACGTCCCTTGCAGTGACCTTGGGAACCAGGTAATCCGGTAGTCTATTCTAATGGCATATTCGTTTTTGGCGACCTCAAAAACCTCCGAGTAATTTAATACCGAAACCCCTCGAAAGTCCAGAAGATGACGTCCCTTGCAGTGACTTTGGGCCCAGGTGATCCAGAGGTCTGTTTTGATGGCATATTCGTGTTTAACTACCTCAAAAACCCCCCGAATAGTCCAGTTGCATCAATTTAGTGCCGAAATCCCTCGAAACCTCAGAAGATGACGTGACTTAGTAGCGACCCTGGGCACCAGGTACTCCGGAAGTCAATTCTGATATCATATTCGTATTTAACGACCCCTAAAACTCGTGAGTAATCCGTTTGCATCGATTTAATGCCGAAAACTATCGAAACTCCAGAAGATGACGTCTCGTGCCGTGACCTTGGGCACCAGGTGATCCAGGGGTCTGTTCTGATTGTGTAATCGTATTCAGTGACCCCAAAAACCCCCCAAATAATAAATTTTGTTCCTTTGTATGATGGTTTTGACTTTATTTTTAAATTTATGCAATTTTGGATGCATTTTATGCACTTTACAGTGAAATTATGCATTTCCACCCATTTTTGAATAGTAGACTTTTCTCCTGACGTCATCCTGAACATAGTGCAAAAAACTGCAAGTCTCTAGGTGCTGTATTTAAAAATTTATTTATTTTGTGCTAAACGCCCTCGTCTAACATGCGAAACATGAGTGATGACAGAAAATACAAAACGAAAGCTGGAAGTCTCTGAAAGAAAATGAAGATATTTGGACCTATTGATGAAAATGGAGAATGGAGATCCAGATACAACAATGAGCTCTACAAAAGGAAGGCCACGGAAAAGTTGGGACGATAAATTTAAATTATTAACGACTGTTGAGAAATTTAAACTTTTATTATCATTATCCAACCTGACTTTTTTACTAGTAACATCTCCCATAAAAGTCTATTATAAAAAAACTTGTTTAGTCAAAAACGTTAATTAATAAAGTTTGATCACATATAATTTTTTATTATCCATTTAGGCAGGCCCTTTTATTATAAAGCACTTATAAGCACTATCTGGAATGATCCCTTTTAGACAAGACGAAAACGGCGGGTTCGTTGGAAAAAATATTCCCATGAGATTTTTTTGCACAATCATATTCGTGAGACATCCCAGAATAAGGTTCAAGAACTCGCCCACGCGAAAAGTGATCCAAATTTGTTTGAACAATTTTTATTTGTTCAAATTGGAAAAATCAATATTTTCGGCCCAGACCAATTTTTTTAGGGTTTTTGGGCCATTCTGGACAAAAAAATATCTCTTATAATTTTTCTCTAAATTTGATCGTTTTCGAGTTATAAGCAATTTAAAATTGAAAAAAACGAAAAATAGCGAATTTCAAGGCTTAATAACTTGGTTAAAAGTTATTGTCATGAAAGTCAGAAAGTGACTAAATCAAAGTTTAAAGCCCCCCCTACAAGATCCTGAAGAAATTTCTGTCATTATTTTATTACTAAGCTGTTATTTTTACGTAATAATAATGAGCGCCATGCACGTACTAGGCGGCCGTCAATTGTGAGTGCGAAAGAGATGCCATTCCGGCAGTCCAATCGTGCATCTTACTCGCACTCACATTTACAGCCGCGTCAATACGATCTTACCGCTTGCTATTATTACTTAAAAATAATAGCTTAGTAATAAAATAATGACAAAAATTTGTTCAGGATCTTGTAGCAGGGGCTTTAAACTTTGATTTAGTCACTTTCTGACATTCATAATAATAACTTTTAAGCAATTTATTAAGCCTTGAAAATCGCCATTTTTCGTTTTTTTTTTTCAATTTTAAATTGCTTATAACTCGAAAACGATCAACTTTAGAGAAAAACTATAAGAAATCTTTTTTGTCCAGAATGGTCCAAAAAATCTAAAAAAAAATGACACCGCACACATCTTATTGAAAATATAATGTCACTCAAATTCAATAAAATTGATATGAATAGATTCGTTTTAAATTAACGGTCAATTCTTATCATTGCGCCAACTCTTAATTATGATTAATTACGGCACAAGTTGCAATTAAAGTTTATCGAAATCACATTTTTGGGTCCATAAATGTGTCAGTTACAATCACTATTGCTCTGGATGCTATTCAAAACAGCTTAAACCCCGCTGGGCCTAAGCGGATTAGTGAAACTAATCCGCTGATTTATGGAGTACCGATAATTTGAGTATTTTAAAATATGTTTTCTCTCTCTAACTTATGTACGTACCCATTTGATTTCAGATTTCTTTATATCAATTTCTGCTCTTATTATTGAAAACACAGAGTTGGCGCAATGATAAAAATTGACCGTTAATATGAAACAAATCTATTCATATAAATTTTATTGAATTTGAGTGACATTATATTTTCCATAAGATGTGTGCGGTGTCCTTTGTCCGGGCCAAAAATATTGGTTTTTGCAATTTAAACAAAAAAAATTGTTCAAAAAAATTTGGACCACTTTTTTCGTGGGCGACTTCTTGAACCTAATTCTAGGATGTCTCACGAATGTGATGATGCAAAAAAATCTCATGGGAATATTTTTTCCAACGAACCCGCCGTTTTCGTTTTGTCTATTTAGCATAAAGCAGTAGTCTGTTATATTTATTGAGCTCCATTTCCCTTGATAATTTCTTTGTATCTCATTGTTTCTTGATAGAAACCCCTAAATTCTCAGCAAATAGTTCAAGTGGAAGAATAACTTCAGTAAACATTTTTAACTATATTTTTATAATCAGGATGTTTATTGTTATCCAAGAATTCTTCCAGAACATCCTATCTTTTTGAGATATGCTATGGTGTTGTGCAAACTCTTGATCCGCTAGAAGATTTCGGATATCTGGCCCAAGAAATATATCTTACTCCAATTTCGCCTCCAAGAGACCTGGAAACTTTTAAACCAAGTATTTGAAACATCCGTCTTTTGGAAAAGATTTAACAAACTGTGTTACAAACCCTACCTTTATATGGAGAGAGGGATGAAAGTTTTCTTGCAGAACATTGTTTTATCTAACTGTAAGCGTCATTGGTATCAGGGCAACGGGTAGGAACTCCTTTGGACAGTCCTATCAGGGAAAATGAATCAATCCCTGCCCTCCGTAGATTCCAGGGGTTTCCTGACCCGGGAACCTAGTCCCTGTTTAGTGTTTAGGGTCCCTTGTCCAGGGTTACGGATGAAGACCACAACGGCAGTCATACCGGAGAAGAACACCTTCGGTACGGTATGGATGGCGGACGTGGCAACCCCTTGATCTTAGGGTTTGTATGGGATCAAAGAGCACTCTTTTGTCCAGAAGCTGAAAAATTGGCTTCAAAGGCGGATGAACTATGATATTAGTGAACGGCATAAGGATACAGAAGGCAAGGAGAAACCACTGCATTAAAGACTTCTTGCAAGCATCTCTAGTACAATTATCATGGTGATAAAAAACTTAAAGATTTTGACTACTGATCATGAAAATCGGAATTCAAGATCCGGCAGGGAAGGTAAATCTAGTTCAGACCGTGAGGCCTTCCAGGTCGTCAACAAGAAAAATTCTCACGAACCAGAATACATTCTAGATGATAGATCTCTAAGAGTTTTGCGAGCAGCCGTAAAGATAGGTACATGGAACGTTAGAACAATGTACGAATAGGGAAAAATCTATAATGCCATTCAAGAAATGGAAAGACTCTCGATTAGTATTATGAGAATAAGCGAAATGCGTTGGACAGATACGGGATACCGAGTTATCAAAGACTACAAAATATTCTACTCAAGAAATCTTAAAAACGAGCATGTAAATTGAGTGGGCCTAATTATTAATACTACAATCGCCAACTGTGTCAATCACTTTGTACCTGTGTCAGAATACCTTACCTTTGTACCTTAGTTCAGCTAAACACAACTTCCATGAAAACAAATATTATTGAAGTGTACGCTCCTGCAGCGGAGGCCCCAGAAGAAATTATAGAAGAATTTTACAGTGTTGTTGTATATTTGGGTTTATATGACGGCGGACACTAAATCCATTCGCCAAATTTTACAGTGACCTTACTAATATTGTCAAAAGGATTCGGAAAAACGAAATACTACTAATAATAGGCGACTTTAATGCCAAAGTTGGCAAAGGACAAAGTGGAAATTTAGTGGGATCCTTTGGGCTAGGAGAACGTAACGAACGTGGAGACCGTTTGATTGAATTTGCAACTGAAGAACAGCTCGTAGTCACAAACACCTTTTATGATCTTCCTCCAAGACGACTGTATATGTGGAAATCTCCTCAGGATACTCCAGATCACACAGTAAGAAATCAAATAGACTATATCCTTGTCAACAAACGATTTAGAAACTCTATACCATCTATAAAAACGTACCCGGGATCCGACATAAAATCGGATCACAATCCACTTGTCGCCAAAATGAAACTTAGTCTAAAGAAAATTCAAAGACCAAAAATTCGGAAATACAATATTAATCAACTGAAAAATAAAGCAGTAAAAGAAAATATACAAAAACGCCTAAAAGAAGAAACGTGGGTTCATACAGAAATAGATAGCACAGAGTTAGAACTAGAAAAGATACACAAAGTAAGTCAAGAAATATCAGAGAAATACTTAAGACCTGAAAGAACAAAGAAAAAAGAATGGATGACAGAGGAGATTCTATGTATGATGGCAGAGAGAAGAAAGGCTAAAGATAATAAGAATAACTAGAACAAAATATATAACGAAATTAAAAGGGCAATTAAAATAGCAAAGGAAAATTGGTTAAGCTCGAAATGTACAGAGATAGAGTTATTACAACAAAAACATGATTCGTTTAACCCCCATAAAAAGATCAAAAAGCTGCAGGCTTATATAAACACAAGAACACTGGATTTCTGACAGATAATCAGGGAAACATAGTATTGGAAATAGAACAGAAAAGGGATATTTGGATTAAATACGTGGAAAAAACTTTTCAAGATATGCTCTGGGAACACGGCAGGTCCCTTTTGCTGTGCAAGTGCTATTTCAAAGATGGAGGGATGTAAATTGTGATATATACGTATGCTTTATAGATTAGCAGAAAGCATTTGACAGAGTAAAACATGACAAATGAATAACTCTAATGCAAGAAATTGGAATTGACAACCAAGACCTAAGAATTATCAGAAACATTTATTACAATCAAACGACCAAAATCAAAATAGAAGACCAGTTAACTGATAAAATTGCAATAGAACAAGGAGTACGACAGGGATGTATTTTATTCCTACTACTATTCGATATTTACTCTGAATGGGTATTTAAGGAAGCTTTAGGCGGTTGTGCGAAAGGAGTATTAATAAATGGTGAATGGTTGAATAACATTAGATATGCAGATGACACCATAGTTTTTGCCGATAATCTAAATTATTTACAGATATTAACAAATCGTATAACAGAAGTCAGCAACAGATACGGATTAGCTCTTAACATAAAGAAAACAGCGAATAATAAAAGCGAAAGCAGCATACGTTAGAATGAGACCCATTTTCAACAGTCGAGACATATCATTAAAATCAAAATACCGTCTGTTGAAATGCTACATATTCACAGTTCTGCTCTATAGGCGCATCTTACGTATATCCTGGGTTGACCGAATTACTAATGTGGAAGTCCTGCGTAGAATGGGGAAAGAGTGTGAAATTCTCATAACCATCAAAACAAAAAAATTAGAATATCTAGGACATGTAATGAGAAATCAAGAACGTTACGGCCTTCTCCAACTGATTCTCCAAGGGAAGGTAAATGGTAAAAGAGGACCGGGAAGAAGACGCATTTCCTGGCTTCAAAATTTACGAAAGTGGTATAACACGACTACCACTGAACTGTTCCGCGCTGCGGTAAACAAAGTCAAGATAGCCATGATGATCGCCAACATCCGGAACGGATAGGCACTTTAAGAAGAAGAAGCGTCATTGGCTCCTAACTCTTCATTGACCACTAATTGTACGGTCTCTTTTGACCCATAGACATAAAAAACCAGGAAACTTGTTGTATCTAGCTTGTTGTCCAAGCAGCTTACACAAGATCTTCAAATCACCGCATATTTGCCAACCGTGATTTTCACATTTGATTTTTTTGGAAGAATTATTGCCTCTAAGTTATCATAGGTCTCTTTTAATAACACAGAATGTCCAACGGCAATAGAAGTGTAGAAACCACCGTTGTAGAGTAAAATTTCTTTTGTGCTGCGTTACGATGAATTTATAAATAGAAGCTATCGAGTGAATTCATACTGAAGTTTGAATTGAACCACATTTTTAATTTCACTACAATACACAAGATCTCCTTCTTGGGATAAGTAAGGTACAAAATTTTTTGCACCCTAGCTGAAACAAGAAAAAGATACTCCATGTACTAATAAATTTTTACTCTTGAGTCAAGATCCAAGCAACTCAGAAACATCTTTAGGAAGATCTAGATCTCTCACCAAATCATTTATGCCTTCCTGGGAGAACAATGTTTGTTCAGAGTTATCTTCAGTCAAAGCTTGAGTCCTGATCATCCTAAGGTTGTACTTCACCTTCATCTGACTCTGATGTGTAAGACGGAGATAGGTTGATAGCACTTTCGTATCTGTAATACAATTTGCAGTTTGTTAGCCACAGAATACGATATTCTCTGCGCTTAAGAACACCAAGGGCAAGATCTCATAACTTAGACAAGGAAAGATGGGCTAAATCTGCATTCTTCTTTTTGAAAAATCCTGACATTTTAGACATTTTCTGATTGATATCATTTGGTTTTCAGCCCAAGAAATTAGATAAGAGTTAGTAGAAATTGTTCAAATAGCTTTTTAGTTCCAAACCTGTGTGTTATTACACTTGAATAAAAAATGTATCAAAAATAAGTTGATAATAAAAAATTGCATATGTGGTACAAGCTCAATAAAAACATTTCTTGAAATTATTTTGTTGTTTTAGCCACCTTTAGAAGATAACTACGATGACATGCACAGCCGACGGAGTCCTCCAGAAAGCGACAAGAAAGAAGCCAAAAGTGATGCTGTAATTTCCATGCCGATTCCAGAAGTCCATTCTGTTGGAGGCGTCATAGTACACATGCCACACGTGTGTTCTGTACGAGCAGTATTCAAACTTAAACCAATAAATGATTTATTGGTTTGGGTTCCGCCATATGTCCTTTGAATTTACATAATTGGCAATTTTAAGATAAATGCGAAAAGTTCACAAATTATTTACTTTTGTAAACCTCAGATAATTGTTTATTTATAATAACATTATTAATATTATGGTACGACCGAGTCCTCCAATACTATCTCACCTATCCTCATTTATCTCTGCATTTCCTTCTTTTAATTTTTCTTTATCATCTCTTTCCATTTCCATAAAATACAAAAAAACTTTTTTTTTCTTGTAAGTTTTGTAATTCAAATGCATGTTTCTGTTCGCCATGTTTCATTAATGGTTTTAATTATTTCGGTATTTACACACACCGGCAAAATTAGCCGAACACCTTAAAAATGGGACATGTTTGATGTCTCGAATTTCCTAAACCTGTTGTCCGATTTGAGTGATTCTTGTAGTATGTTATAGCCTTATTATTTAAGAATATCGGTGTAATAATATTGTTGCTAGACAGGTAAATGTCATTTTATACCGGGTGTAACAATCATACTGTGTTTTTTTTTTCTTAAAGTTCGGAACACCCTGTGGGATATTCTAGCACATATAAAATATTGAGATTAAAACTCGATTGTAGACGTAGGCTTTCTTAACATTTTCTTTTTTGATTCATTTGCTTATGTTGAAAAATAAAAAAGTTATGAGCTTTAACAACTAGCCATGTTTTTTATCAATAAATCCTCATAGTAGGGGAGGAAAGTATGCTAAATTTGCAGTTACTCGAGCGTTATGGGGACCTATTGGATTGTGAAGAGTGGGTGCTAAAACCAAAAAAAGTTAAGTTAAGTTTTCCATAAAGTGTGGGACTCTCCATTTTTTAATTTAATTTTCCATTTCCACCAATCGTTTTTTCCGATTATAGCGCCATCTATCCATAATTGGAAGAAATGTTGCGAATAAATGTTGCTTATTTTTACGTCAAAGATCCAAATCTGCAATAAAAATTGGGGGCTCCTATTTAATATTTTAAAGTAACCCCCACCCCACCTCCGTGGGGGGTCGTGTTTGGGGCATTCGGTAGATTTTTGAAAAATATTGAATAGGTGTATTTTGCAGTTTTACGATCTGATGTTCATTTCGCGAAATATCGCAGGGTTCGTATTTAAAATTTTTAATTTACCCCCCACCCCTCTCCGTGGGGTGTCACGAGCCCCCACGGAGGTGGGGTTAGCGATTTAATTTAAAATCTTATCCCCCAATTTTTATTGCAGATTTGGATTTTTTACGTAAAAATAAGCAACTTTTATTCGACACATTTTTGCGAATTAATGGATAGATAACGCTATAATCGGAGAAAAATGATTGTTTCAAATGGACAATTAAATTAAAGAATGAAAAGTCCCCCACTTTATGGAAAACTTAACTTAACTTTTTTTTTATTTTAGCACATACTCTTCACAATCCAATAGGTCTCCATAACGTTCGAGTAACTGCAAATTTAGTATACTTTCCTCCCCTACTATGAGGATTTATTGATGAAAAACATGGATAATTGTTAACGCACATAACTTTTTTATTATCTCACATAAGTAAATGAATCAAAAAGGAGAATGTTAATAAAGCCTAAGTCTACAATCGAGTAGTAATTTTAATATTTTACATGTGCTAGAATATTTCACAGGGTGTTCCAAACTTTAAGAAAAAAACACAGCATGATTGGTACACCCGGTATAAAATGATATTTAGCTGTCTAGCAACAATATTATTACAACGATATTCTTAAATAATAGGGCTATAACAAACTAAAAAATCACTCAAATCGGACCATTGGTTTATGAAATTCGAGACCTCAAACATGTCCCATTTTTAAGGTGTTCGGCTAATTTTGCGGTATGTGTATATTCCATTATCATTATAAGGAGCAACTGAGCAAGAAAAACTATATAATTGAGGCATGTACAGTGTGTCCCAAATTGGTATGTTTTGCAGTGTATACCGAAAACTAGAGGAGATAGAAAAAAGTAGTTAAGATGTCATGACTTCTTTTTCGTTAAAGTAACGATTGCCCAATCAAATCATCAATAGCTCCTCACATTATCGAGATACTGGGCGATTATTGAAAAATGTCAAAAACGACAGGGTTACAGATCTTATTTATTAAGAAAAATTTGAAAAAACTTTATAGGAACTTTTGATAGATATATTATGGACGGATTCAGTGGCGTACAAAAAACTTTTTTATGGGGTCTCGCTAAGGAAATATAAACCATACTTATGTTTTTTTAAATGGGACACCCTGTATATTTTGACATTTTTCGTTTACCCTTTTAATTCTCTTTCATCTGATATGACATATCATCTATCTATTTTCAGTTGTTGGAGCTACCGTGCAAATAAATTATTTATAGTTGACGTCAGGTTAAAGGCACTGAAAAATAAAACACTCGGTAACGTCTTTTAACATTTTAATATTAGGGTACCAATCCTTGAGACATTTTTATTTAGCAAAAATAAAAGCAATCAACTTAAAAAACAGGAATAACGAATTTATCAACAACAAAAAACTACTTAAATGCAAGAATTAATTTTTCAAAAATAATAACATTAACATAAACCAACAAACTAACAACAATAATAAAC